>NW_003852429.1:1519655-1542336 GCF_000181295.1 Otolemur garnettii | reverse complement strand
TAGATACAAAAAATACTAGTAAACCACATTCAACAACAAATTAAAGGGATTATTGACCATGATCAAGCGGGATTCATCTCAGGGATGCAAAATTATTTCAATACAACCAAATTAATAAATGTGACATCACTTAATAGAACTGAGAACAAAAACCAGATGATCATTTGAAAAGGTGCAGAAAAAGCATTCAAAAAATGGAACATTGCTTTATGATAATAACCTTTGACAAACTGGGTATAGAAAAAACATATCTCAAAATAATAAAGGCTGTCTGTATGTGACAAATTCCCAGCTAACATTGTGCCAAATGAGGAAAAATTGACAGTCTTTCCTCAATGATATGGAACGAGACAAGAACACCTGCTTTCTCCACTTCTATTCAGTATATACAAGTACTGACCAGAGCAATTAGACATGAGAAGCATCTGAATTTGAAAGAAAGACATTATACTAAAATCTGTTGGCAGATTTCATGACTTTAGACTTAGAAAAAACTAAAAATTCCACAAAAAAACTGTTGGAACTTATAAACGAATTCACTAAAGTTGCAGGATACACAGTCAACATACAAAACTAGTAACATGTGTATACAACCAACAGCAAACAGGAAAAGAAATCAAGACAGCAATCCCAGTTATAATAGCTACAAAGATTGGCTCAAAAGAGTAGGGTGCCAGCCCCATATACCAGAGGTGGCGGGTTCAAACTAGGAAACAATTTAACCAAAAGGGCGAAAAAGGTATAAAACACTGATCGAAGAAATTGAAGCAGAGACACACACACACACGCATATTCCCTGCTCATGGATTAGAAGAATTAATATTGTTAAGATGACATTTCTGCCCAAAACAATCTATAGGCTCAATTAAATCCCAATCAAAATATCGATGACATTCTTCACAGAATTAGAAGAAGTAATCTTAAAATTCCTATAGAATCACAAAACCCCAAATAGAGAAAACAATACTGAGCAAAAAGGACAAATTTGAAGGCATCACTCAATCTACTTAAAAATATACTACAAAGAGGCTCGGAGCTTGCAGCTCAGCTGCTAGGGCTCCAGCCGCATACACCAGAGCTGGTGGGTTTGAACCCAACCCAGGCCTGGCAAACAACAGTGGCAACTACAACAACAAAATAGCCAGGGGTGGTGCCTATGGCTCAAAGGAGTCGGGGCGCCAGCCCCATATGCTGGAGGTGTCGGGTTCAAACCCAGCCCCCACCAAAAACTGCAAAAAAAAAAAAAAAAAAAAAAAAAAAAAAAAAAAGCCAGACATTGTGGCGGGTACCTGTAGTCCCAGCTACTGGGGAGGTTGAGGCAAAAGAATCACTTAAGCTCAAGAGTTTGAGGTTGCTGTGAGCTGTGATGTCACAGCATTCTACTGAGGGCAACATAATGAGACTCTGTCTCAAAAAAAAAATAATACAAAGCTATGGTAACTAACTTGGTATAGTACTAGCATAAAAACAGGCACATAGATCAGTGGAACAAAATAGAGGATCCAGATGTAAATCCATGCATTTATAGCCAAGTCATTTTCAACAAGGTCCCATGAACATTCAAAGGGGAAAGGACAGTCTCTTCAATAAATAATGCTGGAAAAACTAGAGAACCATACACAGAAGAATAAAACTAGACTGCCATCTCTTACGATATGCAAAAATAAAATAAAAAGTGGAATAAAGATTTAAATCTAAGACCTAAAAATATGATACTAATGGAAGAAAACATTTGGGAAATGCTCCAGGATGTTGGTCTGGGCAATTTTTTCTTTTTCTTTTTCTTTTTGGTATAAAACTTCACAGGCAACAAAAGCAAAAATAGACAAATGGGATTATATATGTGTCAAGCTAAAAAGCTTCTATATAGTAAAAGGAAACAATTGACAAAGTGAAGAGATAACCCCCCAAATTGGAGAAACTATTTGCAAACTATCCACTTGATAAGAGATTAATATCTAGACTACATAAGGAGTTTAAACAACTCAACAGCTCAAAATCCCAAATCATCAGTTTAAAATGGGCAAAAGATATGAATAGACATTTCTCAAAAGAGGACATATTAGTGACTTCTTTTGAGAAAAAATGGTCACCATCACTAATCATTAGAGACATGACAGTCAAAATGACAATGAGACATCATCCTACCCCCAGTTCAAATGGCTTTTATAAAAAAAAATGTGGTTTGACAGGTGCTGGTGAGGAAGTGGAGAAAGGGAACCCTCACACTGTCGGTGGGAATGTAAAGTAGCAAAGCCACTATTGAAAACAGTATGGAGAGTCCCCAGAAAACTAGAAATAGAACTACCACGTGATCCGGTATTCCAGTACTGGTTATATATCCAAAGAAAGGAAATCAATATATTTAAGAAATATCCACATTTCTGCCAACTCAACTATCTATCAATAGATAAATAAAATGTAGTATACATAATACACAACGGAATATTATTCAGCCATGAAAAGGGTTAAGTTTTGTCACTTGCAGCAACATGGTTGGATGTGGAGAACATTATATTAAGTGAAACAAGCCAAACACAGAAAGGCAAATATCACATTTTCTCATGCATGAGTGGAAGCTAAAAAAGTGGATTTCATGAAGGTAGGGAGTAGATTGGAGGTTACCGGAGGCTGGGAAGGGGAGGAGGGGGAGGAGGATGAAGAGAGGTGGATTGACAGGTAGAAATTCTTCTTAAATGAAAGAAATAAGACGTGGTGTTCAAAAGACCACTATGAGGACTAGCGTTAACATGAATTGATTATGCATTTCAAAATAACTAGAAACTAATAATTCGGATGGTCCTAGTGAAACGAAAGGATAAATATTTAAGGTGATGAATTGCCCTGAATGGACCTTATGAATGTAGCGAATTTTCAAATCCACCCTGAAAATATGTACATCTAATAAGTATAAATAAAAAATATTTTAAAAAGCCCAAGCACATATGTAATGGAAATGAGTGTTTCTAGAAAACAAACTTGAGTGGAACTCTGAAAGAGCTTTAAGACATCGTGACAGAGGCAGGATCCTCTTGAGGTATTTTTAATTCTGAGAAGATTAAATGCTACATTTTAGTAATACTTTATAGGTAGACTACTACATTTGATATATTTTAGAGTACATAGGAAAACATCAGCTAAACTACATTTACTGACAGATTTAAAACCCTCTCTGACTTTTCATTCTCATTTTGATTTGTTAGGATAGTTTTATCTTTTCATTACCTAAAAACTAACAAGCTAGGTAGAAGAGTATTGCTAATTTCCTAGTCATTAAAATTTGTCGACATGAACATATTAAAGAAAAATTAAACTATTTAAGTCTTAACATTACCAGGGCACCAAACACTTCTTCAGAAAATCTTTAAAAGAAATAATAAAAAATGTACCCATAAAAAAAACAAACCTCACTGTCTTCTGTCCTAGCAGATATTTAACGAATAGGAAAGTTGCTTTGTTCTGATTACTAGAAGAAATAAAAGCCAAGAATTATTCTTATACTGCCATTTTTAGACAATAGAAAATTGAGAGAATAATATAAATTAAGTGATATCTTTCAATTTTTCCTTAATTTTCAAAAGTATCTTACAACTTTCCTAAGTAGATCATAAAACATCTGGCATTTCCTTATCTCTTCTAAAGTAAAAACAACTTACACCAGTGTTTAAAGAATGAAATTTAGAGTTGTACATAGAGGGCCATGTGGGGGCCCCAGCTCTTTTACTTACAAACCTGTAATCCTGGACAATATTTTACCTCTCAATTTTCTCATTTTTAAAAGCAGAACATAAACAGTACCTATTTTATTGGGTTGTTTTTAATAATTAGATGAAATAACATATGCAAATGATTGAGGGACTTATAGATACATAAAGATACAATAAATATAGCTATTGTTATTCATGTAAAGATAAAATATGTTATGAGATTATTTGCACCTAGGGCTTTTTATTATTGAAAACGTAGTAAATCATATAGTTATTCTATAGTGAGCCATAGTCTGAAAACATTCATATTCTAAGAGTAAGTTATAATTAAAGGAGGTGTAGAAATTTCTCACCATAAAAGTGTTCATTTTACTATTAAAGTACATAAAAATATCTCTTCATAGACTTATATCTACATATCCACACACACTTTCATACGTGCAGCAGATGCAGAAGCCAGCACGGTGTGCGTTCACAAAGTGAAATGAATAATACATTTGAATCGAGTTACGCAAGTGCTACAAAGGAGAGGAGAAATTTATTTTTTCTAAAGTCTTTTCTCTCTGGTTTAAGATTTATGGGAGTTAAGAATAAACATTAAGACCACTTCTAAATTGATACGCTTGCTCTGTATCGAGTTTGGGGTTGTCTACTTTGGAGTGTGATAGAAAAAGTTTTTTTGTTTGTTTTCTTTTTTCCTTTGGTGAATTTCCAATGCTCAATGACGAATGAACGAATGTATGAGTCATTCATTCATTCAATAAATAATACTCGAGTAAGACAAAGAAATGTAAAACACAGACAGCTTTTTTTCAAAGAGAAATATTCTAGAATGAACAGGGAAAACAGCCAGCAGCACAGTCCCCTGCAGGGAGGAGATGCTGGATACAGGACTTCCTTGGATGTGTCTATATATTTTACAAAAATGCACAGAAAGTGGATCGTTGTTAATATGCTTGTACCATTTTGGGATTGTTTGTACAGAGAACTGAGGTGAAGAGAGTTGCCAGTGCTTGGGTGCTTGGCGGCGGATGGCTGATGGAAGACCAAGATGAGGGAATAGTCTCTTTTAAAAAAATCTCTTGAGGTTCATTTGCTAGGACCTGTTTCCTAACTCTCTCTCTCAACTCCTAGAACTGAAGTTAAGGGTTCTTTTTCCCATTCTTTGTAGAATGCATTTTAAAACAGCAAATCTCTCCAACCTTTCTTTGCTGTACTTTTCTTTTCTTACTATGTTTATTGTGTACTTTCTGCCTCTCTCTACTGAAATGTAAAATCTAAACCAGCAGCCATCTTTTTTTTTTTAATCTTTGCCAACCTAAAGATTCCTGTTCATTGATTCATCTTTGTCTTAAACCCAATTTTATTTTACTCACAGACATTTCTACTCATTTCCCTAACATCCTTTACACCAGCTCTTCCCTCTGCCAAGTAGAGTGTAAAGGCAAAAAAAAAGCAGAAAAAAAATTTTCAATGTTACTTAAGTTAAATCTTAAAGTTAATTCATTTTAAGTCATGTGAGTGCACGCATGAAAGAAAAAATGCTATTTCTATTCTAAACTCATCTGGGAGATGTTAATTCAGTATCACTCATTGTAGCTACAAAAAAAAATTGTCCAGGGAAACACTTCAGTTGGTTGTCATAATTACATACTGTGTTGTTCCTGTTGACTGTGAGTCCCTGATTTTCCAAGGGTTAATCTATTTATTCAATAAAACAATCAGAGGCAAAGACAATCCTGATAGAATACAGGCATCTGGATCAATGGGCTCTTTAACTATGCCTCTTTGTATTGGTAGAACCCTAATTAACTATTTTTAGAAATACGGTACTCTAACCAACTGAAAGCCTTTAATAGTCTTCTAAAATTAACTGGGTGTATAATTAGCTATTTTTGCAAACCTTGCTTACAAACTGTTAGTAAGCAGGTCATCAACCACAGCGTCAATACACTTTAAAAGAGGCTTTAGATAATGTCAATTGTATAATTCTCTTCAGTGGCTTATACTGAAGGAAACATAATCTTTCTCTAAGGCTTCAAAACAGTAGAAAGTGAGACAGCACAGAAGGATACTTTGGTAGGTGCCTAATTATCAGAAGTGATTCTTAATTCCTTGCATGGAAGACCTATCAAAAAACTCTTTCTCCCAAAGAAGTAGGATGAATTCAGACAGCACATTTAAAATCAGAAAAAAACAAACGTTATTTTATTTTGATCCAGAAAGTCTGTATATATATATATATATATATATATGCATGCTTATTTTGGGCATGCTTGTTAAATTGCTAAGTTTCTGATGGACAAGGACAAATGAAGAATGTTTTTAAAGTGGAAAAGTAAGGAGCAGGAGGCAATTCTAAAAATAAGTGGGCAATTGCAAAGAATGTCTGAAACTAATGCACTTTGAAAAGGTAATGATATCACACTCATAAAAGTGATATTATCCCAGTCAGAATTTGTGGAATCATTTTCTTTTCTTAGATTAAAAATGCAGCTGGAAACTGGAAAGTCAAGGAAAGAAAACAGAAAGCTTCAGAAATTTGCTCACAAATTACTGAATAAATGGGATGGGACGTGTACAACTCACCATTAGCCAAGAATGTATCTCCAACATAACAGAGATTTTACTGTACTTGCTATATAAACTGGCATGGCCTAAGACTGAAGCCTTGCCAGTCTTATTTATGGAGTTTGGGGGGCAGAATGGGGAAAGGAAAGATTTCGGACAAATTCTAAGTTTGGGGGAAAACATGGTGCCAGTGGCTTGTGGGTTATAGTCACCTAGATGCCTGTTAATAAGGGTGTGACTCCAGCTATTCTATTAAGAATAACCTCTTTGGCAGGACCTAAAATGAGATCAGTACCCCTTTAGAAATTATATATAGCATGCTCCTTTTCCATCGGAAACTTGTACTTTAACAAGCATACCAAAAATATACATGCACACACACAAGAACACACACATACACACACGGTGGAGACGGACTTTCTGGATGAAAATTAAATAGAAGCATTGAGTTCTAGATGCGGTTTGTGAATTCACCCTGCTTCTTTGGCAGATAAAGCTTTATGCATGCCTTTGGTGTAAGGAATTTTGTAGATCCTTAAGGATTACAGTGATTAGGTGGCTTCCATAGTATTAATTTTTTAAGAGGACTAAAAACTAGTCCCTGAAAATTCTCTCCCAACTCTTACTTTTTAAACTACTTTAACCGAAAACCCAATCTGAAGGACTGAAACAGGGAGTAGGTAGATTTTGGCATCAATTAATTAGCAGCTTAAAATTCTTATTATGGGATGAAATGAGGTAATACGAGAGAAGGAGAATGAAAATAATGAGTTTGGGAAGGAGGGTGTAAGGTGGAAATAATGTTTGTCTATGTGGTGGTTTGTCTACTGTGTATGGTCAGATTGAAACTTTGAATAAGGCACGAACAATATCAAATATTGCTACACAAGAATTGTTATCACTTTTAAGGCCAGATATTCCAAATGAATAAATATTTATAAATAATATTTATGTTTATAATATTTATATTTATAAAATTTTAAAAATAAATTGCATGGGTTGTAAAGACCATCACGATTATAACCTCTGTGTCGTTTCATGATGGCAAAGCTACTTGTATAATGTTGCTATCGTTTTCATGATTCGCTTTTCTTTTTTTTTTTTCTTTTTTTTTTTGACAGAGCCTCAAGCTGTCCCCCTGGGTAGAGTGCTGTGGCATTACAGCTCACAACAACCTCCAACTCCTGGGCTCAAGCGAGTCTCCTGCCTCCACCTCCCAAGTAGCTGGGACCACAGGCGCCCGCCACAACGCCCGGCTATTTTTTGGTTGCAGCCGTCATTGTTGTTTGGCGGGTCCGGGCTGGGGATTCGAACCCGCCACCTTAGGTGTACGTGGCTGACGCCTTAGCCGGTTGAGCTATAGGCGCCGAGCCATGATTCGCTTTTCTTAATGAAATTAAATGAGTACATAGCTGGCTCAAATACGTTTTCTTATGCTTATCAGATGAATCAAAGTCTCCCTTTTTCCTCTGCAAAACCCACTGACCCCAGCCCACAGCGTATTCACCGGAGCTAGGAGTAGGCTTCCCTCAGCTATACTCTGCATTTCTGCTCCCAGAAGTCAGAGTTGGAGTTGGGCCAAATGTCAGTTGTATTTGTTCCCAAACTGGTTCGTGCTAGCTGTTATTGTAATTATGCAATTGCATTACATGTTACATAAACTGATGAAATGAGAGTTGGAAGAAAAAATTTGCTGTTTCTAGGAAAACTATCAAACGTTTCAGAAATACTCTTAACCAGACCATATGATTTTTAAAAAATGCTATTAGTTTAGATATATGTGAAAAACTAAAATATCTTGAGGATAACAAACCAAACATCTTTGAAGATTCTCATATTCTTTTGCTAATGTTATTTTTTCTTTTTACAGAAGCCAATATTAGAAATGCAAGAAGATATATTAGGAGTATGGTATATGTATGAAGGATGTGCCTAATCTAATCAAAACACCTCTTATCAGTGAGCCTATATTGAACATCGAGCCTTGATCCTACATCAAAAAGACAAGAATAAAATTCACACGATTATATTTTATGTCAATTTGTTTCAAGTATATAATACTAACACAAATAGAATGCAAGCTAAACATTTTGCATTTGTCTCTATATCAATGAACACCGTATGTATCTACTTGGTTAATTTACATGTCATAATTTTTATGAAGCATGTAATGTAAAAACAGATTATTATAACATTTAGTAAGTTTGTTGGTAATATCTGATGTGCTCTATGGAGTTAAACGAACTTGGGTCTTTAAAATACTAGATCAGTTCCTTGTACAATTCCTTAAAATGGAGGTCAGTTTGTAAGACTTGGTATATCTCAAGTTGAAGAAATAAAAATACGAGTGTTCAGGTTTGGGGCCATTTGTGTTTAAACTGGATTTTCTGTAATGTGGTCTATAACAGTGAATCGCACACTGTTCTCTGAATGGATAATATTGTTTCCTATCCCACAAGGAAAATAAGGACAATGCAGCTATTTTAAGTCATATTAAGGACTCTTATTTATTCTTAAATAGGTCCATTTTATTGTTTTGGGTTAAAATTTCCTATTTTTAAAAATTAAAATAAAAAAATTTAAATGTAATGCACAAAATAAAATTTTGGGTACTCTGAATACCCTATGTTAAAATTTTCCTTTTTAAATTTTTTTTTTCTGACTGGTGCTTTCCTTTTTAAATTTTTTTTTCTGACTGGTGCTTTTCTGACCAGTGAGTATTAGAGAGAAGAGTGGAAGGGCTATCAGCTCACTTGGAATTGTATATAACCTGTTTTATTTATCTTGTTTATACTGAATGCTATGAAAAATATGAATGTAGCCCCATGGGGATCATCCAGACAGGTAGACTCTTTCATATACGACATATGTCTTGGAGAAGTTTGATGAACTATTGTTCTACAGTCTATAAAAATGGATGGAAATGTCAAGGGGATTCTGCACAGCCTTGGTTGCTCATGGAGGAAAGGAAATGATCAAGCTTAGGTTTTAAGGAAAGAAAGTACATAGTTACTGCCAGTAGACACCCATGCTTTTAGTTCATTTGGAACTCTGTTGACCTAGCTACATGTGAGGAGCAGGGAAAGAGGCAAAAAGTAATTATCTGGTCAGTGTGCACATCAGGAAGCTTTGGAAGTGAGAAGGTAACTCTGTGGAGCCACACCCACCTCCAGGTGGCTGTAGACACTATCCATAAAGATTAGGTACACCATTCATAAGTAAAATCACTATACCCAAACATAACACTTATCAATGATTTCTATTTTGAGATAAGAATCTCTAAAATCAATGGAAAAACCAGTTTGGTTGAACTGATATTTACAATGATATATAGTTCTCCTGGGAATAAAAAAAGAACTAAGATTAATGCTAATATACCCAAACAAAACAATACCAAATAAAAATAACCTTGGCCATTGGATAAGAGATATTTAAACATTCATTCTATCATTTCATATCATTACACAGCTTTCTTCAAAGAATTGCTTTTTTTCTTTTTCCTTTTCTTTCCTAACCTCAAGTGATCCTCTCACCTCAGCCTCCCAAGTACTTGGGACTATAGGCACATCCCATGGTTAGGAGGATAACTTTTTGAGACTCACCATTTATCAAGTGTTACATGTGTTTTGCAGCTTTAACTCACTGAATTCTCAAAAAACTTGTGTGAAGTGGACCCTACTATCCTTATGGTATCCCTTTTTCAGATGAGGAAATTGAGGTGCAGAGAGGTCAACTAATTTCCTTGAGGTCACACAAGGTGACTTTCCTTGGGTAAGTGATGAAACCAAGATGCAGGCATAGGCCGTGTGTCTGCAGAGCCCGGGCTCCTGTGCTGGTGCCTTTCTAGTGAAGGATGTGGTTGGCGTGGCCACTGTCGAGGTCCTTCTTCTTGCCACCACCTCCATCTTTGTACATTAAGACTACAGACAGCCCTGATAAGGTTTACTTAGCAGTGCTGTCTCTGATCCTCTCCGTGGTTATTCCTTAAGGGATCACCTCAGCCCAGACTGACCAGGAAAATCAGAGAAAGCCATTGGACCAACTGTCCTCAGGAACTGTTATTCTGGTGTAAAAGGAACAACCCAGTAGCCTCCCCTTCTTCTTCTTCTTTTTTTTTTTTCTAAAATGTAAAGGGAAGCCAGGAACTTCTGCAGCTTGCTTTGCTCACTTTTAAAGTCTATGGACCAAATATTTAACTGAATATCCAAGAATTCCTCTTTGTTGGCCTGGCACTGTTCATGGAATCCCATTTTCTGTAATATCTTCATGTCCAGGAAATATCCTTTCACAAAAGTTGGTGGTTTTAGTTCTCATGATTACATAGCAAAATAAAGATTACTATCATAGTTTTACAAAAGATAAAACTGAGGATCAGACAAGTGACAAGATGTATTCAGGGTCTAAATATGATCAAGTTCTGAGACAGGAATCCAACCTAAGCCTGTTTAATGTTAATTTTAATAAATCAGTTCATGAAGTCAACATTCACCAAGAAACCTCAAACAGAATAGTTTTTTTAAAATTTCAAATTAATATGAGGGTACAAATGTTTAGGTTACGTTGTTTTCAATTCTAAAGTAAAGTTTAGGCTTGGCGCCTGTAGTGCAGTGGTTACAGTGCCAGCCACATACACTGAGCCACACAAACCCGGCCTGGGCCAGCTAAACAACAATGACAACTGGAACAAAAAATAGCTGGGCATTGTAGCGGGCACCTGTAGTCCTAGCTACTTGGGCGGCTGAGGCAAGAGGATCGCGTAAGTCCAAGAGTTTGAGGTTGCTGTGAGCTGTGACACCAAGCACTCTACCAAGGGTGACACAGTGAGACTCTGAGCTGTACGTGAGCCCTTCACCCACGGCATGTGCTGAACACTCTCACGTTGTACACAGTAGGCAAGATCCTGCCAATCACCCTCCCTCTTCCTCTCAATTGTCCTCTCTCTTTCCCTCAGAATAATTTTTTATAGCCACCCCTCCTATAGCAGTCATCTTTCTCAGCTGAACCCATGGAGTGCTATTGAAATGTCCCAGACACGCCCTTTTTTTCTCCATTTATACTTCCCATGTGCTATGCTGCCTTGCTACACACAGTTCCATTTCCCAAATCAGAAATCATCATTATGAAGAGGGGCATAGCAACAGTACCCTACTGACACGTTCCCATAAATACGCTTTTTCTTTATAAGTTAGACTGAAGAAGAAACCTCTAAAAGTGCTTACCTGTTAAGCTTTCTTCTCTTTGTGATGAGCACAGGTACCTACTTATCTGGGCTTGAGGGAAAGGGAGCTTGTCCTCGGTGAGGCTGGCTGGCAGACGAGAGCAATGAAGTGAGCATGCCTCTCAGTGTCTGTTGGTTTACGTATTCAACTATCAAAGTGATCTTTGGAAAATGTGGCTCATAAATAAGAGCCATAACACTGTCCTATTCTATGCCGAAGTTTACACTGGGTAGGGCAAGAAATAATAATCACAATAATAAGTTTTAATAATAATGAGCTTTTTTAAGGTTTGGATTCAATCGGTGTATCGTAAATTTTATTTTTGAGATAATAGTTTTCTCATTTCTGTGGGACTAAGATACTTTTTTTGAGAGGACAGTAAGACGAAGATTGAGCAGTGGCATTAGTTTTTATCACATGAATAAATTGAAATAAAAATCAAAAATGTAAGCAAATGAAAGACTGGGCTTTGAAATCCAAATGCCTAGGACTATGCATCCTACTAATTCCAAACCTTGATTATTTTCCACCCAAACATTGATCTTACACCACAAGTATGTCTTCAGTTTTTGAAGTGAATATTGTGAAATTCTTAAGACTCAATTATTTTAAAATTTAATTTGAAGGAAAGGAGAACTCCATGCTGTTCAAGACTTTCAAAAGTTCAGGGGAGGAAATCACCGTGAGTTTGTTGCTCACATATCCTGGTAGGTGTGCTATAGAGACGATTTAAAAGTTCAGCTGCCTAGTGCAGCCTGCTCATAGCAGTCTGAGGGAAGAAACAGCAATTTCAGGTTCTGCTGAATATGGGTCTAGGTGTCAGATCATATAGTCCATGGATAACACTTATCCCTCTCTCTATATCTATAGTGAATATCATTGCATCACAATCTCTTGGAGGAAAATATTAGCAAAATCAAGGTAAACTAAAAAAGAGTTACATGGGGATACTCAGAGAAACAGCCTGCCAAAGTGAGATGTGTGAATACCTGCACACACCAGGTAGCTGGAAAAGGACCCAAGGCAGGGGAATAGTGAAAAAAAGCTGTAATACTTTTAAAAAGATCTGGGTTCAGGTTGTTCAGGGGCAATCAGAATAATATTTGAACTCAGAGCAAGTCATTGAGTAAAGGTCCATTGGAGTGGGAGGGGTGAGAGGGTCAGAGTGACAGCTGGGTCCAGATGATGAGAGGGAATCCTGGGGAGCCTGAGTGTCTGCTGAGACACCGCCAGAGTCCACTAGACTTTAACCCCAAGGGATGAGTGGGCCAAAGGATCCTTGAAGATCCTCAGAGGTGAGGCTTGCAGGACTGGACAGTGTTAGGAGACCCAAGGTCCTAGGCATGGGCTGTAAACTGCACTTCTGGGTGGAGGTCCCTTAGAGGAAAGCTCTGGACTCCCTGACCAGGGCTGCACTCACACTCTCTCCATTCAACTCAATCCTGACTACATGTAGGTGTGAGGGGGCATACCCTAGCCTTGCTTGATTCACTTTTATATGGTTTTATTTTAAAATGTTTACAATATAGTTGGCTCTTAAACGACATAGGAGTTAGGGCCGAGCAAGGTGGTGTATGCCTGTAATCCCAGCACTCTGGGAGGCCAAGATGGGTGGATTGCCTGAGCTCATGAGTTTGAGATCAGGGTGAGCAAGATCAAGAGCCCATTTCTAAAAATAGCCCAATGGTGTGATGGGCACCTGTAGTCCCAGCTACTTGGGAGGCTAAAGCAAGAGAATTGCTTGAGTCCAAGAGTTAGAGGTTGCTGTGAGCTGTGATGCCAGAGTACTCTACTGGGGCGACAAAGTGAAATTCTCTCAAAAACAAAGAAACAAACATGGGAGTTAGGGCCACTGACCTCCCACATCGTCGATAATCCATGGCTTTTGATTCCCCCCAAATTTAACTACTAATTTAATTACTGAAGAGAAGCCTTATTAATAATGTAAAGTCTATTAATACATACAGTATTTTGTGTGATATTTAGCATATACTGTATTCTTAAAATAATCGAGAGAAAAGAAAATGTTGTTAAGGAAACCATAAGGAAGAGAAGATATATTTACTACTCATTAAGTGAAATTGTGTTATCGTAAAGGTCTTCGCCTTGAGCCGGTGGAGGAGGAGAGAGAGGTTGTTCTTGCTGTCTCGGGAAGCAGAAGAAAACAGGTATTTAAGTGGACCTGTGCGTGTAAGTGGACTGGTGCCATTCAACCCACATTCAAGGGTAAAATGTATATTCATTTATGTTATTTTATTTTTGTATTTCATGTTTTTATTAGCCAGTTTCAAACAGACTTTGTTTCAAAGAAATCATAGCCCTATTAGGCACATGGGCACTGCCTTATGAAGAAACTCAGAACTTCAGCTAGCATGTAGCCTGCATTGCAGGCTCCACAGGTCCCACCCCTCCTCTCCTACCACAAAGAGAGGGCTTTTGTCTCAAAACTGGCCAGCCAAGAGCCCGTGCCCCTCCTGGTTTCCTAGGATCCACTTGAGTCCCTTTATCTATGGGCACCCTTTCATGTCAAGTCTTCACCTGTGGGGTGGTCCTCATGTCTCCACAAAGGAGCATCTGCATTGCAGGCTCCACAGGGCTGTTAAGAAACTCACAACTTCAGCTAGCATGTGGCTTTCAGCGTGTGGTCTAGGACGTCACGATTGCCATTCTTCAATGTGCAGTATTAAGCAGGTTGATGCCAATAGGTTTCCAACGCTATTTTTTTTTCAGTAGCTAATCAAAGCTATTCACTCTTCCTTGAGGACTCAGAAACAGCAACATTCATCTCGCTACTTCAGTAGGTGTTTTCTGTATTAGTTCCATGGGTGTTCTTTGGTTTTGGGGTTTTTTACACTGTAAAGGGTAGCCATAGGACAGGAATGTGGTGGGGACTTTGCACCTATTAAAGTGGTTTACAGAGTGAAAAGCACTGGGTATCAGGGCAGAGTTTAAGCCCCCCGCCATGATGCATATCAATTTACACTTAGAGATTCCTATCTTCCAGGTAGGAATCTTCTTCCCATAGTATTTTCTGAATTGCATATTCCCCTGCTCACAAGCCCTTGTTATTATTGTTGTTTCAGTACCATTTTACTTCTTATAACTTGCCTTTTCCTGACTAATATTGGATTAACAGAGTTTCAGCATGTCCTTTGGACAACTGGCTTGTTACGGCTGGTGGGTTCCTTCTTGATAGATAAGTTGCCTCCTTGATTTGAAGTTGCATATCAGGGCAGGGGACAAGGGGTGGGGGACAGGTCCATCAGGGATGGCTTTGCTTTCACCTATCCCTGACCCCTCCCCCCATTGGTTTGTGACTGTTAATTAATGCCATAATAATTAAAAATCATATAAATGATACAAGATAAGTTTGAAAAGAAAATAATTATTTTTAAGGAAACTGAATAGAATGTTTTACAATACTCTATGAAAGGCAAGTGATAAAATTATTGTTATATCAGTTGTGAGTGGCTGAGAGTGAAGAAAATAAATTGTGAAAATGAAAAAGTCAGTTCTCTGCTGGTTAAAGTGTTGCTGTTTATAACTTTTAGCCAGTCTTAAGTTCTTGTTCCACGTGAAAGAAACTAAACTAGAAATTGTACACAGTGCATTATGTGAATGGCTTAGGTAAGGACGATGTAGAATTCCAACCAATGGGCTCATACCCAAAGAAAAGGATTTGACTGTGTATCAGGTAATTGGTGAATGAATTGTGGGTGCCTATGAATAGTATAAATGTTAAATATTTTAATACAAAATATGTAAATGTGTTTTTCCACTAACAGGCTAAGCAATGGTACTAACACTATTAGATAAGTGATTGTATTTTATTTTGAGGTTTTTGAATTTTTCCAAATTTAGGTATCTGCTTTGTTCACTGCTTTATTTGTGAAGGTTCCTGGCACATTGTAGGTTCTCAGTTAATATTGGCTGAAGGTATGTGAATGAATGTGATTACTGAGTTCTTCAGTCTGAATGAGAAAAACGTAAATATGTATATATTTAAGATTGTCTTTCAGACCACTGTTAAGGGTTGAGAGTTGAGGGCTGGTGGAGATGAAGAAGAGAAGGAGGAAGAAAACTGTGCTATTTTAAGGGGGCTTTTCAAATCTCCACACCACCACTGTGACCCTTACTTTCAGTGGGTATTGTCAGCTTTCCACTTCCTTTCTTTTCTTCACTAGGACCCACTGTAAGTTTGTTGAGAACTACTTCCCTCATCTCTCCTCCGTATGGCAATTTACCTCTCATCTGTATGACATGTAGATTTAGTTCTTTGTGTGTTAAGATTAACATCTCTCTTGGTTTACTCTGAACTTAAACACACACACTTTGCACGTTTGACTGTCTATTGGTTGTGAGAAAACACAAAGTTTGTCAATAGGCTATGAGAAAATTACCATCAATTTACTAATCAGCTATGTGACTAAATTTGATTTCTTTGTTCCTTATTTTCTTTTCTATATGACATATGGCACATATGTAAACTGAAAAAAAAAAGTGAGTACCTTTATGAGAAACAAACCCAAGACACTGAGTACCTTTATGAAAATAACAACAACAAAAACCCCACAAGTGAATTTTTTTGTTCCCACTACTCAGTTTGAAAAGCAAAATGTTACAGACACCTTTGAAGGCACTGTGTGCACACATTCCTACGTCACCTCCCTTTCGCTCGCCTCCAGAAGGAATTGCTACCCTGAAGTTGGGGATAATCACTGCCTTGCTTTTCTTTATACTTTTACTACATTTTATGCATTGCTAAGCAACTAGTTTAGTTTGCCTGTTTTTTGCTAATAGAAATGAATGGAATCATATTGCATTTCTCTGCTACTTAAATTTTCATTTAAAATTTAGTTATTTTTATATTCCTCCTCATTGATGAAGTAGTTTATTGATTTTTCTATTCCATAAATTGTCCGCATGTATAAATATGGTACAATTTATTTATCTGCTGTCATTGGACTTCTAAATTACTTATAGTTTTTTTGTTATTGTTAGCAATATTACCATGAAGTTGGACACATCTGCCTGTGCCCAGGTGGAGGAATTTCTCTGGACTGTGGTGTTATACACAGGAATGGTCGTATGATATGCGTATATCAAACTTGGCCAAGTAAAGTCAAATCATTTTCCCACATTGGTTTTAGCACTTCACACTTTCACCAGCTGCGTGGAGATGTTCAAATTCAACTTTCAAAACACCACAGACAAGTACAGATTTACCTGTATCCTGAATTGCTGCTGAATGCCTGCAGTTGGATAAAAGAAAAAAGCATGATGTTTATTTTCTTTAAATCTTATATGCCCCCTTGGAATTATATATTGTTTTGTTTATGCTAATGTATATTGCCTAAATAAGGGGTGAAAAAACAGTAGCAGAACTGAAAAAGAAAGGAAAACATTTTCCTTTTAGTTAAGTCCTTGAAATTAATCCCTTAGTGTGTAGGGTAAATTCCTGGAATAAATGCTATATATCATATGTATGATAATACGCCTCAGTGTCATTTGTCCATAGTTTGTGAAAATTGCAATAGGGCAAAGTTAAGAGTTGACTGCAGATTTTTTTGAAAGTCTTTTTTGTTAATTATATTATTATTTTTCTTGCACATTATAAACTACTAAACATTTTCTAATTTAAAAGTTTCTTAAAATAACATTCCCTCTATTCTGTGAACTGCTTTTGATGTTCTGTGCTTTAAGAAATTAAAATATATGTAAGTTTTGCATTTGTGCAACAGGCAACTTTTACTTACTCGTTATTCTGAATTATATTATGCAAGTTTTTAATTTTTTAAAAACAGCTTTATTGAGATATAATTGATATACATAGAACTATACATATCTAATTTAATGAGTGGAATAAGAAAATCACCAAGAAACAAATACTGAATCATTCCTCTCATGTTAATAAAATATTTTAAAAGTATTTGGGACACTGTGACTTATCTGTCACAAGTGATAAAGACACTTTGTCAAAAGAACCTGGATTTAATTGTCCTATTAATTGCTTTTAAGTTTCCAATACATTCTATGTATACAGAAATAGGGCAATTTGATCCTAATTTTAAAACTAACAAAAATTGGTGGCTCTAAGAAATGTAAGAATCTATGAGAAAATGACAGAGAACATATTTTATATGGGCCATAGAGTATATCAGTTATAAACATAACCATAATTTCTGCCACATATAATTAAATGATACTTTTCCACAAACATAAGAGCCTTTAGAACTTTTTCAGCAAGCAATACTTAACTTAAAAATAATTATTCATTATTAGCTAGGAAGAAATCATTTAACCAATTCAACCATTTTTTCCTAAGTATTTCATATAGATCTAAATTTCAACATGAAATTGGTATTTTGCTGCAGAATTTTGAAAATAATGATAGTAACCAGGAAGGAAAAATGCTAGTATTTATTAATTTATACATAATCAGCCCATAGGCATTATTTTGTTTTTAGTTTTGTTCTTTCCTAACATTTTTAATGGTATACAGAAAGCCGGTTTCTATGTGACAAATATTTGTGAGTTTACTGTTTCTTGGCAGGACCCACACTCACACTGTGCTAACGAATAAAGACGTAAGATCTTATGGAACAATTATTTTTTTAAAAGGGGAACAACAGATTTAGTACTAGTTTTCTTTCACTTGTGTATTCTGTCCTTAGCTACAGCATGCACAGCTTGACTATTTTAAGTAATCGAACAGCTGCTAATTAGTGGTTTTAATAGTCAAGAAAAGGGTGAAGCCTGTGTGCATATAAACTCAACCTAAACGTGTTCTTCTGAATAACGCTGCACGAGAAAAAGCTTTCAAAAATTGCATTTCCCTCAGGATCCAAACTAACATGACTGAAACCTGGCGTCCTTCTTAATCCACATCTCTCACAATGACTGACAATGTGCATACTTTAAAACCATTATTTTAAATTTATGGACTTGAAAATAATTAGTAGTAGGTTCACAACAAACGAAAATGAGAATCATGTTATCCACTGGGAAAGTATGTCTAACTGATTCTAAAAAAAGAAAAAAATCATTATATCTCTCTCTATCGGAATTATAATCCTAATTTTTTTGATATTAAAAAATACTGCCTAAATTCCTCGAGCTAATCAAAACAGATGATGATTGGAAAATTTGTTTGCTCAGAAAAATCAGCACTGATCTATTTAGATATAACAATGATTCTGAAGTCTAGAGAATTTAATGATCGAAAAAATACATTTTAATTTCAAAATGTGGGTCACATCAGACGTAGGATAGGGCACGAAACACACCAGCTGTAAAATCTTTGTAATACAAATACTTGAGGGACGGTCCTGAGTATTTGTTGTCATTTTGTGCCAGTTGCAAATATTTAGGTTTATCTGAAAACAAACAAAAAAACTCTCACGTAAAACCTTACATACTTAGTTACTTACGATGACAAAACATTTTATCAGCTATTTCAATAGAATCAACATTTGCAATGGTAAAAATCTGGTCAAGTAAAAATAGGGTAATAAAAAGGAGGCATTATCCAAAGATAACAAATATGTTGACATTTTATTTACCTGCCAGTCTATGTCCTTGGGCAGGTAGGAGTGAGGCAAAATCCCTCATGTCAGAAGGAGGTGAGAAGAATCTGGAGAAACAGGACAATTCAGCAACTCTCTTTTCAAAGATCTACTGTGTCCACAGGTTGTTCTTTCTAAGTTTTGTTTTTAGTGTGTACGGGTAGACGTTTTTCTCCTGCTCGGCGGTAATGACCTCAGTTCTATGAAATGTGTGATTTTTTAATATTTAATATTCTTTGACAGAGCCACTTTCGTTCTTTCAACTATTACCCGTATCTCACCGTCAGCCTCTCCCTGCTGTTCCCAGAGGGGCGTTTGCACTTCTGCAGAGACACGCTAAGAAATTGTTCTTCAAGTGTTAAACAGTGTGATTTAAAAGAAACACCATGCTTATTTAAAAAAATCTCTTCAAAAAAAGCCCATATTACATGTTTCCCATATTTAGATTCCCAGGCTTCTTTCAAAGCTATTTTTATGTCAAACGATGTAGAAAACTTGCTTGCTTTTATTAAGCGTGAGAATTATGACTTATGCAGATTCGAAAGCAACGTCATACAGAAAGCAAGAAAGAGAAGCAGCAGCAAAGTAGGCTCCTCGTTCCTTTCCCTTCATGATCATCGAACCACGCTCTTTCGCATACAAGAAGATTCTGAATACCACACATTTTTAAATTATTTCTGCTGTTGTCCACTAGACAATCGGAGACTCTAATTACAGCGTGTGGTCTCAGCTTCTTTCCATAATTTTTGCAGCAGCCGCTCTCAAATAGCAATTTTGGGTTTCACTGATCTGTCCTTATCCTGCCTACCCTCTGGTGGTGGCACTTAGTAATAATGAAATGGCTATACAGGGAACCGAAGAGGAAAAAAGCTCGGGAACTACTTCACACCTGGACTGGCAAATGAGTGCTTTGACAATTAAAAGTGAACATACCACAGATACCCAAGGAAAGATTTTAAAAATCAACAACAGCACGGTTGATGGTGATAGTTTATTTAGAAAATATCTGAAGTCATTGGGAAAGCTATCTATGTTATTTAAACAAAACAGAGTATGCCTTTTTATTATCTGAACATTGTAGGCAGAAACAGATTTTGGTTTTTTGGCCATAATTCTCTGACATTGATCCCTCAGGCATAATTTAAATATTTAGAGCATGGTGCTGTCGGGAAAACTAAGGATTTAGCTAAGTTTGAAACGCTAGATGGACTGAGTCTGAGATTAATTACCTGACATTAAAAAATTATTTAAACAGAGAAAGAACTTAGTGAGTCAGGAAAAATAGCAGACATGTTAATACATAGGAAACGTAACTAGCATTGTGAGTTGTCAGATTTTACCTTTGTGTGCTCTGTTAATTCCTCCTCAAGTTGATGTACATTAAAACATTTTTGAAAAACTTTCAATTAAAAAATTAATTAGAAGAATTTAGCCAAGGATTATTTTTATAAGGTTTAAAGATGTTCACAGCATCCACAATAGGCAACACTTCTGTGTGCTGCCAGTTTGTGGTGTGTGTGTGTGTGTGTGTGTGTGTGTGAGAAAGTGCTAGAAGAAGATGGGGATTCTCATAGAACAATTGTGGAAGAGAAAAGTAGCTATTGTCCCAGTGAATCACAAAGATGGCTAGACTTGTAGAGTTCACTCTTAATGGTGGTTGATAGATTCATTTGCAATTTGCAACACGTTTCCAGGTAATGGGACCCTGCCACTCTAGTCTAATTCCATGGTCAAAACCAAGTTAAGCCCCACAATGCTAGTCAATGTACGTCCAAGAATTTAAAATTCAATCTTTTGATGTTTACTGGCTTTGGGACTTGGGGTAACTCTATTAATGTTGCTGGGCCATAGTTTCCTAGTTGATAAAGTGATAATAATAGTAGTGGCTCCATCTCACGGATGTGAGGATCAAAATGACATAACATATATGATTCTTAAATACTACACAAATGAAATGTATTTTACACCAATGCCTGGACTCTGCATTCCTAGGCATATTTTTCAAGAATATCGTTTCTTTATACCTATTTATTTCCTTTTTATCGTTCTCCTCCTCCGGTGACACCACAGCATCCCAGTGATGGTGTTTATGCTAGTATCTAACCCCAGGGCTTACAATGTCTTTTTAAAAAGAACTTCAAAGATACCTGTAATTGTCTTCTGTGCCTAATTATCAGTTTATCATCTCTCAGTTTCAATTTCACCCTTCAGTCCCTGTTCTCAGAGTCTTAGGCTTTTCTTCTTTTCATGAGTATATTGTAAATTAAGCCAGTAGAGGAAGTAGGAAGGACCTTGCAGGAGGAAGGAAGTACCTTTCCCTGGTTCCTGCGCAGGGGTTTTCCTGCTGCACAGCCAGTCCGCGGTGTGAGAGGATGTGCAGTGCTCCTCTGCTCGACTGTGCAATTGGTGTGTAGCTCCCAGAAAAACTTGTCTCCCTTGCCAGCTTCCTCCAGCCCTCCTGATGTTGACACAGAACGCTCTAGGTGCTGACCTGCAGCAGCTCCCCGGCACCCTTTGCATGCCTTCCCACTAGCTGTGACTCCCCTGTATTCTCAAGGATTATTATTTCTTGCTTTTCCAGCCTCTGTGGATAATCTCTGGCCCAGCAATGAGGCAAAAGTCTCTGCCATCCAGTGGGCTGCAAAAGTATCTTCTCCAGTTAGGTCTGAACCTCCGCTTTGAGAAGGGGATCCTCCTTCCAAGTTTGGCCTTCCTTGGGTGTGCTCCAACTATAGCGTACTCTACACCTTTATAGTTACTCTCCTATCATGATTCAGGTCTTCAATTTAAACATCTCTTGTTTAAATTACTGCATGATTTTCATCTCCTGAATGAGCCTGGAGTCATACATTGGCTGATAAAAACATCACATTATTGCTTGGTGGGATGACTTGAGCCTGTTTTTTATTTCTTAAAAAACAAATATCATATGAAAAAATCACATTATCATATGAAAAAATCTGTGACAGTCTCAATAATAACCTAAATTGTAATTCTTATTGTTTTAAGATATACACTTAAAATAAGTCATCATGTTTCTTTGTGTTTATTTATCATCAGAAAAAGGATTCATATAATATCAGTAAGCACCAGTGGTATAAGTGGCATTGGTGTTCTGGATTTGTTTTCAATTTTATTTAAATTTCAATTTTGTTGTAACCTAATTTCTATAAGACCAAGATTTATAAAGCAGTCAATAAAGTCATAATTATAAATGTTACTATCTTAGCTATTGATCTCCTAAGTACTGGCAAATAGATTAAAAAGGATAATTTAAGTGATAAAATACTTTCTACATAGTGCTACAGAACTGTAGAAGTTTGACATTCTATATTCTATATTCCAGATAGGAAATATTTACAATTTTTATTCCCTCTGGGTCAGGGTAGCATTTGATTTTATAGTACATGGTGTCAAGCTTTTTTACTTTGTCTGAAAGATAGCACCTCTTTCTCAGGTAAAGCATATAATGAACCATTGTGCAGGTAATAGGAAAATAATGTATGTCTTCATAAATAAGATGCCATCAATTGTAAGAAACCCAATTTAATCATTTATTTAATAGATGAAGAAATAAAAAATGTTAAAAACTAATTGTAAGAGTTCATAAAAATGGCTC
>NW_003852429.1:1381285-1519419 GCF_000181295.1 Otolemur garnettii | reverse complement strand
GAGGCTCTGTCTCAAAAAAAAAAAAAAAAAAAAAAAAAGAGTTCATAAAAATGTAAAATTCATCCTCATTTTAGATATGTTAAAATGTGGGGAAAAATTTCCTCTTAGAATTGATGGAATATGGTGGAACTCTTGGTAGTTCTTAGGATGAATACCCATACTATTGCTGTTCTGCCAGAGTTATCAACATTCCATCTGACAAGAAAAGATGTTTGGAATTTACCAAAATATGTGCCATGCGTTCATTGCAGATATTCTACAAAATCCTTAAATCTTAGGCCCATGGTCCTCAAGTACAGTGGTTTTCAAATTGTTTTAGCCACAACCCACAAGTAGACAATTTTTACACATTGACCCAGTACACATTTATATACTGTGTAACAGAGATAAGACTTCTAAAAAAGTATTGATTATTACTGTGCGTGAATGACCCCGATGATTTCTTTTCTTCTCTATGCTATTATTTTATTTATCTAAACCATAAGGCACAGAACATTAATTCTGTTTTCCTTATGCACTACCATTCTCATTTTATTTTTTGATAGTTGTACTGCATCTATATTGTAAGAGCATGTAGTCATTACATATTATGTTATTTCCCTTATAATCATAAATTAGCTATTGTTGGATAAGTACATATTTAATGTCATGTTAGTTTCTTTCTTTATTTCTTTTAAATTGAATATGTCTCCATTCTTTTTGGATCTCTGAAGATGTTCTGTAGATCATTCTTTAGGAAGGACCAGAGAAAGCAACAATGTTCTCTGAGTTCTTGGATATTTATGGTAATTTATCTGTTACCTTTATACTTAAAATCAGTTTGGCCAGAAATAAAATGTATGACTCTCATTTTTCCCTGAGGATTTTAAATATGTTACTCTATTGTTTTTTGGCATAAAATATTACTGTGCAAAAAGTCTAATAGCAATCTAATTTTCTTTCCTTTATAAACTACATGGTCTGTTGTTTATTTTTACCTTATTTTTATTTTTTTGTCTGGAAGGCTGAATGTCTTTTTGTTGTTGTTGTTGTTCTTTTAAGTCCAGTAGTTTTACTAGTAAATGTCTGAGGTAGTTCATTATGTATCATTTTTCCTGAGTATGTTATATAATCTTTTAATATTAATTTTAAGGTGTCTTTTATTTTAGGAAAGTTTTGTTAAATTAACAAAATGACGGCTCGGCGCCTATAGCTCAACCGGCTAAGGCGCCAGCCACGTACACCTAAGGTGGCGGGTTCGAATCCCCAGCCCGGACCCGCCAAACAACAATGACGGCTGCAACCAAAAAAATAGCCGGGTGTTGTGGCGGGCGCCTGTGGTCCCAGCTGCTTGGGAGGCTGAGGCAGGAGACTCGCTTGAGCCCAGGAGTTGGAGGTTGCTGTGAGCTGTGCGACGGCACTCTACCCAGGGGGACAGCTTGAGGCTCTGTCTCAAAAAAAAAAAAAACAAAAAAACCAAAATGACAGTTTTGTTAAATTGTTCAGGAAAATTACCTTATAGTTTTTATTATTTGTTCCATTGAATTATGTATTATTCTATGCATTCAGAAAATTTATTTCTTGTTATTTGTTCTATCACTTTTTTTCAAATTCTTTTTATCTTTTTATATCTTTTTAACTTTTGGAAAAGTCCTTCTTTCCTTAATCTATTTTCCTCAAGATATTTTATGTTGTGTTTTTTCTCTTTTCTAGTTTAATTTCATCTAGCTTAATCTTCATTTATTAAGAGATTTTAATTTTAATTTTGTATCTTTCCTGAGTCCTCCTTTTAAATTATGCTCCTTTCTGATACAGTCCTGCCAGCTGGGCTGGAGGACCCACCGCCTCCACCTTGGAGGTGTTGTGTGCTGGCAGCCGGCATAGGAACCAGCGGGCTGGAGTGTAGGCAAGGGGAGGTGAGCCTCCCTCCCCCACTGGGGGCTCCAGTAGCCAAATGGACCAGACAGTTGCTGGGGAAACACCAGCACCTTGGTGTCTCCTTCCCTTTGCACTTATGACTAAATACAGAACCCCCCATTTCCTATGCCTAGGTCAATTTCATGTAAGTTTCCTAGGCCTCAATTCTGTGACTAGACTGTGTCCATTCATTAGTACATTCATTCACCTTGCCCCAGCTGAAGAGACTATGTCCATTCATTTCCTGGCCTCACATAGAAGGAACCAGTGCCCCTATGATACCGCTAGATCGAGAGAGACCGGGAGAGAAAAACAGAGAAAGCTTTTCTCTCCCGACTTGAGTTTTCTCTCCCTACCAGAAACTTTAGTGTTTTTTTATTCTTTTTCTGTAAATAAATTCTGTCTTGCCACTGGTCTGTGGTTCGCGGATTTATTTTTCAAATCACAGAGACCAAGAACCTGAAAGTCTGGTATCATTTCTTCTTTTTCTAAATCTCCATTTCCCTGTCACCTTATTTGTAAATTTTTATAGTTATGATTTATTTAACTTTTATCATTATCTTCATTTTTTATCTTGTATTGAAATATTAGACACACACACATATGTACACATAGTATAATTTTTTCTTTGGAGACAGGTCCTGCTCTGTTGCCCTGGCTACAGTCTGATGGCATCATAGCTCATTGCAAACTCAAACTCTTGGATAGAGCAATCCTCTTGGCTGAGCCTCCTGGGTAGTTGGGACTACTGGTGTGTGCTACCACACTGACTAATTTTTCTATTTTTTTGTAGAGATGGAGTTTGCGTGTGTGTGTACTTTCAAGAGGGAGGTGAGTCGATATAGCTTTTTAGGCAGGCTGCAATTGCTTATGTCTATAATCTTAGCCCTCTGGTAGGCCTAGGAGGATTAAGATGAGGAGTTCAAGACCAGCCGGAAGAAAAGTGAGATTCCAGTCTCTACAAAAAATTGAAAAATTAGCTGAGTATAGGGGCGTGTGCCTGTAGTCCTAGCTAGTCAGGAGACTAGGGCATGAGGATTACTTAAGCCCAGGAGTTTGAGGTTGCTGTAAACTACAATGACCACTGTACTCCAGCCAGCGAGATAGAGTGAGACTGTATTATAAAAAATGACGCATGTAACCTAAAACATTTGTATCCCCTTGGTATTTCGAAATTAAAAAGAATGAAAAAAGATAGCTTTTTAGTTTCTTGGCTCTTGAGCGCCCTCTTTGGTTTAGACAATGATAAATACTGTACTATCTGCTTTTTTGACACAAGCCTCCTTTGTTCCTCTGAACCATCTCTTTGCTTTGTCGTCCCTGTTTCTCTCCCTGTTCAATCTGGGTTCTACTCCCAGTGAATTCTCCTCCCACCAGTTTTTTCTCAGTGGGAGGCTTTGTCTTCAAAGGTAGTTTGGCATGTCCAGTTTAATAGTCTACAGCAGGCGTCCTCAAACTACGGCCAGGCCACAGGCAGCCCACCTAGGACATTTATCCCGCCCGCAGGGTGTTTTTGCTGCAGCTGCATGTCCCGCTAAGCAGCCAACTCGTCCAGGGCCAGAGTCTGGCCCTCCAGCGTTCTTGGGGACAGTGAATTGGCCCCCTGTTAAAAAGTTTGAGGACCCCTGGACAGGATTCAAGCTGCTGAGACATGGTTAGACCACATTACATTTTAACATCCCACCTTTATTAATGAATTGGGTCCCATGGAAACCCTGTGTGGTTTTGCCTTCTGTTCTCAGATTGGCCTGCTGCAATGTCCAGTGAACACCCCATGGTAATTTCAATGTTTATGATTCTTTGGGCGTCAAATGCTGGGTCTCCTTCCCAGCAATTTGTGGTTCATACCTATGGGTTAACACTTGGGGTTTGTGAAATTTTATTGTAGATGTCCAAAAGTTTTTAATTTTGCTGTTCTTGTTTGTTTGTCTGTTTTTATGGACAAAATAAAGGAGATTCCAAGGTGACATCACTATTGCCAGAACCTTACCGGAATCCTTTTGTTTTGTAAACTATCCATCATAGCCCATCAAAGTGATCTTGATACAAGGACAAGTTGCGTCCCAGTCAGCTTGGGGGAGTTGGAAAGGGCAAACCGATTGCGTCCACCTGGGCGGTGTTGGTGCGGTGGCAGAAAGCAGAGGAACCAGAGGGCTGGAGGGTAGGCAGGGGGCCCCCGCAGGAAGCTCCAGTAGCCAGAGGGGCCAGACAACTGCTGGGGAGACACCAGCACGTTAGGTTTCCCTCCCCTTGCACTTGCGGCTGAATAAGGAACCTCCCATTTTCCTAGGCCTGGTCAATTTCATGTAAATTTCCTAGGCCTGGGAATGAAAGGGATTGTAGCCATTCATTTGCCACCCAAACAAGCTGTCCCAGACACACTAAATGTAACTACAGAGGGCCCCACGCAACTATATATAGACAAAGAGCCTGAAGTCAGAGAGAGAGAGCGCTTTTCTTTCCTGACTTGGGTTTTCTCTCCCTGCTGGGAGCTTTGGTGTTTTTGTAGTCTTTTTTGTAAATAAATCCCATCTTACTGATACTGGACAGGTGGCGTCTCAGCCAGCTCAGCCGAGCAGGGCTGGAGGACCTGCTGCCTCTGTCTTGGCGGTGTTGGTGGTGGCAGCTGGCAGAGGAACCAGCAGGCTGGAGCAGGCTGGAGTGTAGGCAAGTGAGGGGAGCTTCCCTCCCCCACCAGAGGCTCCAGTAGCCAAAGGAACTGGACACAAACAGGGGAAGACACTGGCAATTACTCCAGTGCATCCCTGATTGGTCCATTTTCAAAACCTGCTCCCAATTGATCTGTTTTTAGGACCCAAAAGCTCATTGGACAATTGCCCCTATATAAGCCCCTGAGCAGAGAGGCCAAAAGCAGATTGCCACAGACCTCTGAGGGAGAGAGAGCAGAAGAGCAAGAGCTGTAACACTTACATCTTGCTCTGCAAGGAGGTTTGGCTCTTTGTAAGAGCTGTGACACTTGTATAAAACCTGTCTTACTACTGATCCTGCTCTGCAAGGTTTGGCTCTCTGTAAGAGCTGTAACACTTGTTGCATAAAACCTACTGTTGATCCTATGGTCCGTTGATTCATTCATCTAATCATTGAGACCAAGAGCCTGGAAATCCAGTATCAAAAATCCAGTATCATTACCACTGATCTGTGTTCTGCAGATTCATTCTTGGAATCACCAAGACCATGAACCTACTGAAGACGAAATTCCGGTATCAGTCTCATCAATTTCTGATGTGTTGAGACCTGTAGTTTTTTTTTTTTTAAAGTGAGTCTCTCCACAACCAAGTCTTTATGGTTGTGCATCATGGTGTTACCAGAACTTCATCTTCTCTTCTGGCTGGCTTACAAATATACCAGTGTTTCAGGTTCTTGGTCTCAGTGACTCAAAGAATGAATTGGAGGACCACAGATCAGAGGTAAGATGGGATTTATTCACAGAAATAAAGAAGACAAAAACTACAAAACCAAAGCTCTTGGCAGAGAGAACCCAGGTGGAGAACAAGCTCTCCTGCTCCCTCACCCTCTGTGCTCAGGCTCTTTGCTCAGGGGTATACAGTTGCAGGGGCTTATTTTGCTGGAACTCAATGTTTCCTTTTAGGGTGGATCTTCATCAGTTACAGCCAGCTGTCCAATGAACTCTCAGGCCTTGAAGCTCACATGAAATTCACCACTCAGAAGTGCACCAGGAGGAGACAGCAAGACACCAGTGTCTCCCCTGCAGGTGTCTGGCACTTCCAGCTATTGGACTCTCCCAGGACCCCCCTGCCTACCCTTCAGCTTGCTGGTTCCACTGCCAGCTACAGCTGCACCAATACCACGGGGGCTAAGGTGGCAGGTCTTGGTGCCACCTGTCCTGCACCAATGGAACTTACAGAAATACTTGACCAGTATAAAGAATTTTGTGCTTATGTGTACTCTCTTTGGATGTTCTATTGATTTTTTCTCTGCCAATTTTCATCAATAGCTGACAAAAAAAAAAAAAAACTGCTCTGAAATGTATACATGGATTACATAAGACCAACAGAAATTTATACACAGACTATGCTGTTTTATAAACAATTAATTTTTCATGTAACATATTTTGTTTTTATTGTGTAACCATTGCTTTACTTTGTGAGATCTTAAAAGAAACAGCTTTATTTACTATAATGTTTTTTAAATGAATACATCGTACATTGTTATGTTCTCTTAAGTATTCACAGGAATAATTTCTGTTACAGCTCAGTATCAGGAATTGTCAAATATCCTTCATTATTATTTGAAAAACACAGTGACAAATGACTTAGAGATTTTTAGTGTGAAGATAATTCAAGGGCTAATGCTCAAGCCCTTAAAATTTGATTAAAAGCGTAATAATTATTTTAGTATTGAAGTAATGTAGATAGTCCTATAGATTTTTCTGCTTAGACAGGATTATTCAACAACACTCATTCATTTATTTTTTTCTTAACCACTTGTTAGAGAGACTCTTCTGCCTGGTGCTGATATTAAGAACCTTGAAATGAACTATTAGAACATGAATAGATAATATAGTAGTTTTTTGGCTTGGTGAAATGACTTTATGTTTTCAGGTACCAAAGGAAGGCTCCACGTCATGCCAAATAGTTGTACATACTTCCACTTTTGTTAGTTGCATTATCTCCCAGAAATAGGAATATTTCTTAAAGGTATTTAAATATTTCTTAGTGTTCATTACAGAGGAATGTTTCTATCTTACTGTCTTTAAGCCAATGAAATTTCAGAATGGTTGGTCCTGTTCTTCTATTTTGAAGGAAATATCCCTGTGATATTTGACCAGTGGAAGTATTATCCCAATAAATATTAAAAATCAGAACTATATGTGTGTTTTTCAAAATGTCATTACAACTTTTTTTCTGATTACATCTTTTAAAAAACAAATACTTTGAATTTAAAGAAAAATATTTCAATAGGAATTTGATGATTAAAGTAAAAAATTTGCATGATGTTTTACATTTTATAACATATGATCTTAAGTCAAATAGTATACAATTTTCAGAAAGCAAGCCTGAGTGAGTGGTCAGGCTAATTTTGGAAGTATAATATTATGAATGTACACATTTCCACATCTACCTGAGTCCTCTGAATGCCTGCCTGAGTACATTACTATTCTGTGAGCAGCAATGATTCAGGCAATTATACATGGGAAGAGTTTCAGATGCTGAGACAGGAATTGGTAAGAGCCTGTAAGGGCTTCAGTTCTAGGGGGCACTGAGTAGGAAGCAGGACTAGAAGGCAGAGAAACAGGGGCAAGAGCAGGCCGGGGCCTATGAGCTCTGGGGCACTGTGCTGGTGTTGGGCTGGCACATGCAGGGATGAGTCTCAGAGAGTGCACCTGGGGCCAAATGCCTACCCACTGTCACAGATAACTACTAATCCTCAGAACCTTGGGATGTAATCTAGAGGCAGGCATCGAATGAGCTCAATTACGAGAAAAAAGATATGTGAGTTAGGAAATATGTGGCTTAGATAATTAGAACAGTTGAAATAGTGTGCCACCATTACAGTTCTACAAAATGAATTATTAAAGGTGACAAAATGGAGTTATTACAGGAAACACAGATAGCATTAAAAGCATTATCTAAAAGTACAGATGAGAGTGACAGGTGTTTTTTTTTTTTTCTTTTCTTCCCTTCAAAACTTGCCAGTTGTCTCAGTTAAGTAGCCTTTGCTCTACTTTGTAATGTTGACTTCAGGCATTGGCCTAATGAAATGTTTTATTTAATTCCTTGGAAAAGAACAAAATCTTTCTCTGTGAAAATCCTAATTATTCTACTTTAGGACTATTCTTAGTAGGTAGAACTCCTGTGAGAGAGCCTGGGCTGGGGGACTTGGCTGATTTCGGGGTTCTGGAACTCTAATAAATCTCAAATATGGGATTAAGTATAGTATAAGATTATTTACAAGAGTCAAGTGCATGCATTGCAAAATAGGCTAATTGTGAGAGCAAACCTAAAATAGTTTAGTGAAATCTAATGAAAGAAAAAAAATCAATGTTTGTTAAATGAACAAAATCTGTTAGCAACACCCAAAAGGAACAGAAAAAGTCCTTTCACAGAGGTATTTGGTCTCTCTGAAGATAATACTTGATGACAGTGACAAATCTCCTTGCTGACAATTGAAACTCATTTAAAAGAACATGTTTACATTTTTATTCATGGAATGAAGTGAGGAAGCTGTCTCTGAGTATAAAGGGGGACCCCAGGATGCCAGGTGTTTATAGGAAGTAACAGGCTGAATGGGTTAATCCTCCTTCCTACAAAAGACTTGATTAATAAGAACTTTCCAAAAATCAACATCAGAGTTCTGCTGTAATTCACCTGAAACAATAAAACGTACAAGTGTTCCTTTTCTCTTGCTATTTTAGCATTAGACCACAGAGAAGGGCACAGATGTAAAACCACATTCCACCTGTACTTTGTGGGTAGAATTGTGGCCTGGCTTCAGTGCTATCTTTCCTGCTGCAACCCAATTTTGCATTAAAATCATGTGAAAAATAATTGTACTATTTAATTTCTCTCAATGGACTTCAAAAAATATCTGGCATTTAATTCCATAACTTTTTGTTTATTGTCTTTGTCATTGCACAAGAATGCTAGTTCTGTGAAGACAGGGATTTTGTCTTTTCTGTTTATCACTGTATTGCATGTCTGACATGATGCATGGCATACAGTAGGTGTTGAATAAAAGATCAATGGATGAGTGAATGAATGAATTGATGTTCAAAAGGAGTTTATTGGAAGTTTGTTTTACAGTTTCTTGAAGGAAAACATATAAACAGGATAGTGAGGACAAGTAGGAAAAGGCTAAAGAAACTAGTGGTCTTTCTTTTACCTGGCAGGCTTATAAACTCTAAAATAAGTAGAACTCCCACTATTTCATGCCTCTGTCTTTCATTTTTAGTTTATAATGGGTTTATATTTTCTAATGTAGAATGTTTACTGTGGATGGTATTAGAAAGGTACTATTTTTCAATATATAGGTTTTTAGTTACTCTACATAGTGGTATGAAGAAATATACATTCTATTCAGTAGTTTGCAAGATAGAGGTGTTTGGGGCTGGGCACAGTGGCTCACTCCTGTAAGTCTAGCACTATAGGAGGCTGACAGTGGATTGCTTGAGCTCAGGAGTTTGAGAACAGCCTGATGGAGAGTGAGACCCTTTCTCTAAAACTAGCTGGGTATTGTGGTGGGTGTCTATAATCCCAGCTACACAGGAGGCTTGAGCTCAAGAGTTTGATGTTGCTGTGAGCTATGATGCTATTGACACCGGATTTTGATACTGGAGTTCCAGGCTCTTGGTCTCGGAGGTTCAAAAAATGAAGCTACAGACCACAGGATCAGCAGGTTAGGTTTTATTAGGTTTTATTCAACAGGTGTTACAGCTCTCAGAAAGAGCCAAACTTCCTTGCAGAGCAGGATCAGTAGTAAGATAGGTTTTATAATACAAGTGTTATAGCTCTTACAAAGAGCCAAACCTCCTTGCAGAGCAGGATCAGCAGTAATACAAGTGTTACAGCTCTTATAAAGAGCCAAACCCCTTTGCTCTCCTGCTCTCTTGGAGGTTTGTGTTTGAGCTCTCTGCTTAGGGGCTTATATAGCGGCAATTGTCCAATGAACTTTTGGGTCCTGAAAACAGACCAATCAGGAGCAGCTTTTGAAAATAGACCAACCAGGGATGCACTGGAGGAATCGCCAGTGTCTTCCCCCTCCTTGTGACCAATTCCTTTGGCTACTGGAGCCTCCATTGAGGGAGGGAAGCTCACTCCCGCTTGCCTATGCCGCAGCCTGCTGGTTCCTCTGCTGGCTGCTGCCACCAACACTGCCAAGACAGAGGCAGCAGGTCCTCCAGCCCTGCTCTGCTGTGCTGGCTGGGGGGCCACCTGTCCTGTATCACTATGGCATGCTACTCAAGGTGACAGTGAGACTTTGTCTCAAAAAAAAAAAAAAGGTTTCCCCCAGTATTATGGGGAAAATATCATGATTTCCCAATTATGAAATCACAACAGAAAAGAAAATAGCAAATTTAGCTAGGTTTTTGACAATTATTAAAGATAATAAGGAAGACATGAGCTGGATCACTTCCATGAGCAGAGAATAGTGCACCTTCATGGGGCCCTCAGAAACTTGTTTTGATTATATCGGTTCCTATTTTTAATGTAAATTATTTCACTAGTGAAATGGAGTTACTGAGGTAAAAACTTTGCTACATCTACATTCATAATAGTATATATCCATAATCTACATTCATAACATCAAATGCATATATATTTTAAATATTGAAATATATATATTTTCTATGGATAATATTAAAATTTATCAGAGGTCACACATTAGGCTAGTGCTTGGTATATAGTAAGCACCATTTAAGTCTTGGCTATTATTATTTTGAAGATACCATTCATTTGTTTGTTTAATAAAGAATTGATTTTTAGGCTGGGTATGGTGGCTCATACCTGTTATCCTTGCATTTTGGGAGGCTGAGGTGGAAGGATTGCTTGAAGCTAGGAGTTCGAGACCAGCCAGGGCAACATAAGCAAGACGCTATCTCTACAAAAATAGAAAAAAGTAAAAATATTAGCCAGGCATGGTGGCAAGCACCTGTAATCCCAGCTACTCAGGAGGCTGAGCCCAGGGATGTCTTCGTCCCAGGAGTTTGAAGTTGCAGTGAGCTATAATAATGCCACTGGACTCTGACCTGGTCTAACTTTTTAGAGTTAGACCCTGTCTCTAAAACTAAACATAAAATAAAATAAAAATAACTGATTTAAAATATACCAACATTTGACGCAGACCACAACCTGGAAGAAAATCTCGATTGTAGAATATCAGTGTAAACTTCCTGGATATCTGTAACTTACATTATTGATGGAGAAGTTTCAATAACAAGTTTAAATTTTGATTCCTTTACTTATTGCCTCTTTAGACTTTTCTTGCCTCAGTATCTTTCTGTATAACATTGGAATAGTAATACCTACGTTTCTGGATCATTATGAGAATAAATTCCAAAATATTTATTAAAATAAGACTCTGCATGTGTGTGTTACACCACTATGCACATGATAGGTGATCAAATGTGGCAGTCATGATTATACAGTAATTATTACTAATCCCATTGTTATCTATTCAGTCCAATTGCATACAGTATGCATGGATTCTCTGTACATGTGTATCCTTCCTAAATAATCAACTAGCCTTTGTTTTTTAACACCTCTGGTATCTCATGTAACAACTGATTTTATAGTTGAAAATCTTATCTTCTTCATTTCTATCTTCCTTAAAATGATAATGCTAATTGTCACAATGTTTTTCCTTATGATGGTCTGCTACTGACTTTGCTTTAATTCGTGTTCATTTGTCCTGGTTCTGCTGTTTTTGTTCCTGAGGTCATTCTTTTCTTAAACAATAATTGAGGATGATAACATTCTGCTTAAACCTGTAAATTCAGTCAATGTTATATAGTGTCTTCTAGTGTCTAAGAAGATATTTGTGATTCTGAATCTGAAATATCATTTCTAGCAGGGCATACTAATTCCACTAAGAAGGGTGAGAAATCTTTACAATGCAAGATTATGTTATTAGCTAGTAACTTTTTAGGAATGGTCTAAGTTTTTAACTAGAATTTTAAAATATTTAAATTTCTTCTGATGTACCCTAATCTCAATTTCTTTTTTATATACATTCTGCAAGTGGGTGAGGATTGGATGAGGCCTGTGCTTTACATGGATCCATCACAGTCCATTGAAGATTTGAGTAAACCTAAAGATTCATTAGTCAAAATGATGGAAACTCAGAAGTAAAAAAACCCCACTAAGCTAAAGTAACTTCTAATTTACCCTTCAAATCTTCCTTTAGTCCCCCTTAGCCTCTCCCCTGAAATTGTACTGTGGTCTTCCTTTTTTCAGCCGAGACATATATCTACATAAGATAACTCATAATTATGCTACCTCATTTCCCATATTGGAGTATGGTTTTTTCAACTAGCTAACAAGTTTATCCTTGGGTTTTGCAGTGTATTAAGCTCAGAAATACATTGGTTCTGTGCTCAGGGAGTCTGTACTCTGATAAAGAAGACAATCATCAGGTAAGAAATTATGACTCTAGTGAGTATTACCATGGAGCAAGTCAGGGGTATCATCATCTAGTCTTGAGAAAAGTCAGGATTGGACAGCCCCTGTGGCTCACCCTGGAGGTGGCAGGTTCAAACCCAGCCTGGCCAAAAAAAAAAAAAAAAAAAAAAAAAGTCAGGATCAGAAAGAGAGTCCCTGAGAAAGTAAAAATAATCTTGCAATAAAGCCTCACTACTAAATATCTCATCTTGGAGAGGGTGTGGCAAATTCTTATATTTGATGTCATGCCTTGATGAAACATACTAAGTGAGACTTATGTACATATGTGTAGATATGCAGATGTGGGCTTTCAGGTTTTATCGAGGCATTAGATCTTTGAGGAAATTGAGAAATCACCAATAAAATAATTTTTCCCTCATAAAAAGAGTTATATCAATTTCCAGTTCTATCAAAGAATGAATTTATAAAAATTGATCTTAAGCATATAAAGAAATATCTTCTAATATTTGATGGCTTTATGTACCACTAAAGAGTACCATCATGGTGTAAGTATAAATATCTTTAAAAAAATCTTTTCAGGGGATCAGAAAAGAGACACGATCTTTTTACTATCTATGAAATCTTTATCTGGGATAAAACAAAATTAGATGTTGTTTATACACATCATCCAGACTTCATTTAGAAAAAAAGAAACATGCAACTATTTGACATAACTTTGGTAGTTTTTAAAACATTTATTAAAAATCTATTTGGAGGGCACACCTAGCATTCAGATATTGGTGTTTAATATCACCCAGAAGATCCCAGGCTCTGTGGAGGAATGGCTGCTCTCTAGGAGGAGACAGAATAAGTTTAAGATGAGCCTGGAAGGTAAAAAAGAACTAAAAACAGAAACAAACCAAGGGAAAACCCAAGAAGAAATACGGTCTGCCCTCTGTACTTCCTTTACCATACAGATGGGGGCCTTATACACAGAGTCAGCCAACTGAGGATTTATATATATTTTTTTAAAAAGATGACTGCATTTGTATTGAACATGTACAGACTTTTTTTCTTGCTATTACTTCATAAATAATGTAGTATAAAAACTGTGGTATGTGTTATAAGTAATCTTGAGATGATTTAAAGAATACAGCCAGGTATGGATAAATTATATGCATCTACTATGACTTTTATAGTGTTAGGGACTTTGGATTTTAGTACCTAAAGGGTCTTGGTGCCAATACCCAGTGGAAACTGAGGGATGACAACTGTATGTATATTATAGGCACACTGGATCCAGCTTGAGAAGGTGCCCACTGGCCAAATCCAGAAAATTTGCTCACCGAAATATTGAAGTCCAATAAAGAATTATTAAATAGTGAAAAAATCAATAGAATGTCTGGATGTACCCTGATAATCAGTTGATAGAGGAATGAATGAATAAATCAAAAAAGGAAGGACCTCTGGAGAAGGGAAGCTTTTGATCACAGTGGAATGCTGAGGGTGGGCTTGTGAGTGAAAAGTGAATGCCAGAGTTGGAAAATTAGTCTTTTGGAACCATCATAGTAAAGATCTGGTGAGGAAAGAATGATCAATGAATACCAAATCTAAAGGATCAGAGTATTTGCATGGTCTTGAAGAGCAAGTATCTCCTTAGACTGTTTCTTAGTTACATGGGGGAAAACACAGTAAACACACAGTGGATTTGCCTAGAGACCAAAATTAATTTCATTAATGAGGCACAGATGAACACTGCAGGCCACTGAGAGTGCATAATATCACCAGTGCAGCACGTATTCTAAATGGAGATACATAACCTGAATCTAATCACAAAAGCCTATCGGGCAAATATTAACTGAGAAATATCCTGTTTGAATAAAGGAGGACTCTATTATTCAAAAGTGTCAATGTCAGAACATGTACGGGGAAGGTAAAGAAAGGTTTTAGATTAAAGAAGATTAATGAGGTTTGACAACTAAGTGCAATATGGAAATCTAGACTGGATTATGTTCTAATAGAGAAAAGTGTGATAAAGGACAACATTGGTCCAACTGATAAAATTGGAAGAATGGTAGTTGACTAAATAAAACTAACTTATCTATGTTAATGGATAAGATTACTAATTGTACTGTAGTTAAGTGAGGCAATAGCCCTGTTCATGGGAAATACTGAGATACTGATAGAAAAGGGTCATGAAGCTCATTATTTACCTTCCAATGTTTCAGAAAACACACTCCAGGCAAACACATATCCAATTATAAAGCCAATGGTATAAAATGTTAACCATGGGTAAAGGCATGCATGGAATTTTGTATACTCATCTCCTTTTTACATTTTTGTAAATTTGAAATTGTGTTCAAATAAGGTCAATAAACCTAGAATCTTAAAGCTGTTTAAAAAATTTAACTCTGACAAAATTATTATGATGAAATAAAAGTTGAGCCAAAAAGAGGGTAGCATTCTACTTATGAAGGCTATTGCATTCCTTTAAAAATACTATGTTTTTATTCCTAGAAGTATGAGAAAATCTTCCAGTAACATTGATTGTGTCATTTATTTGTTTGATTTATTATCTGAACAACAATTATTAAGGAATAGCTAGATCAATAGATCAATGATATATAATATCTCAGGAGATTAATAAAAGATATTTACTTTATGGGAAGCACCTGTGGCTCAGTGAGTGGGGTGCCAGCCCCATATACAGAGGGTGGGGTGTTCAAACCTGGCCCTGGCTGAACTGCAACCAAAAAATAGCCGGGTGTTGTGGCCAGAGCCTGTAGCCTAGCTACTTGGGAGGCTGAGGCAAGAGAATCGCTTAAGCCCAGGAATTGGAGATTGCTGTGAGCTGTGTGACGCCACGGCACTCTACCAAGGGTCACAAAGTGATACTCTTGTCTCTACAAAAAAAAAAAAAGATATTTATTATTATTTCTCCTGAAGAACTAGAAATGAGATATTTTTAAAGGCAATTTAAAAACTATCAGTCCAAACATCAATTTTAAACTTGATTTTTACTTTATGTTACATTTATTTCAGTTTTTCACTATTTATTTCATGGTTTATAGTTATTACTGTTGCTTCTGATGAATGTAGTTACTATCACAGTTCTTATCTTAACCAAACATAGAACTGATTGTTGAAAAAGATAGTAAAACATGACTCTTTTCTCCCGTAGACATAAGATCCCTTATCAGTTGTAACAAATATGTCTTCTGTTCATTGATATCTAGTTAATAAGTAAATGTTTCTGTTCCATGATTTACATAAAAAGATTTCAGACTTTGCTAAATGACACCCTGTGCTGACCCACAGATGCAAGCCTTGTTGTGATTTCTGCTTGGAGCATATGAAAAATTATTTCCACTTTATTTTCAGTAAGACATCGAAAATATTGCCAGCAATTTAGTTTTAAAAATATATAGCAGCAGTGGATAACCCCCTTTAAAGTCTTAGTTATCCCACATCCCACAACATTAATATTTTAAGAGGCAGCCATCTGACAACACAATTTGTAGGCAAAATAACAGATTCATAATGTTGTATTATTTATGTACAGTTGTCATCACCCTAAAGTCTGTTAATAAAAGCAAATTGCATGCATTTGTAATAACTAAAATATATTTTATTTATGAAATTATGTTATGAAAAGACTACATGTACACACGGACTTAGTACAAAATGTTAGCTATAATAATTGAATTTAATTAGCTTGTCATACAGAAATTAGTAATGGTTGAAGTTATTTAGTAATAAATCCTCGAAAATACTTCAGAATCAAATTTGCCTTATGTAGTTGAAATTTGAAGCTGTTTCTATGTAATGCAAATAGTCAGATAATTTAATAAATCACTCATAAATAAATTAATATCCACTTGATTCAAAGCAACCAGATCCAGTATTTATAAATATTCAGAGAGTCTCACTTTCATTCTGAACTTTAACTCTTACACGGGCACATTGTTCATTGTACAAGTTAAAGGAAAAGAGGATAATTATTACGTGCTGATATTAAGAAAACCTAACTAATTATATCTGTTCTTGCTGGGCATTTAGAACCTGCTGTCAGTATTACGCATGTACATTTTCTCAGATCAACTCAGTTGTGACTGCTACTCTGGCATTTTACTAGACAGTGTCCTCACTGATTCTCCACTTCAGAGTAAATATTGTAGCACTAGATACACGTTGAAAATTCCAAAGAGAGGTAAACAGATAAAGACATAATTTTTTATTACAATGTCGATTTTATTATTTTATCTGTGAAAAACACTGATGGATGTGTGTGTAGTGAGTTCACACATTCATTCAATAAATATTGAATAAGCTCCTACCATGTGCTCAGCACAGTGCTAAAAATTAGGAGCTCAACTGAAACAAAATTGGAAGGAAACGCAAATAGGTACTTTCTGGAGGGCTTAAAGAAGCTTCTCTATGGAACCCAGACGTCTGAAGACCATGATTTCTGGAATTATTCTGCAGTTGATGTTTATGCCGTCTACTGGAGAGTGTAGATTTACCATGTCTGGTCTAAGTCCAGCCTTGCCACTGTGGGGTCATTTTAAGGGCTGAAGTTGGGGGCGAGGGAGGGCACAGATTAGTGGTGGGAGTTGAGCGTGGGCCTGAGGAAACAGAAACTTTTTGAGGAGATATTCCCATTGTTTTCCCCTGGTAACTCTTTCCCCAAATTGCTCTAACATTTTGAAAATCTTTTCAATTCAAGTCCTTTTTTCACTTTGTAGAGAGAGACATGAGAATTTTCAAATTAGAAGGTAAAAATGTGAACTTTATCCATAAACCTCAGTCAGTGCTCAAAATGGTGCATATTTCTATTTCTGCTACTTATAAGCTTTTAAGGCATAGATACCATTATTTCAAGATTCACAGAAAAATCGGGTTGTTTTCCTGACCTCCTCTTTTAGTCATTAGTTTATTCATTCATTCAAAATTTAGAAGGGAAAAGAATTGTAATAAGTGAGGTTAGTCATTTTCCTTCTTAATCTATACTTCTAAAGAAAATCAGTAAATATGTGGTTTTTCATCTTTTATTTAAAAATTTGTTTTATTTGAAAATATTTCTTGATCACTTATGTGCTGCTTGGAATAGTGGACACAAAGAGGAATAAGCTGAAGTCTTTGTACATTTGTAAGAGCTCATGGGCGGATCAGTGTATATAATAATGCCCGAAAATGCTGTATGGTTCTTACGGAATTAGAAATCATTATTCTTTTTAATAGTTTGTAATCAAAATTAGATAAATAGAGCAAGCTGTTGTCATTTACTGATGAAAATCTATGGAACATGCTTTAATAGTTTAACTCACTAGTGCTCAAACTTCAGAATAATGTGGCCAACTTGTTAGAATAGGGCCTAACCCCCAGCCAGAGTTCCTGATTCAGTGCGTCTGGGGTAGGATCTTAGAATTTGTATTTCTAACATGTTCCCAAGTGAGGCTGATGTCGTTGGTCCCCAAAACACATTTTGATTTAAATCAGGGCTCCACAAACTAAAGCCCAGGGGCTAAATCCAGCCACCACCTGTTTTGTAAAAATAGCTTTATTGGAACACAGCCACATCCATTCATATTGTCTGTGGCTGCTTTTATGCTCCTTTGACAGAGCTGAATAGTTGCGACAGAGACCTTATGACCTACAAGGCCTAAAATATTTACTACCTGGCCCTCCTAGAAAAGAAAAACGCCTACTTCTGATGTAAATGTTAATGGTATTATCATCTGAGATTCTCATTTCAAACAATTTCTCTGACTTTTACTTAATCTTGAAAATCATGAATCCAAAGCAAGAATTACTTGTTTGATGCTTTTGGGGGGTACTTAATATATAGCTTTAAGTATTGAACCAAACAGGTTCCAGAAAGTTTTGACCAAAAAGTAAAATAGATTGTTTTTCACTCTCACAGAGCATGACTATGCCAGTAAGAAAAAGGGAATAAATAATACAGTTTAAAGAGTAAATCAGTCTGATGACCAGACCTAACTGTATTATTTGACACATCAACTTCAAAATTCTAGATGTTTCATATTAGCAGGGCGTCTGTTGGCAAGCACATAGAGATAGTGGTTATTTAAAAAAATTTTTTTTTCTGAAATAAATCATAGCAAGTTTTACTTCTTTCTAAATAAGAGTTTTCAGAAAGTAACTATTTACATAGTATCAGAACTGAAATTTCTTTTAAATTAATCAAAACATGTCTGATACATAAAATTATCAGTTTAGAGGGAAAGAACTTTTTCAGGATTCCCACCAGTTCATCCAGTTGGTCATGGGTCATGATGCACTCTAACTAATCTGTGGTTAATAGGGATGTTGAATTTAGGATGTTTAAGACCCCAATAGGAAAACACAGGGTTGACACCTCTTGAATTTTGGAGAAAAGCTATTACCTCTTCATCAAGTAATTATTCTCTTCCAGAGGAGCAACTTACAGGTTTACTAATGAATCTTTATTGCTTAGATTCCCTGATGGTGGTGGTTTTAAATCATGGCCACAGGTTATTTGATAGTCCTCCTTTGAAAGGTGGAGTCTATGTTCCTTCTGCATAAATCTGGGTGAGCCGCGACTGTGTTGGCTAAGAGACGAGTGAAGTGATGGTCTGTGATTTCTATTTCATGCAGCTTCTACTTGGGGCTGGAGCCCATACTTTTGGAGCTTTGACCAACCCTATGAGAAATCCAAAATCTCCCAGACTACAGGCTGTGAAGAAGCCTAAATCACGTGCACTAGTTCTACGAAGGACTTTGATCAAAGTACCAGCTGCATCCCAGCCTTCAAGTCCTTCCTGCCCTCTAGATGATTTCAGCTTCCAGCTATTTGTGTCACTTCCTAGTCACATATTTTGAGCTGAGACCTCAAGCATTATATAGAAAAAATACTATACAGCCCTTATAAATGAGATCCTTATAAGAAAAGAGACACCAGAGGTGAAAGTGCACAGAGGCCAACCATGTGAAGAGGCAGAAAGAAGCAGCCACCTGCAAGCTCAGGAGAGAGGCCTCAGAGGAGACCAACCCTGCTGGCAGCTTGATCTTGGACGTTCAGCCTCCAGAACCATGAAAAAATGAATTTCGGTGTGCAAACCAAAACAAACAAAGCTATCCAAACTGTACACTCACTGAATTCACGGGTATGTAAGTACATAGAGGTGATTTATTAGGAAAAAAAAAATGGTATGAGGAGTGGCGTGTGCTGTAACAACACCTAACTTATGGGACATCTTTGGGGAATAAGGCTGCTTGTCAAAGTTTCTAGAAAAGTAAGAAAAATGCTAATAAAGCTAAAGGAAAGGGGACCCCTTCTATATAGTGATGGAAAGTTGGCAGACTGCTGTTTGCAGCATTGTGGAACATTGATTCAGCTAAGGAGATTTCCAGGTAGAATATTGAAGCTGCCACCTGGCTTCTTTTTTCCTATTTCAAAATACAAGAGAAAAGAAATATAGTTTTTAAGAGAAAAGAAATAAAATCAAGAGCACATTTTCATTTTCAAATAGAATTTAGAAGAAAAATAGAGGGCTCAGAATGGTCTTTCCAACTAGTAGAGGCAATATAAGAAAGGACTTCAGGGCAGAAATTAAATCCAAGATATTGTCAGTAAAATGCAGTCTCAGAGTAAAGAGGAAGGCATATGGATGTAGTAAAGAACGACACATCTATAAGAACAGACAGGAGGAGTCCTCAATTTATTTTACTAATAATTCATACACTACCCTTACTCTTGCCTACCCTTATTTTGTTCCTGGTGAATTTTTTGCTTTTGTAAACGGTCATTTCTCTAGCTTTCCTTTGCACCTACTTTTATTATCCTGGAAATGTAGAACCAACAGGGAAGCCTTCAAACTGCATGTATTTGTATGACTTATATTCTGACTATTTTAGGGATGGCAGTGCTGGAACTCATTCGGAAGCTGCTGAAAATTGCTTGGCCATTCTTCACTTTTCTCAAGGGAGTGGATAAGTTTATGATAATAGTTACTTGGTAATCATGTTTCTTTGTCTAAATCATTTTAAAGGAGATCCCTGAAGGTTAAATGCATTTATTCAGGAATGAAAAAAATAAGGAACTCAATAAAACGTTTCTTTTTTTCTTCCTTTTCTCCACCAACCTTACAACCTAAAAAATTACACTTACTCAGATAATGAAACTGCATATGAGAGTGTCTATTTCAGAAAACAGTAAATTTTTATGGCAAAGATTTAATGTAAGTGCTCAATTTATTGTATAATTACTATATTATATGCTAAATATGTAATATAGCTAATGTTGTAAATAACAAATTTCATCTTTGAAAATTTCTTTCCTAAATATTCAAATATAGAACTTTTAAAATTAATGTATAATTTTATATCTCAACAAATAGGGAATGACTAATCAGCCTGGTAATGCTAACCTTAGCATTTTAAATATTTTAAAGTTATTGAATATTCCTGATAATATCAATGAGTTGTCTAATTGTTTAATATAAAGGTATAAATCTCAAATCATTGACTATTTGGTAAGACTTCTCTGTGTTTGATTTTGAAAAGTAATAACGGACCCAAGTGATTAGTCACAGTGCAACTGGACAATTCACATATGTAATACTAGTGGTTATAATTTAACAACACAAGTTTCTGATATTAGGTATTAATAAATGATTTTAAAAGCAGATAACCTAAAATTGGCATTAACTGATATTTAATGTTGAAACCAGTTAAACTTCCATTAATTGAGGATATTTACTTTTTGCTTTGTATATGGAAATGAATGTAGTAGGTAGCCAGTCCTCAATCGTCTTCTGCCATAATGATCCGTGATTAGTACGTTTGCAAGCCAGTGCTATGTATCATTCACATTAAAACAATTTAAGAGGTGAAAGAAATAAAGGGATTATTTGTTTGAAATAGTTACATTCCTAAGCTTTAGAGACCTCAGGTGATTCTTTTGGAGGTCACTCAGGTAATTATAGGAATTCCTTAATTTAAAATTAGGTCATATGGTAAAACATTGATCTGTAATTTGACTGATGAAAATTTGAATTGAAAATAGTCTAAGAAGTGTTCTTGGGGTAGAAGGAAAAAGAAGAAACAATGAAATGTATTATGTACCCCCAAACACTTTGTATCTGAGATGAAAAAGCAGAAACCTATTTTTAAATTAAAAAAACAGCAAAGGAGTATTGTCTTAGTTTGCTACTGGAAGAGAATACCAAAGAAAAGAAGCTTACTTGGCTTATGGTTCAAAAGCATGGTGCCACCTCTAGTGGGGACCTTTGTGCTTTGTCACAATGTGGCAAAAGGCATTATATGGAGAAAGAGCAGAAGAAAGAAGAGAATCAGGCTGAAATCATCCCTTCATTAGGAGTCCGTCCTCACAGTAATGGTATTAAACCATTCATAAAGGCAGAGCCCTGGTTACCTAATCTACTTAAAGGTTCACCTCTGAATGCCATCAACATGATAATAAAATTCCAGTGTGAGTTATGGAGGGAACATTCGAATGAGGAAAAATATCAAATTTTAAAAATATGGTATTACCTTGAATGTTTGTATTTACTTTGAGGAGTTCCAAATTAGTATGTCTTTTCTTGCCTAGAGCTCTGAACACATTGAGAAACCAAACACCAAATATTAAGTCAACATTAATAACAGAGAGCAGGCTGAAAGATGTCGTGTGGTGTGAGATACAAATGGATTTTTTTTTTCTTTTTTGTAGTTTTTTGGCTGGGGCCAAGTTTGAACCCACCACCTCTGGTATATGGGGCCAGTGCCCTACTCCTTTGAGCCACAGGCACCACCCGATACAAATGGATTTTTAATGTGAGCCATAGAATTAGGCAATCTTACAGATCCAGACACTAATTTCTCTTATACTTAAGAAATTTGGATACGGATGTTACACCATCATCTTGAAATGAAAGAAAATGAATTTTTTTTTTTATTATCTAATGATTTCTCTATTTCTCTTAGCAATAATATCCAACATGGTTCTTCTGGGATTTCAGATCTAAATTTCTCAGAATCATCAATGCTATGTCTTTCTCCCTCTCTCGTAATTTAGGTTAAAAACATGGCTAATCCTTCAGCTAAATTACCTATATTTGTTTATCATTTTCCATTTCCAATGATACTTGTTATTATTTTGTACTTGGATCTCTTGTAAAAATGCAAGCTAGTTTTATCATGTACTAGCTCTAAAAATTTCTAATTCACCATATATGAATAGCTCTCTAGAAAACCTGTAAGTTTAGACTTGTTATCTATTACCATTTTTTGGTTCACATTGCCACAATTATGTTTTGCAAATTGAGATACACCAAAGAGTAGGGAGGATTTTATATTTTGGTATAAATTTATGCATTCTTTAGAGCATACTTTTCCTGGAGATTTTGATTCTGAGGGTTCTGCACTTTTTATTACTGTTGATCTGTTACAATACCTTAACTGTAGATTATGGATAGCAATGCAAAATAAGTCTTATCTCTAGACATGCAAGCAAATTCTGTCAGGTGGATGTTCAAGGGATTTCCCTCCCTGTTACGGAAGAAGCAATTTTGCCTCCATTTACAAATTCTCTTCAATATTTCTGATCTATAAACTTGACTGTTCTTTGGAATACCCTTTGTATAGATTTTAACATCTTTCCAGTTTGCTCATCAATAATGAGTTAAATAAAATTTTTAGGATGTGTTTACTTTCTATCTATATAAGGCTCATAATTCTACCTTTTAAAAATTATCATAAAAAAGAAATGAATTCAGTTTTGTGATTTTTAAGTATAATAGTTTGCTTCTTTTTTCAAAATAAATTTATTTTTGATTATGATTTCTATAGGGAACATGAATTAAAAACAAATGTGAAAAGCAGTAAAATTAAAAATGGCAGTGAATATATCAGAACAACTTTAACTCACCAAGAGATGAAATAGCATCTGCAAATCTCTCCAAGGAATGGGATAGTAAAAAGCAAACACAGCACTGGCACTGTAAATAAGTATAACGTTCAGCTACACACACCTATTTGAAATGTAATTCTTATTATTTTAGATGCAAATGAGAGCAGACTTTATTTTCCCTCATGCAAAAAGATCTCTGCAATAACCTGATGTGACCATTGTTCTTGGAAAGATATTTGAGCAAAAGTTATGAGTATTTTAAAAGAAAGACATAGAAATTTTATATTAAAAAATAGAGAAGCCTTGGTAAAGAAGACAGATGTACAGTCATAGTTGTGTAATGATGGGGATACATGCTGAGAAATCTATCATTAGGCTATTTCAGCATTTCCCCAACATCACAGAGTGTACGTACACAAACCTAGATGGCATAGTCTACTATACACATAGGCTATCTGGGGTGGCCTATTGTTCGTACAGCCTGTTACTGTACTGGATACTGTAGGCAATTGTAACACAATGGTAAGTATTTGTGTATCTAAACATAGAAAAGGTAGAGTAATAAAATAGCATTATAATCTCATGGGACCGCCGTTCTTATGTGGTTGACTTAGTGACCAAAATGTAGTTATGCAGTGCATGATTGTATAGGAGAAATGAATACAAACATTGTGGGATAAAGGATAAAGAGCAGGATAGTGGACTAGAGTGTCATAAAGGAAACTCATTTTAGCCAAACTAGGCATGGGGGAAATCTTGTCCCCTATGTGCTAATCACCACTCAACTACGTGCTATGGGCTGACCCATAGGGCTCATGACGGTTCCATGGGAAGTATTAAGCACCACCCAAAGCTTAGGTGGAGAAAGGGCTGCAAACTCAGACCCTTTCCAAAAAGCAGTATAACTAAGGAAGGAACCAGGTGAGAGGTGGCTTAGAAGTACAAGCTTGTAGAAGGCAGGCTAGCCCTTACTTTCTGGGTAGCCCCCAGCAACCTCCACACCAGCCTTTTATTGAGCCAGAACACCACAGGTGAGGGGAGCAGTTAACAATGACTATGTGCTGAGGGCACGAACTCTTCTTCCACAAGGAACTCCTGTGGACGAATGGCCCAAGGTCCACGCCTCAGCTGCAGATCTTGCTGGGATGTCATCTGGCTTTTGGCATCTCCTACATTTCCCTCCTCTAGTGTGTGTATTAAAGACATTTCTGAAGAGGCAAGGGACAAGGTCTGTTGTTGGTTGTTTCTGTCATTCTCCTCACGGAGGAGCTTTCTGCTGAGTAAAAGAAACAAAAGGGCACATAAGCATAACAAAAATACACCATCAGAGCTAATTCGGACTTAAAGGAAACTCATTTTAGCCAAACCAGGCATGGGGGAAATCTTGTTCCCTATGTGCTAATCACCACTCAACTATGTGCTATGGGCTGACCCATAGGGCTCATGACGCTTCCATGGGAAGTATTAAGCATCACCCAAAGTTTAGGTAGAGAAAGGGCTGCAAACTCAGACCCTTTCCAAAAAGCAGTATAACTAAGCAAAGATCAGGTGCCCAACTGAAATAGAAACGAACCCAACAAGTGAAATTCTCTTACCTTGCTGATACCAGAATAACCTTTACCTTAAAGCCTGTTGTTCGAGGTCTTTGTTGTCCTAATTTCCCAAGGTTTAGATGATGCCTCCTAAGCTTGCCTGGGGCTTAATATACAGCCCAAAATAATGAAATCCTATATCAATCCTCCCACTCTGCATAGAAGGTCCTGCTGCCTCTTCAGGGAAAGGGGCGCTGACCGCTCCTAACTGCTTCCTGCTGAGGCTGGGCGGTGACATGGGAGAGGCAGCTCGAGGTCCCGCAGAGGAGATTGATCCAGGATTTCTCCACTATGAAATCGCCTAAGCTAAGGTCCTGTAGAGGAAAGGTTAGTGAAAACAAACTTGTTTAAGGTGCTGGTAAAGTTTCCTGCTCTTGGCGAGGCTTAATCCAGCGGGCTGGTAGCCATTGCTTTTCTTGATGTTCTGTAATAATATGGGCAAAGCCTCGACCCCAATGCAGCACATAACCAGGCTTCCACTCTGTCATATCAGGTTTTTTATAAAAGGTAGGTTGTTGTACTGGAGAGGATGGTGCATGAATGAGAGATGTCCAGTGGCGTTCTGCAGCTGTCTTTTCATCATTGCTGAGATTGAGAAAATTAAGAGGGAAAAGAGCTTTAGTGAGCAAAAGTTTAGGACTATTATTGAAGGGGAGGAAATGAACTGACCCCTTCTTTTAAAGCAGTGCCAGTAATTTAGCCTTATACGATTCTGTTCCTATGTCAGCACATGCCTATATATACTCCTCTAAGGGAGCATTTTGTACTCTCAAAGGTCGCAGGGCCTTCTGACACTCCGAGTTGGAATTTTCAAACACTAAAGTTTGGAAAAGCATATCTCTGAGCTCTGGTTGGGCAACAGCCTTATTGACTGCAGTTTTTAGTCAGGCTAGAAAGTCCGTATAAGGTTCATTTCCCGACTGCATTATTTTAATGAAAGATTTAGAGACATCTCCAGGAGCCTGAACCTTTTCCCAGGCCCTAAGACAACACAGTCTTGTGTGGACTATGGCTAGGTCATTGTATTTAAGCTGACTGGGAATCCCCAGCCACTGCCCAGACCCAGTGAGCTGTTCAGATGTTATTGGGATGCCTCTCTGTTGGTTTTGGCGACTCATTAGGTCAGCCCCCTCCTTCCACCAGGTTTTAAACTGCAAATACTGTCCAAATTCAAGAACAGTTCTGGCTATCATATCCCAGTCATAGGGAATGAGCCGCTGTTCCTGTGCAAGCCCCTGTAACAGACCTCTAGAAAATGGGGACTGCATACCGTATTGTGCTACGGCCTGGTTCAAATCTTTCAGAACTGAAAAGGTGATCATATGGTGGTCAAAACGCTGCCCCCCTTGAGGGTTTTGCGGATCAGGAGGAATATCAGTGACCGTAACCGGAAAAAGCCCCGAAGTGTTTTCCCACTCAAAGTCACCAGTATTATGCCTTCTAATACAGCCTGCATAACAGAAGTCAGAGGTGGTTCGTTTACATAGGGAGGTGCTGAGGGCAAAATAGGGTGCTCTGAGTTAGCATTTCTGACAGTAAGACTATCTATCTGATCTTCCAAGTGTTTAATTTGTTCAGCCATAGTGGTCATAGCGGTGATTACTTGCTCATTCATATCATATACTCTCACTTCCCACTTTTTCTTAGGTCCAGTTTCCCACTGAACCTCACTATCCTCACTTTTAGACACTGATTGAGCATCGCTTTCTTCCTCAGTTTCTACTTCCCGCGACTTCCCAAACAGAAAGTTACCCCTGTCTTTGCTTAGTTTATCAGACACTTTACTTATTCTGAGCGCGGTTTCTTAATTTCTAAATTGGCCAAAGGTCCCACTTTCCCTGAGCGGAGTTTTCCTTCGGACTTCCTTCCACTGTCTACCAAAGGCCTCACCTACATCCGGGTGTTGTCTCCTTTGGCCCACGTCCCTGGTGTCCTGTTGTGTCCTGCTATATCCTGCTGACTATGCCAAAATGTCACGACCCGTCAGGCTCCTATAGCCCTGGTCTCGGTTAGTGCAGGAAGGAACCAGGTGAGAGGCAGATTAGAAGTACAAGCTTGTGGAAGGTGGGCTAGCCCTTACTTTCCAGGTAGCCCCCAGCAACCTCCGCACCAGCCTTTTATTGAGCCAGAACACCACAGGTGAGGGGAGTAATTAACAATGACTATGTGCTGAGGGCACGGGTTCCTTCTCCACAAGGAACTCCTGTGGAAGAATGGCCCAAGGTCCACGCCTCAGCTGCAGATCTTCTTGCTCGGATGTCATCTGGCTCTTAGCATCTCCTACACTAGAGATATCTCCTTACCAGCTCCCTGCAGTGAGACAAGGGAAAGTAGACTTCAGTAACCCCTGGCTGGGGACCTTACCCTAAATCGTTGCTCCCAGGGCACAGTGAAGCAGTGGAAGACTTTAGGAGCTAGTGAGGAGGTCTGGGAGCTGAGGAAAGTTGACATAGAAGGCATGTGTGTGGTATGGGCAGAGGCCTATCAGTCAGCCAGCTCTTCCATGGAGGACTGGAGATGGGAAAGGGCTATCCTGAATTTTTTTTTTTTTTTTTTTTTTGGACTGGGCTGGATCAGCAAGTAAACTTGAACAGTATCTGGCAACCAGGGCTGAATGCTGGGAGGGGTGGTTCTTGCATTGCTTTAGCTGCTGGTGGGTGCTGCCACTGTGGGAAGGCTGTGCACATGGTGGGAACAGTCCGTGCTGTCCTAGTGCACAGCCAGCTCTGGCAGGCCTGCTGAGCTTGAGCAGCCATTTATGGGGTGTACTGAGTGGTCCCTGCACCCCCTGGGAGGTGCACTTTGTGAGGACAACTTTGTTGTCAGGGGACACTGTTTGATGGGCCTTCTGGGAAGTCTCGTGAGAGCTTTGGGATGCCAGTACTATAGGGACTGGATGCTGAAACAAACCGGCCCAGATTGAAGGCAAAGAAGTAAGGAAGACAAGACCTGGTCTCCTTTGCAACTAGAGAGTGGCTTCTAACCCCCATCATATAGTTAAACCCAGCACGTGTTCTCCATTTCCCTAACATCATAGCACCACCTGGTGTCCAGGCAATATATTTATACACACACACACACACACACACACCCCCATATATATATATATATATATTTAGTTTTTTGCTTCTTTTTTCAATTTTTTCCTTAGTTTTTTTCTTTTCTTTTCTCTTTCATTGTTGTTTGTTCAGTCCTTTCTTATCTGGTTGCATTTTATTTTTTCAATTTTACTTTTTTCAATACCAAACGCTCCTCCATATTGATAATGGTTTTGCAGTCCCATTTATTCTTTCTTTCTTTTTTATTTCTCTCCTTTTTCTATTTATAGATATTTTCTACCTTCTTCATCTTTCCCACATAAATTTCTCATACAACAGCAAATATCCTTACTTTTCTTCTTTCTCTTATATAATTGTATTTTTAATTTTCTTTATTTTTATTATTATTACTTTTTTCTCTTATCTGAAGGCTAGAGGGTCATGGATTGGTCAGGCTAGGGGTTGCTACATCATTGGTCTGGCCCAAGGAGGCCATGAGCTTATTGTCCAGGGTGTCCTTATAGTTTGGGCCTTTGCATAGACTGTATTGGTAGGTCCCCACTGAGACATACTGCTGATTTATTTCTATTTTTGGCAGAAGTGGGGTCTTGATTTTTCCCAGGCTGGTAAGGTGCTTCTGACTTTGAAGGACATGCCAGCTTGGCTCCTCAAAGTCTGAGAGCTGAGGGGAGGTTAAAGCACCTTGCTGAACACCACCATTTCTCCTGTTGCTCTTTTCTCTGCTACTGTCCCTTTTATTCAATTCTTTCCTTCTACCTCCCCTTTTTATTTTCCTACTTTATCCTTTTCTTTCTCCCTTATTTCTCTTTACCCTTATCTCCCTTTTGGTCTTATACCAAAAAGCCACTTCAACACCTAATCTCTGAGACAAGGTCTTCTAAAGAGAAGAAGGTAGTGAGAAGGAACAAGTAGGGGAAGGAAGAGAACAAGAAGAAAATAGACATGATGAGGAACAAACAGAAAAATTCTGGCAACATGAAAAAGCAGAACAGAGCAACCCCCCAAGAGACCATGAAGGAGTTACTACAGAGGATTCTACCTATATAGAATTAATGGAAATGAAAGAAAGGGAATTTAAAATATGGATGGCAAAAACAATATAGTGAATTGATGAGAAAGTGGAAAACAGAACAAACAATGGATAAAAGATATGAAGAACATAAAATGGATATGGTAGAGCTTAAGGACTTGAAGGAATTTATCAGGGAACTTAAAAGGTACAGTAGAAAGCATCAGTAACAGATTAGAGGTAGATGACAAAGGCCTTGAGCTAACACAGGTAGTTAAAGAGGCAGAAAAGAAGAGAGAGAAAGCATAACATTTTCTCAGAGAATCATAGACCTTCATAGAACATTCAAACATACAAATTACAGGTATTCCTAAAAGGTAAGAAGAACATCCCAAAGAAGTGGAATCTATACAGGACGATATCATAAATGAAAATTTCCCAAGAATCCCTAAAAATTCCAAAATACACCTTTTACAGGGAGATTGAACTCTGGATCATCTCAACACAAATAGAGCATTTCCAAGACCTATTGTAATGAACCTCCTCAAAGTCAAGATGAAAGAAAATTGTGCAAGCAGGCAGGAGTAAGTGCCAATTGATCTACAGGGGCAGATCCATCAGGGTTTCAGTGGATTTCTCTGCTGAAACTTTCCAAGCCAGAAGAGAATGGTCATCTACTTTAACCTTCTTAAATAAGAGGCAGAAAAGAAGAGGGAGAAAGGCCCAGATTGAGGGCAAAAAAAGTCAGGGAGACATGACCTGGTCTCCTTTGCAACTAGAGAGTGGCTTCTAACCCCCATCATATACAGTTAAATCCAGCATGTGTTCTCCATCTTCCCAGCATCATAGCACATTATTCAGAATTCTGTATTGTGCTAAACTAAGCTTCAAATTTGATGGAGAAATCAAATCTTTCATTGATATACCAACATTGAGGACATTTGCCACAATAAGACCAGCTCTATAGGAAATATTTAGATGTATTTCCCACTCAACATCACAATAGACCACCAGCCAAGTAAATACGCAAAAAACTAAAGGACAAAACCTAGCTTCCCTTCATAACCCAGCCCCGGCCAAAAACTCCAAAAAAAAAAAAAAAAAAAACCAAAACCTAGCTTCCACAGGGGTACAAAGGATAAAACTAAGGAATGAACCTTCACAAAAAAGGACAAATAGAACTTATCATTCTCTTAGTAAATTTTAACAGCTTGAATTCCACACTGAAGAGGCACAGGCTGGCTTATTGGGGGGGGTGGGGGGGAAAAAGAAAGAAAGAAAGAAAAAAAGAAAAAACCACAATCTATTCATTTGTTGAATCCAAGAAACTCACCTAACCACCTAACCTCCTAGCCTTGAAGCACAAAATAAGACTCAATGTGAAGGGTTGGAAAATAATATTTCAGGCAACGAAAATCAGAAGACAGTAGGTGTCATAATCTTAATTTCAGATACAAGTGGATTTAAAGCAACTAAAGTTAAGAAAGACAAGGATGGTCACTTCTTACTGGTCAAAGGAAGAATACATCAAGAGGATATTTCAATTCTAAATATTTATGCACCCAACTTAATTACTCCCAGATTTATAAAACAGACCTTAATTGGTCTGAGAAATATGATATCCTATAACACTGTAATAGCTCAGGAATTTCACATCCCTCTGGCAGAACTGGTCAGATCTTCTAAACAGAAACTAAGCAAAGACACAAGGGACATAAATGCAACCCTAGAACAAATAGGCTCAATAGACAAATACAGAACACACCATCCCAAAGCTAAGAGATATATGTTCTTGACAGCCCACAGAACATTCTCCAAAATAGATCATATCCTAGGTCATAAACCTCAATAAAATTAAAAGAATTAGAATTATGCATTATATCATCTGAGACCCTTAGGCAATAAAGCCAAAGATATTAACAAATGGAAGAAGGTAGCATGCTCTTGGCTGAGAAGAATCAACACTATTAAAATATCTATGCTACCCAAAGCAATTACACATTCAATGCAAACAAGGTGGGGTGTATGTCATACCTTTTGGGTGTGGGACACAACTGCAAGAGGGACCCTACCTAACAAATTCAAATATGGTGAACTGGTTGTTTGTACTTTCACAATAACCTGAAATAATGACAACAACAACAACAACAAAAAATAAAAAAAATAAAAAAAGAAGAAGAGAAAAAAAGTAGGATAAAGTGTTAGTTTCCAGTTACTGTTCCAACAAATCACTACAAATATAACAGCTTAACATAAAATTAGTATAATAGTTTAACAGTTTAATAGATCAGAAGTTCAACATGGATCTCACTGGGTTAAAATCAAGGTATTGGTAGAACTGCATTTTTTACTAGAACCCTTGGGGAAAAATACTTCCAAGCTGATTTTAGTTTGTTGGCAATATTCAATTGTAGGTGATATTTTTAGTGTTCCAAAACATTAAGAGAACACAAATGTCTTTTTAAAAAAGGATACAGGGTGATTGGCACACTATACAATCATGCACTACATAATCACCTTTTGGTCAACAACCTACCACACACACAAAAATGATGGACCCACATGATTATAATACTCTACCTTTTTTTATGTTTTAGTGTGGCAGTCACCAGAATAGTGTTCATTGTCCCCAATAGATAAATTTTTATCCCTCACCCCCTCCTACCCTTTCTCCTTGGTTTCCAATATCTTTTAAATTTCTTTGTGCTCATGTGTATCCATTGTTTAGCTCTCAATTATTGGTGAGTACATGAGGTATTTAATTTTCCATTCCTGAGATACTTTACTTAGGATAATCATCTTCAGTTCCAGCCAGGTTGCTGCAAATGACAGCATTCCTTTGTATGATGGAGTAGCACTTCACGATGTATATACCACATTTTCTTGATCCACTCATGAATTGATTGGCATTTAGGTTGATCCTACATCTTTGCAATTGTGATTTGTGCTGTGATAAACATTTGAGTGCATATATCATTTTGATAAAATGATTTATTCTCCTTGGGATAGGTACCCAGATAGTTGCTACATTTATTTCTTTCAGGAATCTCCATACTATTTTATACAGAGGTACTAATTTGTAGTCCCACCAACAATATATAAGCATTTCTTTCTCTCTGGATCCATGCCAGCATCTATTATTTATTTATTTTAAAATAATGGCCCTTATGACAAATGTAAGGTGATATTTCATTGTGGTTTTAATTTGCATTTCTCTTATGATAGTGATTTGGAGCATTTTTTTCATATGTTCATTGGCCATTTATATATCTTCTTTTGAAAAGAAGCATCTTCTGTGCAGATACTTTTTAATTTAATTACATCCCCTATATTAAATTTTGTTATTGCTATATTTGCCTTTGGGATACATGGATGAAGTCTTTGCATAGGATGATGTCTAGAAAAGTTTTCCCTGCATTTTCTTTTAGAGTTTTTATGGTTTCATGCCTTACAATTAAGTCCTTTATACATCTTGAATTAATTTTGGTATCTGGTATGAGATAGAGGTTTTGTTTCATTCCTTGTCATGTGGCTATCCCGCTTTCACAGGACCATTTATTGAAGGACGTCCTTTTTCCAGTTTATATTGTTGTCTGCTTTGTTGAAGATCAGTTATTTGTAGGTAGATACTTTTATTTCAGTGTTCTCTATTCTGTTCCATTGGTCTATATCTCTGCTTTTATGTCAATATGGCACTGTTTTGATTACTATAGACTTGCATTATAATTTGAAGTCAGGTAACATGATGCCTCCAAAATTTTTTCTTTTTGCTTAACACTGCTTTGGCTCTTCAGGTTCTTTTTGGTTCCAGATGAAGCTTAGATTTATTTTTTTTGTATCTGTAACATATAATGTTAGTATTTAAATTGGGATTATGTGGTATCTATAATTCATGCTGAGTAGCATGGGTATTTTAACAATGTTGATTCTACTGGTCCATGAGTGTGGGGTGTTTTTACAGTTGTTGGTGTCATCCATGATTTCTTTCATTGGTGTTTTATAGTTCTCTTTGTAAAGCTCTTTCACCTCCTTAAGTACATTTCTAGGTTTTTTGTTTGTTTGTTTGTGTTTTGGAGACAGAGTCTCACTCCGTAGAGTGCCATGGTATCATAGTTCACAGTAACCTAACACTTTTGATCAAGCAATCCCCTTGCCTCAGCTTTCTAAGTATGTGGACTACCGGCACCCACCACAACACCTGGTTATTTTAGAGATGGGATCTTGTTCTTGCTCAGGCTGATCAGAAACTCATGAGCTCAAGCAATCTGCCTGCCTCAGCCTCCCAGAGTGCTAGGATTATAGCTGTGAGCCACCATGCCTGGCCTTCTAGGTATTTTTGAAATGAGATTTTTTTTTATTGCTAGCTGGCAGTATGGTCATTCTCACCTTCTAGGACCATTTGTATTCCCTGGCTTATGGCCTCCTTCAGTGTTTAATCCATCAGTGGCAGGACAGGTCCTTCTGCTATTTTAGTTTCTTCTATTCTCTCCTCTGTTTCATCTCTTTCGCCTTACTCTTCTACCTTCCTCTTTGGCTTTCAAGATCTTATATACCTTGGTCTCATCTTACCTTAAGGTCAACTGATTGTAACCTTAATTACATCTGCAGAATCTCTTCACAACAGTACTTACGGTGTTTGAATAATCTGATGATGGGAATCTTAGGATGGGGAAAACTTGAGAAGTATGACTTCCATAGATAATCATCAATAGTTGTGCTACGTACAGGGTATATTCAGAGCTCTGCACCAAGGTCTAAAGACTACACTTAAGATCACTGAAATTATCATGGCAATGCCTGTCACCTTTAGGAATATTTTAGCCACCATTGCAACGATTACGTTCAGCATCTTTATTCCTATCATGGCTGGTATTAAGAATTTTGATTCTTTGGGTGCTAAACAGCTTAGGAAGGGTATTTATAAAATGCACATTTAAGCTTTATTCTTTCTTTTTGTAGCCTCCTTGTCCTAGGACACAGGCAGGAGTCCCTGGGCATTTGTCCAGAGAGCAATCTAATATAAAAATACTCCGCATAATGTTTCCCCTCTGACAACAAGTCCATTATCCTTGAAACAATCTCCTATACATCTATGTTTTTTCCCTTAAGAATGAGTTCTTCAGAGGCTCCTTGGACTCTGGTATAAACAGACTCCTGTTATTCCTTCTCCTGAGATCTATAGGCTCTCCCAGATACATCGAAGTCTTAGGACAAACATAAAACCAGTCTAAACTGAAATCCCTGCTACACCATGCTGCAAACATGTACATTAGAACTTCCATTTTCCTCAGATTTGGACTATAATTTGTTTAAACTTCCAAATTCATGATCCCCATTCAAAGCCTTCCCCATGGTTTCTGGAAATTACTCCCTAGGTTACTTCTTCATGTTCCTGTCCTTCCCCTCCTCTACGTTTGTGTATGTTTATCAGTTGAGACCTACTTTAGCAGTGTGTAATAGAAATGCAACAGCAAGCAAAGACAGGTTTTATTCTTCTCAGTCTAGCTACACAATGTCCTTGTTTTCTCAGGCTCTGTTCCTCTTTCTGGTCCTCCTTACCCCCTAAGCATACTGCCTTTATCTGCCTCACCTGCTATCTCTTGATCACACTAGCTGCAGAAAAAAAAAAAGAGGAGTTGAGGAAGAACCTAAGTGAGGAAACTGAAATCCCCATTGGTCCACCACTTGTGTCTCATTTGTGAGAACTGTGTACCTGGGCACATTTTTATGCTCCAAAAAAAAAAAAAAAAAAAGAGGTTCTTTTAGTAAAGAAGAAGAAAGAGATGTGGGTATTAGGCAGGTATTAACAATCGCTGCCCCAATGTGTGCCTTCTTCTAATTTAAAATAACTTGATCAAAGAGGCCTGTCACTTATCAGTTTCTATGAAAGATCACTCTACACCAAACATTTCAAGAATTTAATAATTTTGCTGTTGCGGACCCAGTCTAGATCCTGTCTACTGTGCCAGATGTCCCAACAGCAGAAATAATCATGCAAGACGTGGATTGAGAGTACAAGCTGCAAGATTTTGCTAAAGATCTGAGGCTTCATTGCGAATGAGGCAGTTTCTTGCCAGCCCCACTTGTTATTTCTTCCTCCTTGATACACACAATAGGGCCACCCCATCTAAAATAGAATTTCTAATGCCTGTGTCAGCTATTAATATTTTCTCACATTTACTAACCTACATGGTGCTTTTGATATGACAAATTTTAGCAAAAAGGAAATGTACATACTCTACATACACTGTCCAAGTAACATTATATTCCAACATTCACATATTTGCACATAATTGCCATCTCCAAAACATCAATATTACAGTCCATATTGGGAAAAACTATTTTCATGCCTTAAGAAACATTATTTAAAAACTATTCTCCTGGAGTAAATAGATTAAAAAAAAAAGATAAGGGTGGGGCAGCGCCTGTGGCTCAAAGGAGTAGGGTGCCGACTCCATATGCTGGAGGTAGCAGGTTCAAACCCAGCCCCAGCCAAAAACTGCCTATATATATATATATACTGTGTACAGTAGCTTAAAAGAGTCAGAAACCATTGCATTAGAAGTTAAGATACTGAGGCTCACACTCTTAATCCCAGCACTTTAGGAGGTTGAGTCAGATTTCTTGAGCTTAGGCATTCAAAAACAGCCTGAGCAAAGGCAAGACCCCTTCTGCACATAATAAAAGAAAAATCAGCCAGGTGTAGTGGTGCACATCCGTAGTGCCAGGTAGTTGGGAGCCTGAGGCAGGAGGATTGCTTAAGCATAGCAGTTTGAGGTTGCAGTGACCTATGATGCCATGGCATTCTAGCTCAGGTGATAGAGTGAGACACTGACTCAAAAAATTTTAGGAGACTGGGTCCTGTTTTTTGCTATAACACTAAGAATGACTGCTGTGTAAGAAGTTAAAAGAGTCATCTCTGTTTTGAATTTCATGTTCCTCTTCTGTAAAATCCAGTAGGACAAGATGATTTTTAAATTCAAAAAAAGTTCTCAATTGTGAGGGAACAAATACTTGTAAACAAAAGCTTTAACAGAAAGGAGGAAGATAAGCCAAGGAAGACGTGGTTGGGAGGAGAGAGCAATAGAGAGGGATATTGCAGCCCCTATGGCCCTGGTCTCCATTGCTGTAGGAAGGAACTAGGCATGATTAGAAGTAGAAGCTTGCAAGAGGTGTGCTAACCTTGATTGCAGGGTAGCCCCAGCAACCTCTGCAGTAGCCTTTTATTGAGACAGTACAAGACAGGTGAGGGGAGTATTAGACAATGACTATTTGCCTAAGGATTGCCACAGGCTGGGGCTCTTTCTCCACAATGAGCACCTGCAGATGAATTGCCCAAGCGTCTGCCCCCCAGCCACAAATCATCTTGCTCAGAGGTCATCTGGCTCTTGGTGTCCTCTACATTTTCCCCCTCTAGTGTATTAAAGATAAGGGAGAAAATCTGTTGTTGGTTACTTCAGCCATTCTCCTTACTGAGGAGCTTTCCTTCCTGCTAAGTAAAAGAAACAAACGGGCATATAAGTATAACAGAATTATGCCAAAGGAACTAATCTGGGTATAAGGGAAACTATTTTAGCCAAACTGGGCATAGGGGAAAACGTGTCCCTTTTGTGCTAATCACCACCCAACTACGTGCTACGGGTTGACCCATAGGGCCCATGACACTTCCATGGGAAGTATTAACCACCACCTGAAGTTATGTTAGGTGGGGAAAGGGCTACACAGAACTCAGATCCTTTCCAAAGAGCAGTATAACTTTAAGTAAAGATCACATGCCCAACTGAAACAGATATAAATGCAACAAGTGAAATTCTCTTACCTTGACCAGTATAACCGTTACCCCAAAGCCTGCTGTTTGAGGTCTTTGTTGTCATAACCTTCAAAGGTTTAGAAGATGCATACTAAGCTTACCTGGGGCTTGTTATTCAGCCCAAAATAATGAAATCCTGTATCACTCTTCCCACTCTGCATAGAAGCTCCAACTGCCTCTTAGGGAAATAGGACACTGACCGTTCTTACCTGCTTCCTCTTGATGCTGGACGGTGATACAGGAGAGGCAGCTAGAGTTCTCACAGAGGAGATTGATGCAGGGTTTCTCTATTATGAAATTACATAGGCTCCAAAAATCAGGATCCTGTGAATAAAAAAAAAAAGTCAGTGAAAACAAATTTGTAAAAGCTGTGGCAAGGTTTCCTGCTTGTGTTGAGGCTTAATCCACTGGTAACCACTGTTTCTCTTGATGTTCTGTAATAATATGGACAAAACCTCAACCCCAATGCAGTACCTAACCAGGCTTCCACTCTGACATGTCAGGTTTTCTATAAAAAATAGGTTGTTGTATTGGAGAGGATGGTGAATGAATGAGAAACATCCAAGGGCGTTCAGCAGCTATCTTTCTGACGTTGCTGAGATTCAGAAAATTGAGAGTGAAAAGAGCATTATGATCATGTACTTAGGACTATTATTCAAGGGGAGGAGATACTCCCCCTTCTGTTTTTCTAACATATCTTCTAATGTTTTATGATGTCACTCAATAATGGTCTGTCCTTGAGAATTGTAAATTGTAAGGAATACCATGAGATAATTGAATATTCCAAAAAGATAGAAAGGTATTTAACTTATGAGTAGAATAAGAAGGTGCATTATCAGTTTTGATGGATTTAGGAAGACCCATGTAATGTTTGTGTAGTTCTGTTAGAAAGGAACAGTCTTTCTAAAAAGAGTATCTACTTGATAAATAATTCCAGTTGGGGAGTGACTAGTGGCTATAATTATTAACCGAATCAGAAATCTGACATCAACCCATCTAATTCTTTTGATGCAAACTCTTTTTTAATTAGCTGCAGTTCTTCCTTGGCTTCTGGAGTGAGTGAACGAGGACTATTTAAGTCCAAAGATCCTTTCAGAATTTTGAAAAGATTAGACAAATCATAGGTTGAAAGTCCTAAAATAGGACATAACCAATTAATATGACCTAATAGCTTTTGAAAGTCATTTAAAGTAGACAGGGAATCCAATCAGAGTTGAAAAACTTGTGGAAGAATTTGAGTTTGAGTCAATTTATATCCTAAATAATTATAAGGAGGTATAGTTTGCACCTTTTCTGAAGCAATTTGAAGAATGTAAGACTTTAATATACATACAGCTTGTTCACATATTTCCTGCAAAACCATCAAACTCTAATGTGCCAAAAAGATGTCATCCATATAATGAATAACATAGGCTATACAGTATCTCTTTCTAAGAATCTGTACTGGTTGATCGACAAACTGTTGACACGGTGTAGGACTATTCAACATACCTTGTGGCAGAACCTTCCACTGGTAACACTTGAGAGGCTTCTGCCAATTATAGACAGGATCAGAAAAAGCAAAATGTGGTTGGTCTTCAAGATGCAGGTATATGGTAAAAAAAAAACAATCCTTTAAGTCAATAACATACAAATACTAATTGGAAGGAATCATAGAGGGTAAAGGAAGTCCTAAATGCAGGGGTCTCATGGGTATAATAGTTTTGTTAACTTTATGAAGGTCAGTGAGCATTCTCCAATTCCTTGATTTCTTTCTTATCATAAAAATAGGAGAATTCCAAGGGCTGGTAGAGGGCTTGATATGCCTTTCCTCCAATTGTTCCTTTACTACTAATTTTAAAGTATCCAGTTGTTCCATAGTTAACGGCCACTGCTCCACCCACACTGGATTACTACTCTTCCAGGATAACCTGAGAGCATATTTCGGGGCAGTGGCCTCTATGCTAAATTTGACATTTGCAAGGAATTAACATGAAGAGATGGTATGGTTATCACAGCATTCCATTGCTGGAGCAAATCATGACCCCATAAGTTAATAGTAATGTCAGCTATATATGGTCGGATTTGGGCATTCTGCTTATCTGGCTCCAAGTAGGTCAAAGGCAAAATACTCTGAAGATTGACTCTAGAGTTCTGATGCCAACAAAAGTAATATCAACAACTTGTTTTAGCTATTCCCTGGGCCATGATTTAGAGCCATAACCTAAACATCAGCACCTGTGTCTAATAGGCCAGTAAAGGTTTTATCCTTCAGAGTAAGAGTCAATTGAGACCTACTCTTATCAATAGATGTTTGCCAGAAAATATGGCTTGTATTACCAGGCTCACCAGTATGTTTTTCCCCAGTACCTTGTAACTTAATGGGTGGCAAAAGTAGCAACTGAAAAATCTTTTGTCTGGCCAAAATTTGAGTTGGTTGGTTTACTGAGAGATCATGATCTGTATTTTCCCTAAGTAATTACCATCAATAACACCGGTGTGGACGAACATTCCCTGAGATGCTAATTCACTTTTCCTGAGCAATAATCCAACAGTATCTGGGGGCAGAGGACCACACACTCCTGTTTTCAATTCTTTTGCTCCCATGCTGGGAAGTAAAAGGACATTTTCATATGCCAGTAAGTCTACAGCAACACTGCCTGAGGTGGCATGTAACAGAGACTGAATAAAGTGAAGTTGCTGGTGAATGAGTATATTCTCAGACCTGTATTCTTTGCCTGAGGGCTCCAGGCTGGGCCCACCTATGATAAAGATGTTCCTTTTTTATCAAACTGATAGTGGCACTCGCCCAATGGGGTGCTTTCTTACACCTGGGACAGAACCACTAGCTGTAAGTCTTTTGGTCATTGTTTTTTCAATAGATCTTCCCTTTCCAACACTCTTTTCTCCTATGTCCCAATTTTCCGCAGTTATGACATCTAGGACCATACAAACTGACCCCTTCTTTTAAAGCGGCAGCAAGTAAATTAGCCTTGTGGGATTCCATTCCTATATCAGCACATGCCCCCTTATATTCATCTAAGGGAGCATTTTGTGCTCTCAAAGGTCACAAGGCCTTTTGACACTCAGAGTTAGCATTCTCAAATGCTAAAGTTTGTAAAAGCTTGTCTCTGAGCTCTGGCTGGGCAACAGCCTTATCGACTGCAGTTTTTAATCAGGCTAGAAAATTGGTATAAAGTTCATTCCCTGACTGCATTATCTTAATAAAAGATTTAGAGATATCTCCAGGAGCCTGAACCTTTTCCCAGGCCCTAAGACAAAACAGCCTTGTCTGGACTATGGCTATGTCATCATACTGAAGTTGATTCGGAATTCCCAGCCACTGACCAAATCCAGTGAGTTGTTCTGATGTTATAGGGACTCCTCTCTGCTGGTTTTGGTGACTCATCAGGTCAGCCTCCTCCTTCTACCAGGTTTTGAACTGTAAATACTATCTGGATTCAGGTATAGTTATGGATATCATGTCCCAGTCATAAGGAATGAGCAGCTGCTCTTGTGCAAGCCCTTGTAACAGACCTCTAGAAAATGGGGGTTGCATACCATACTGTGCCATGGCCTGTTTCAAATCTTTCAGAACTGCAAAGGTGATCATATGGTGATCAAAACGTTGGCCCCCTAGAGGGTGTTGTGGATCGGGAGGAATATCAGTGACTGTAACCAGAAAAAGCCCCAAAGTGCCTTCCCACTTAAAGTCACCAGTTTTATGCCCTTCTAACACAGCCTTCATAACAGAAGTCATAGGCAGTTCATTTACATAGGGAGGTGCTGAGGGCAATATTGTGTGCTCTAAGTTGGCATTTCTGATGGTGAGACTACTTACCTGGTCTTCCAATTGTTTGATCTTGAGCAACCATAATGGCCACAGAGGTAATTCTTTGCTTATTTGTGTATCATATGCTCTTGATTCCCAGTTCTTCTTAGGTTCAGATTCCCAATGAACCTCGGTATTCTCCTCACTTTCAAATTCTGCTTGAACATCACCTTCTTCATCAGTTTCTAATTCTCATGACTTCCCAAACAGGAAGTTACTCGTTGTTTTCTCTAAATGTCTTTGCTTATTTACCAAAGACCTCACTTATTCTGAACAAGGTTCCCTAGATTCTAGATCAGATGTCCTCAAACTATGGCCCATGGGCCACATGCAGCCCACCTAGGACATTTATCTGGCCCTCCGGGTGTTTTTGCTGCCTGTCCTGCTTAGCAGCTGATTTGCCCCAGGGCTCGCAGTCAGCCCTCCAGTGGTCTGAGGGACAGTGAACTGGCCCCTTGTTTAAAAAGTTTGAGGACCCCTATTCTAGATTGGCCAAATGTCCCGTTTTCTCTGAGCAGTTTCCCTTTGGACTTCCTCCCACTGCTGGAGGCCTCACTTACTTTTGAGTATCACTTTCCCCTTTGGTCCTTGTCCTTGGTGTCCTGTTGTATCTTGCTGGATCTGGCAGATGTTGCAACCCCTATGGCCCTGGTCTCGATTGTGGCAGGAAGGAACCAGGCATGACACAAATTAGAAGTGCAAAGTTGCAGGAGATGGGCTAGTCTTGATTGCAGGGCATCCCCGAACAACCTCCTCAGTAGCCTTTTATTGAGACAGTACAAGACAGGTGAGGGAAGTATGGGACAATGATGAAGTGCCTAATGATGGCCATGGGCTTGGGCTCTTTCTCCCCAACAAACACCTGCGGACAAATTGCCTGAGCATCCACCCACAGCAGCAAATCATCTTGCTCAGAGGTCATCTGGCTCTTGGCGTCTTCTACAGACAGAGGTAAGGAGAGATGGGGAAGGAAGGAAAGAATGAAGGGGAGGGGAAGAACTGCTAGCCTAATCACTCAGTTCTAACCGGAGAATAGGGATAACAGAAGGAAAAATGTAATTACCTTGTACCCCCTCATTTGCTGGTGGATAGGCAAGTTGTTCTCTCTTGTTGATCAGTTCCCCTGAAAGACTTGGATACCTTCAGTCTCACATCTGTACCTTTGCCCATTCTTTTCAGCATGCAGACACAATTGCCTATCAGTGAGCATTTCTCCCTCCACCACCGTGCCTGCCTTGTTCCTAGCCACGCTTCCAAGTTGTCACAGGAAATGCCACCTGCGTACCTGAGTTTTCAACCCTTTGCTTGCCTCCAAAATTCATACCCATTTTGAGTTATGTGCTCTTCCACTGTGCTCTTATAGTTCCTTCTAGCAAATGTACCCTTATACCTGGATATATTTATTTATTCATTTTGTAAAGCTTTATGTCAGCAGAGTAAATACTATGAAGGAAAACACTGGTATAGGTAATAAGGTCAAAGATAAATAAGATAAGTGTTGCTTTCAAGGACCAAATAGTCTACCAGGGGAAATAAAGGGAAAGAAACATGTTATATGAGGGATATGCACATGATTCTGTGGGAACTAAGAAGAGGAGGTATCTAAATAAGAGTAAATGATTCAGAGGAGGCTTTCCAGAGAAGATTTCTAAGGTGAGACCTAAACCATAAGAATGGTTTATCAAAAGGGAAGGTGCTAGCAGGGACGATAAACAGAGGACACAGCACAGGGAAGGGAGAAGAGAGACAGATGGCACAGCTTGGGCTGGGAAGAAGTCCCTCTGTTGCAGGAGAGGGCTGTCCTGATAGTGGTGAACAAGTGAATAAGAGACATGCGTGGCAACTCTGGTGTGCAAAGGCCAAATTTATCCTAAAACTGAGGGAAGTCGTGGAGAGGTTGGATGGGACATAATCATTCACACAGGGTGGCTATAAAATATAATTTAATTTTTCTATGAATGGTTGATTTAAAAAGTAATACTAAACCATAATTATGTATTTCCTTCTTTGTCTTTCCTCCTCGACTTATGAATTCATTTAAGAATGGAGATGATGTTTTATTTGGATCTCTTCACTTAGCAAAATTTCAGCACAGAGTAGGTAGTCATTTAGTAAGTGTCTGTCGAATGAATAAATGAATGAAAAAATGAATAGAAAAAGTTGGATGAAAGGAAAAGTGAGCTCATTAAATACATTCAGAGATGTGGTTAAACTGCAGACAGAAAGGAAAAGGCTACGAGGCTTCTCTGTCTAAAAGCGATAATAAAACCGAAGCCTCCCAACTTTGAAGCTGCAGTGACTTGAGGCATGGAGTTACTTTTTAAGGCCTTAAATTTCAATGTAAAATACCTTTGCAATGTAGTACATAGAAATTGTTAATAGGTTTAGAGAAGAGACACATGTGAATTGTTAAAAGGTGTTTTCTTTCTAATGCTAAATACATTAGATGTAAATGGTATTTTACTGTTGATATTTTCAATTAAGATAAAAAGCATCCTTTGTTAAGTCAGGTGCATTACTTGAAATAAGCATTTGTGCCTACATTTTGTGTCACATTTACATTTCTGGATATTAAATCAGCAATATGGCCCATCCTATGCCATTTCTAGAAAGGTGTCTAGAAGTAAGTTGTAACCAGCTTTCATATTTTAAATTTTAACCGTATTTTAGGATGGATAAATGCATGCAAATATAGTAAGTGGAAAGTTGCTATCATCTCTTAATTAACCATATCGATGAAAGCCTAGTTATTCAAGACTGTAAATCCCTAAGTAAGATTGAATCACGTATTTTGTGTCATAAGAAAAGAAGCTGCCGGCCTAATTCTTAGAGAATAAACAATTTCAAGGTAACTGGTTTTGAAAACTCACACCTATAGACAATAAATTTTATATATGGTTTTAATCTTTATTACAAGGACCTTCAAATGCTTTGTGGACAGATTAATCCTCATAACCTCTATTTGGGAGATGGCAAGTGTTGTCTTCATCTGATAGAGTGAAAAATTGAGTCATCTAAGATCTTGGCTTGTATCCAGTTAGCAGGAGCTGGAATGTGTAGGGGAAGAGAAAATGGGCCTTAGATCTATTGCCGCTTGGCTTAGCGCCTCCGTCACTAAAGTTTGTCAGCCAGTAGTAAATTATAAAACTAATTCCCTCCTAAAGTTCATTCTTGACAGATGTTTTCCCATTGATAGATTTCAAAATTTATACATTCCAGGGAAGAAACACTTTTTCTCCTCCTAGGATTTCCTCTAGTTGAATTTGAAAATGTTGTTGGCAAGCGGCACCTGTGGCTCAGTGAGTAGGGTGGCGGCCGCATATACCATGGGTGGCGGGTTCAAACCCGGCCCCAGCCAAATTGCAACAAAAAATAGCTGGGCGTTGTGGTGGGTGCCTGTAGTCCCAGCTGCTTGGGAGGCTGAGGCAGGAGAATCGCCTAAGCCCAGGAGCTGGAGGTTGCAGTGAGGTGTGATGCCACAGCACTCTAATGAGACTCTATCTCTAAAAAAAAAGAAAAGAAAGAAAGAAAAGAAATGTTGTTGGCAAAAACTATGTTGCTGGTTCATTTTTAAAAGTTAAATAAATGCACATCACTTAATAAAGCTTATATTATAAACCTTTTCCTGCTTTGAACTCATATTTCAAAAAGCAATGAATTAGGATATCAAATACATAGTCATGTAAAATTATAAATATGACATATGTATGGTGAAAAGATACATGTATGATGAAAAACTTAGCAAGGCCAACACCCACATCCACCCAAAGAAATATATTACCGAAAACTCTGAAGCCTTCTTCCTTCATTCCCACGTTTACCTACTGAATGATGTTTATGGTTTCTTTGATTTCTTTCTAGTCCTACCATATGTGCGCCAATCCCCCTAAACATAAAACAACATCCTGTTGAGTTTTGTCTACTTTTGAATTTTATATAAGTGCGATTGTATTGTATATATTCTCTTTTGATTTGCTTCTTGTTATTTTAACTCTAGTACCTAAGTCCGTTATGTACCTACCACAATTTATCTTTCCATTTCAGTGTCAATTGATGTTGGGTTATTTACTTCTATTGTTATTTATTTATTTTTGCTATTACAAACATTACTTCACTGGAAATTCCTGGAAGTAATTCTTGCCTTAGATTGGGTTCCCATGAAAGCAGAACTTGTTATACTTGTATATGGATAGTTTATTTGGAAAAATGACCTTAGGATGTTGGAGCAAGGAGTCATAGATGCAAAACAGAAGAGGAATCCAATAGCGAATGTTGCCTTTGAGGAATGTATGTTTGTATGTCTCCAAAATCCATATGCTGAAGACCTAACCCCCAGTGAGACTGGATTTGGACACAGGGTGTCTAAAGAAGTAATTAAGGTTAAATGAAGTCATAAAGGTGATCTTATAGGATTAAGATCTTTAGAAGAAGAGACATCGGAGAGTTGTCTCTTCTCCCTCGTGGGGACACAGTGACAAAGCAGTTGTTTGTAAGTCAGGGAGAGAGCCCTCACCAGGAACTGAATCAGGGGACACCTTGATCTAGAACTTTCAGCTTCCAGAAATGTGAGAAAATAAATTTCTATTATTTAAGCCACTCATTCTGTGGTATTTTTTTTTTTTTATGGCAGCCTGACTAGACTAAGACAACGTCTGTTGCATTGGACAAAGGTGTAGTGAATACCTGTATTTCACGTTGCCTTGGCATTCATTTTGAGGACAACATTAACTATCTCATACCAGAAGAAGGATTTAGTCATCCTTGATTCAGTTTTCAGACCTAAGCATGCTGCCCATTTCTCAGTATGTTTGATCTGATTTTTTTCTTTAATATGTTTGATCTATTTTTTTCCCTGTGTAACTACGTCCTGATAACTGCCTCCTTATGGGACTATACAGTTATTTATTTATTTTTGCTATTATAAACAGTGTAATAGTGGTGGAGATACAACCAACTGGATTCACTACACTGGCACTCCACAATCTGCATGATCCTTGCAGAAATGCTACAGTGACCACTCTCCTGTGGGAATCATGCCTGTGTGCTCTGAACCTAACAATTGAAATTCCCTGTGGGAAACCTGCTTGGGTAACACCCTGGACCACAATAAATGCCTCAGCCCATAGGATCACATCTCTCTGCTTCTGCATCTGCTGGTTGAACGTAATACCCCTGAGACCTTCCTATCAGCCCTTGTTAGTAACCCTTTTTTTTGCAGAGCCTGTAAGCAATCAACTAATTATGTTATTTCATGATTTTAATTATGCTGTCTCCTCTGTGCTTAAACTGACTGACACATTGGAACCTAACTTTTCTCCCAAAGATCTTCTGGAGAGTTGTTGTCTTGACATGAATCTTAAACACAGATCAGATAAGAGCAACAATGGCATCTGCCAGTGTAAACAAGTTTTTTGTGTGAGGGACACTTGGTCATGGGTCAGATACTGGGGCATTAGGCAATCGGGCAGGATAAATGAGTGTCCAGTGAAAGGGACACTGTAAACGTTTGCACCCAAATCCTCTAGAATTCCATCAGGGCAGGGCTAAAGTTTATAGTTACTCTCAATAGACAGATTTCAAGACCAAATTAGAAATAAATCAAGGTGATACCTTCTGGGGGAAATCTTCTGAAAAATTAGATTGCAAAATAGAAATATAAGTGAATTTATATTATCTCTATGTGTACCTATGTAGTTACTTCAGTTGGTACACATTTTTCATGTAGATTAGCATTAGTCTAATATTGAGGGGTTCTTTTTTTATTTCTTATAGGGTTTGTCTATTAGAGACCACTTCTTTAGTCTTGTTTATTTGGTAATAGCTTAACTTATCCTTTAACTTCTGAATGTTTATTTCGCTAGATATAAAATTTTGGGTTGATAATCTTTTTCTTTCAATATTTTTAATGCAATAGTCCCCCTTATTAGATATTTTGCTTTTCACAATTTCAGTTACCAATAGTCAACTGTGGTCTGAAAATATTAAATGGAAAATTCCAGAAGTAATCCTTTCATTAAGTTTTAAATTGCACACCATTCTAAGTAACGTGATGAAATCTCTCACGGTCCTGCCTGCACCACCCTTCTTGGGATGTCAATCACTCTGTCTGGTGTATCTATTTTGTATGTTGTATGTGCTACCTGCTAGTTGGTCACTTTGTAGCTATCTCAATTATCAGAGTAACTGTTGAGGGGTAACAGGGAGTATGTTCAAGCAACCCTTATCTTACTTACAATGACCCCAGAAAGCAAGATTAGTGATCATGGCAATTTGAATATGCCCAAGAGAAGCCATAAAGTATTTTCTTTAAGTGAAAAGGTGAAAGTCTCAACCTAATAAGTAAAGGAAAAAAAAAATATGCTGCAGTGGTTAAGAGCTGCAGTAAAATGAACTTTCTATCCATGAACTTTTAAGGAATAAAAAAGAAGTTTGTACTAGTTTTGTGGTCTTTCCTCAAGTTGTAAAAGTTATAGTCACACTGTATGATAAATAGTCAGTTAGGGTGGAAAAGGCATTAAATTATGGATGGAAGATGTGAATAGAAATGGGTTCTGATTGGGAGCAATGGGATTTGAACTAAGAGGTAAATACCTTCTTGAATATGATCTTGCAATTCGATACCTATTAAGTCATAACATCCAACATTAACCAACCCTGTCAGGAAATATGTCTCATATTTAATTGAAATATTTATATTTAAACTTTATTCTTCAGTTTTCAGTGTTGATAAAGAATGCATCTTTATCAGAGATGGGCTTGTTCCGAAAGCAACGAGACTCAGCTTCTTCACATCTCACTTGTATACCCCCTTCCAAGGCCTTAGTAGGGACCCTAGCCTTGTGCTACATGATCATACATGTTCATAAAAATTCTCAAAATTAAGGTATTTTAATTGCACTCAGTTGGACTATCACTTGTGTTCATATTTGCGGTTGTGATGCTTTCCCTGTGTGTTAGATAGAAGCAGAATATCCATGAGCATTTTTAGGTTCCAACTAAAGGCAAGTTGAATGTCAGAGGCATTTAATTTTGATGAAGTGGGCATATTTCTATGGTTCACAGTCACTTTTCTGTGAAGCTCAAGGGTTGCTAGTCAGAAGTTAAGACTTATTTCCATACTTGCCACTAGTGACTTATCTATTGTTATGAAATAGAGATTTAAGACCAGACATTGTAAAATGATGAGCTTGCCCTTTAGCAATTACCAATGGACTTATGTGGAAAATGGGAATAAGTGAGAGTTGAAGTGTTTGGGTCCAGAAGTTTATGTGTGGAAAATCCTTCCATTTGTCAGACACGTGAAATTATAAATAGGGAATTGGTTCTCACCAATTCCTATTCAGAATAGAAAATCTTCCTCATCAGGAATACTTAATAACGAAGCATACACAATTATCATCATATCAATATATATTTATTCTTTTTTTTTTTTTTAAGATGTACTCCCTCTTTGTTGCCCTGTGTAGAGTGCCATGGTGATAGAAGTCATAGCAACCTCAAACTCTTGGGCACAAGTGATCCTCTTGCCTCAGCCTCCCAAGTAGCTAAGACTATAGGTGCTCGCCACAATGCTGGGTACATATATATATATATATATATCCTACTTTTAAAATTTTTTCTTTATATATTATACTTTGAACACCACCTCTATATCTATCTATCTACATGTATATATTTTTAAGGAGATAGGCTCTTGCTCTTGCTCAGGCTGGTCTTGAACTCGTGACTCAAGACTTTCTCTAATTATATAGGAACATTGTCATGTGATGAGGTAAAATGTAGGAAACATAAGGGTATGCTATATCTATAAAAATATTTTTTAATGTTTATAATACTTGTGAGTTTTAAAAAACTTTGTAATTTGTTGTGATTTCTGTTTTTTTTTTTTTAAAAATGTTCTTTTACCTAATTTTTCCCCTTAGAAGTGTCGCCCAAATTATATAAGTTTAAGGTCCCACAAAATTGATATTATATTTGCTGATTTGCACTATGTGTGTTAAGTTAAAACTTCAAATCCATATAGTTCAAAAAATTGGGTGATTGGTGGGATCACGTCTATGGTTTATCCTATAGGGTTACATGTGAGTCTTTTTAAATGTAGAATATAAATATCTTAACACAATAACTAAGAAAATGACATGAAGGCTATGTTAACCAGTTGGATGAAAGTATTTCAAATTGTATATGAAAACACCACACTGTACCCCATGATAGTATTAATGTACACAGCTATGATTTAATAAAAAAAAAAAAGAAAAAAATTGGGTGAGATAATCATTTTTTAAAACTATATAGAAACAATGCAAATTTTTCATATCCTGTAGTAATCACTTATTGAAAAATCCTACTTTTTAAAATTTGTGTTTATATAGTATACTTTGAATGCCGCCTCTATCTGGTAGAACTTTTTATGATCTTGGACATGTATACTTCTGCTGTGTAACATGGTAGCCACAAACCTAATGTGGCTATTCAGCACTTGAAATGTAGCTAGTGAGACAGGACTGAAATATCAACTTTATTTAATTTACATGTACATAGCCAACCATGGCTAATAGCTCCCACACTGAACAACACAGTTTATATCTTTAATCAACCTGTGGATTGATTCCTAATGTCTTATCCACATCTCTACCTAGTCATTGAGTATTGAATTCTATGCATTAAAATCCTAACCCATAACTACTGTGCTGTATATTATTCAGAAGTTTCAGTTTTATTTTCCAGTATTTTTCAAACCAAATATTCCTGTTTTCTGAATATGCTGTAGATATTTTTATAAGCAGGTCTTATTTATTATGTTTATTGTTGGCAGATGCTAGAAAGCTCAAACAGGTTTGTGGAAATTCACCACTGAGATGTACTTTTCAATATGGTACAATCAATCAAAGAATGCTTTGTTTGGGGGAAATGATGCATAGAATCCAATCAATATTGACATTCTGTTTTCCTAAAATTTGTGCTTACTAAAATGAGCTTGATGAAAGTTTGACACATTCAACAAATGGAGACTTTGTACTGTAGTAGAATTAATTTAATAGCTCTTAGTGAGATATTTCATAGGCTTTACAAGTGTAGAGTGATAGACAGGGCAGATGCAACTGTGACCTGGCCCCTGGAACAGGACTGTTTTCGTCCAAGAACAATTCCTGGAATGTAACAGGAAACTGCCCATGACCATATAGCTAAGCTAGGTATTTCTCCAGGCTTCCTATTAGAGGAATGACTATGTTTTATTCCCCTTCAGGAACAGGAGAAAATCACTCTGAAAACCACACAGAAGAAAAAGTATATTTAAAACAAATGTGACTTCCCTCAGATATATGATTCTTTATAGAATAATCTGCAGAGAGCTATGGCAGCAGCAGGAATTGGAAACCTAAACAAAAAGAAGAATGAAAGAGCCATCTAGATGTGAAGATACGGAATACTGCAAAATCATACTGAAATTCAGTAGGAGTACTAAGCAATCTTTTAATCTTGAGGCCCACAAAAATTTACAGAATCCTATAGATTTGAGTCAAGACATTTTTCATTGCTATTTTTTCTGCATTTTCTTAATATCCTATGTTTTTGTGTACTGTTTTTATGCCACTGGATCAAAAGGATACAATTATTTTTCTATCAAATATAGTATTCCCTGTGTATATAATGCTGGATATTAGAATGAGACTGAAATGGTTAGGCAGACATTAAGGTATCTTCATTTTAGTTAATTGTCTCCTTAAGGCAAGTTTTCATTTAAAATGAACTTCACTACTGGGTGCACACAAATTCAGTTTGCTTTAAAAAAAAAAAAAAAGAAACAGTAGTAAAAACCCAAAGTAGTAAAAGCTTTTTTAGAATCTTAATTTACCTGATTTTGTATTTTGATATTGTTCTTGGTGTGGGAACATTTGCTAATTTGGGGGGCAGGATTCATAGTTTATGTAGAAATATAGTTACTTTCATCAGAGTTATAAGTAAATATAAGACAAATACTAACATTGTGCTATTTAACAGGTTTAAAAGTTTAAAAACATTGGTACCCGTCTCTAGCATAATTAAATAACGAGAAATTTTAGAAGGAGAAATGAATATTTGTCAAACCAGAGTTACACTTTTAGTGGGGGAGTTACACTTTTAGTGGGGGAGTAAAGTTTTATATAAGGCTGAGAGTTCTAATAATTGTCAAGCACTAATATTTCATTAGCTATGAAAAAGAAAGATTTAAAAAAAAAACAGCCCAGAAAAAATACTGTCAGAGAAGCTAAGGAAGAGGTGCTTTTACAACTTCCTTTTGCATTAAGATTTCATAGATATTAAAAACGCAGTAAGAAAATACTATACACAACTTTATGGTAATGAACTTAAAACAGATGTAATGGACAAACTCCTAGAAGGACAAAAATTACCAAAGCTCACTCAAAACTACACTAGTACTGAAGAAGCTCCATGTCTACTAAAGAATTAAATTTTTATTTCTTAACCTTTCTGTAACTAAAGCTCTAGGCCCATACAGCTTTGCTGGTGAATTCTTTTTTTTTTTGGCTGGGGCCAGGTTTGAACCTGTCACCTCCAGTATATGAGACTGGCATCCTATTCCTTGAGCCTCAGGTGCCACTCCGCTGGTGAATTCTTCAAAACATTTAAGGAGGAAATGCCACCTACACACAGAAAACTGAAGAGAATTGAAGTAAAGAGACACTATCTTTGGCTTCGTTGGCTGTTACATAAACATCTTGCAGTGCTCTCTGCTCAGGAGGGCTGTACCATGCAGAAACATAAAAATATTCATCAAGAATTATCTCCTAAAATATATTAACCATGAATAACTAGAAATTCAAATGAACAAATAATACTTTTTATAATTTTCCAGTAACCAAGACAGTGTAATATTAAAGACAGACAAACTGAACAGAAAAAGGAATCCAGAAATATACCTATGCACATTGTCAACTGATTCTTGAAACAGGTGCAAAGGCAATTCAATAGACAAAGAATAGTCTTTAAAAAAAAATCATGTCAGAAATAATGGATATCCCTATACAAAAAAAATAAGAAAGTGAAATATGATCCTACCTCATACTATTTCAAAACTTAACTCAAAATTTATCTCTGGTCCAAATATAAATTCTAAACTATAAAATTTAAGAAGCATATGAGAAAATGCTTGAGCTCTTGACTTAGGCAAAGAGTTTTAGCTATGATGCCAAAGCATGATTCATACAACAAAAACGTGTCAAATTGGACTTTTTCAAAATTAAGATCTTATGCTCTTTGATAGACATTCTAAGAGAATGAAAAGATAAGCTACCAATTGGAAGGAAATATTTACAAATTATATTTTTGATAAAGTCACGTATCCAGAATACTGATACTCTTAAAACTGAATGAGAAAATGAGCAAATACACCCAATTATATGGACAGAGTTTTAAACAGACAATTCTCTAAAGAAGATACACAAGTAGAAAATAGGCATGCTACAAGATGCTCAACATCATTATTAATTAGGACAATACAAAATAAATACAGAATGGGATGTATTTGCACACATATTAGAATGCCTAAAATAAAAGAAATGATCATATCAAGTGTTGGAGGCAATTTGGGGATACTGGAACTTTGCCACATTGCTTATGGGACTGTAAAATGATTCATCCACTTTGAAAAACCATTTTGGAAGTTTATTAAATAGTTAAACATATACTTACATACAGCACGGCCATTTGAATTCTAGATATTTATGTAAAAGAAATGAAACTATCAAAGATTCCTGCCTCATGTTGATAGCAGCCTTACGTATACTAGTCAGAAACAGGGAACAACCCAACTGTCCACCAACAGGTGAATGTATAAACAATTGTGGTTTATAAAATACTGCTCAAGACTAAAAATTGATACATATTTTAATATAGAAACATGGATGAACCTCAAAATAATGATGCTAGCCAGCAAATACTGAATAGAATACAAAAGGTACTACAGAGAAGCAAATCATTTTGAGATGAGAGATAGTGGAAACTAGGGGGCTAAAAAGCAGATCAGACCGTGTTGCCTGCCGTTCTCTGTAAATGGCATCAGTCTTCATTTATTTGCTGAAGCCAAATACTTGGGCATCTGCTTGGACTAACTCTCTCCCTTGCTCTTTCATCCAATTATTTATAATTTCTTTTCTATCTTACATATAGATATATTCTAAATACATCTTATTTCTGTCCTGTTTTCTCTGATTCAACAGCCTCTACTTTGGTCAGGTCTTCCTTATTTCCTGTGGGTAGGTACTCCCTAACCATCCTCCCTAACCGTTCTCTCTATGTTCAGTCTTCTTCCCTCTAGTCTGTCTTCATGCAACAAAGGGGATTAGTGACCTGTACGGAGCAGGGGATGGAGTTCCTACCCCAAGAAGCAATACAATATTTTGTATTGTCCTAATTAATAATGATGTTGAGCATCTTGTAGCATGTCTATTTTCTACTTGTGTATCTTCTTTAGAGAATTGTCTGTTTAAAACTCTGTCCATATAATTGGGTGTATTTGCTCATTTTCTCATTCAGTTTTACGAGTACATTCAGTATCCTGGATATGTGACTTTATCAAAAAGAAGATAGAGCTGTGGTGTTTGATAAAGGAACACAGCCACTGCTGAACCATGGCCTGGAGGGAAGTGGGGAAGCAGATACTGACCTCACATTCCTCTCCCCCTTCAGTTTCCTAGTGATGTCTTTTATTAGGCAAACCCAAACCAGGCATCAGAGAGTCCAGGGGTACAGTCCACAAAGGTTGGCATCCTCGGGCACAAAGCAGGGTGAAATAGAGAAAGGGTGGATCTGGAGGGGCAAACAGAGCCCATGTAAGCACATCCTTCTCAGACAAAAGACTGATCATACTATTCTCATGAAATAATAATGAAATTGAAATATTTCATGAATAATCGTGAAAGTAGCTTTGTGAATGTTTTGGAACAGGAGCAGACCTTTGTGCCCACCTTCAAAATTAAAATGTAATACTTTTTTCTTATCATTGATATTTAGTTATAGGGAAAGCCTATTTGCTAAATTAATGATAACTATAATTTTTTTTTTTTGAGAAAGTGTCTCACTTTGTCACCATCAGTAGTGCCATGCCATCATCATAACTCACAGCAACCTCAAACTTTTGGGCTCAAGTGATCTACTTACCTCAGCCTCCCTAGTAGCTGGGATTACAGGTATAAGTCACCAGGCCTGGCTAGGTCCGGGTCTTGCTCTTTTTCAGGCTAGTCTTGAATTCCTGAGTTCCAGCAATCCATCTGCCTTAGCCTCCTAGGGTTCTGGGATTACAGGTGTAAACCACTGCACCCGGCCAGATAACTATAATTTATTAACTGTCTAGTATGTGACAGGTACTCTCCTAAGAATTTTGTATGTATTGTCTCACTTAATCCTCTAACAGCTCTATGAAAAAGATACTATTTTCAACATTTTACTGATAAGGAAGCTTATCTGTCTGCACATTGGTGTTACATTACATATGCACAGTCAATAATTTTACGTGAACTTACTAATACTTGTGGGAGGAAGATATGAAGCAAAATGACAAATTAAAGAATATAAATGATCTCACCTTCCATCCCACTCTCAGTAATGAATGAAAAACTAGAGTTTATTTATTTTGTATTGTAGGATGTGACCCTAAAAATACACACCAACTAATTCTCTGGTACTCAATGGAAGAAACCAGGCAAGAAGAAAACTGGCTCTTATGAATTATTAAGAGATGGTATCTTGTTTTCCACGATGGCTCAATTTGTGTTATTATTATCATCTTATGCACTGACTTTAAAAGCTAACCCTTTGATAAGATGGCTTAGCAATTAGAGCCTGGATTAAAATGCAGGCTGATTATAAAAGCCTGTCTGATTACCCCCTCCTTGCTCTTCAGCACCAACCTATGCAGCCTCACCAAATAAAAGGATAAAAACCATTGACTTACTTTTTTCATTCTCTCTGCAGAATTGTGAGCTTGAGATTATTTCCTTTTTTTTTCTCAGTTGGCTGTTACTTAATATTTTTGAGTGCTTGCAACTTGAAAGGCAATGAAAATTTTATATATCCTGCCATTGTCTTTTATTAGCATGATTTTATGAAGGGATACACTTCTACAACAGTATTCATATTTTACAGTGTAGGATATGTCAAATTTCTATTGGTTATAAAAGGTTTATTTCCATAACTTACACAATATATGTTAGAAAATACGTTAGCATTTTTAAGATTAGTAGCATTTTTTTCTCTATTAGCTTTCTTTGTCTAGACATTATGAACAAATATTTAGTGCTCATAATCTAACATTGTTTGCAATGCAAATACATCCATATTTATCTCAGAAGATATTTTTTTCAAAAGAAACTGTTAATAAATACTGCATTCTAGTTAGAATAATCATATATTCCTGTTTGACTCCACATTCCTGCTTTCAGAATACGTTTCTAATTCATAAAGCACAACAAACATATCATTGCTACTTATTTTTAAGCTTTATCTTCCATGTTAAATTGAACATTCATGTATTTTTTATTTGTATCTAAGCATGCCTAGAGTATACCTGCAAATAATAAGCAGTGAGTAAATGATTGCTGAAAGAATGAATGTATTTACTCAAAGACAGCTACCAAGATTTCTTCTGAATTTTCATTGATTCCATTTATATTTGACCTAGGAAATCTATACTGTTTATATACAGGAAATTAATTAAACTCTTTTTTTAAATTTCAAAGTGTTACGGTGGTATAAATATTTGTGGATACGTGGATCACTTTTATAATCCTTGTGGTTATAAGTGTTCCCGTCACCCAGATGGTATTCCCTAGACATGCTGGGAAAGTTTTTCCCCACCCCCTCCTCTCCCATCCCAACTTCTTGATTTCTGTTAAGTTTCACTTCCCTTTAAGCATGTGTGTGTTCTTAAGGTAGTTATAATTTAAAAGTGAGTACATGTAGTGTCTGTTTTTCCATTCTTTAGTTGCATCACTTAGGATAATGGTCTTCAGTTTATCCAAATTGTTGGAAAAGGCATTAAGTCATCCTTCTTCATGACTGAGTAGTATGCTGTGTGTGTGTGTGTGTGTGTGTACATACATACACACTGCATCGTGTTAATCCACTCCTGAATTGATGGGCATTTAGGTTGACTCCACATCTTTGCAATTGTGAATTGTGCTGCAATAAACATTTGAAGACAGGTGTCCCTTTGAAAAAATGACTTCTTTTCCTTTGGGTAAATACCCACTTGTGGGACTGCTGATATGTAGTTTTCTGAGATATCTCCTTACAGTTTTCCATAGATGTTGTACTAATTTTCCATCAACAGTGTATAAATATGCCTTTCTTTCTACACACATGCTGGCTTCTATTATTTTTAATAAAAGCCATTTTAAAAGGTGTAAGATGATATCTGATTGTGGTTTTAATTTGGATTTCTCTGATGACTAGTGATGTTGAGCATTTTTGGATATATGTTTGTTGGCCACTTGTTTATCTTCTTTTGAAAAGCTTCTGTTCATCTTTTTTGCCAATTTTTTGATGGAGTTATTTATTTATTTATTTATTTTTTCTGGCTGATTTGCTTGAGTTGTTTGAGGATTCTGTTTTTAGCCCTTTAGCAGACATATAGATTGTAAATATTTTCTCCCATTCTGTAGGTTGTCTATTTGCTCTGTTAATTATTTCCTTGGATACAGAAGCTTTTTAATCTAATCAAGTCCCACTAACTTATGTTTGTTGTTTCTGTGATTGCCACTGAGGTTGTCTTCATAAATTTGGTCCCTGGGCTGGTATCTGGAAGAGTTTTTCCAACATTCTCTTCTAGCATTGTTATGGTTTTATGCCTTACATTTAATTCTTTTATCCACTTTAATTAATTTGTGAATGATAAGAGATGTGGATCTTGTTTCTTTCTTTTGAATGTGGCTATCCAGTTTTCCCATCACCATTTATTAAATAGAGATTCTTTCTATTTTTGTCCACTTTGTCAAAGATCATTTGGCTGTATGTGGATGGTTGTACATCAGAGTTTTCTATCCTTTCCTTTCGTCTATGTCTCTATTTTTGTGCCAATACATCATGCTGTTTGGGTGATTATAACCTCATACCATAGTACAGTGTGATGCCTCCAGATTTGTTCCTTCTGCTTAAGATTGCCTTGGCTGTTCTGGTTCTCTCTAGCTCCAAATGAAGTGTAGAATCATTTTTCTAGATCTGCAAAATAAGAAATTGCTATTTTGAAGGGTATTGCCCTGAATCTGCAAATGGCTTTGGTTACTATGGACATTTATTTTATTTTGAAAGTTTATTATGTTATTTATAACTTGTAAGTTTTTTTTTCTTTTTTTTTGAGGCAGAGTCTCACTATGGTGTCCTCAGTAGAGTTCTGTGGTGTCGCAGCTCACAGCAACCTCAAACTCTTGTGCTTAAGCGATTCTCTTGCCTTCAGCCTCCCAGTAGCTGGGACTACAGGTGCCCACCAGAACACTTGGCTATGTTGCAGTTGTCATTGTTGTTTAGCAGGCCTGGGCTGGGTTAGAACCCACTAGCCTCAGTGTATGTGGCTGGCACTGTAACCACTGTGCCAAAGGCACCAAGCCTGCTATGGATATTTTAACAATGTTGATTCTATTGATTCATGAACATGATGTTTTTCTATTTCTTTGTATTCACTGAAATTTCTTTCCCTAGTGTTTCATAGTTTTCTTTGTAGAAATAATCTTTCACCTCTTTGGTTAAGTATATTCCTAGGTATTTTATTATCTTTGTAGCTATAGTAAATGGTATTGAGTCTTTGATTTGGCTCTCAACTTGACTATTATTGATGTATAGAAATGCTACTGATATGTGTACATTGATTTTGTATCCTGAGCCATTGCTGAATTTCTTTATCAATTCCAGGAGTTTCTTGGTGGAAACTTTGGAGTTTTCTAGGTGTAGGATCATATTGTCTTCTTTTCTAATCTGGATACCTATAATTTCTTCCTCTTGCCCAATCGTTCTGGCTAAGACTTCCAGAACTGTATTGAGTAAAGCTGTTGACAATGGCCATGCTCGTCTTGCTCTAGTTCTTAGTGGGAATGCTTTCAGCTTTTCCCCTTTCAGTATGATGTTGACCGTGGGTTTGCCATATATGGCTTTGATAACTTTCAGATATATTCTTTCTATGAGTTTTTATTGTGAAAGGTGCTGAATTTTGTCAAATGCTTTTTGTGCATCTATTGAGATGATCATGTAATCTTTATTTTTGCTTCTGTTTATGTGTTGAATCACATTCATCAAATTACATATGTTGAAGTATCCTTGCCTCCTTGGGATAGAGGCCACTGATCAAGGTGGATTAATTTTTTGATGTACTGTTGAATTCAGTTTGCTAGTATTTTATTGAAGTTTTTGAATATATATGCATCAGGGATATTGGTCTGTAATTCTCTTTTTGTGTAATATCTTTTCCTGTTGGTATCAAGGTAATACTGGGATCATAGACTGAGTTGGGGAAGATTACCTCCTTCTTTATGTGTGGAATAATTTCTGGGTACCAGCTCTTCTTTGTTGGTCTGATAAAATAAGGCTGTGAATCCCTCCTATCTGGGGATCTTTTTATGTTGGAAGATTTTTTTTTAAATTGCTGCTTTCATCTCATCAATCATTAATGGTCTGCTCAGGAATTCTTTCTTCCAGATTCAATCTTGAGAGGATATGTGATTCTGGGAATTTGTTCATTTCCTCTATGTCTTGAAATTTACATGCTTTGAGATTTTCATAATATCCACAGATGATATTATGTATTTCATTCTGTGCTATTAGTTCTAATATCTCCTTTTCAATTTATGATTGAGCTTATTAGTGCCCTTTCTTTTCCATTCCTAGATTCTCTAATGAAAGGTCTATCAATTTTGTTTAACTTTTCAAAGAACAAACTTTTTATTTCATTGATCATCTATATTTTCTTTTTTCTATTTCATTTAGTTTTTCTGAAACCTTAGTTCTCTCTTTTCTTCTGCTGTGTTCACCCAGTATGATGTGCTCTTCTTTTTCTAGTTTCCTGAGATATGTCCTCAGATTGTTAAATTCTGACATTTCTGTCTTTTGGTTGTAGGTATTTAGGGCTATGAATTTTTCCCTTAGGACTGCTATTGCTGAATTCCACAGAACTTGTGTCCCCTTTGTCATTCAGTTGGAGGAATTTTTTGATTTCTATCATAATTTCATCATTGATCCAATTGTTGTTTAGTAGGAGATTGTTTAATTTCCATGATTTTGTGTAAAATTGGGTGTTCCTGTTGGTGATTTCTATTTTAATTTCATTATGATCTGAGAAGATACATGGTGTGATTTTGATTTTTTTTTTTTTAGCCACTATTTGTGTACCAAAATATAATCAGTTTTAGAGAATGTTTCATGTGCTATAGAGAAAAATGTATACATTGTGTCTGGCTACCTGGGGGTAGAAAAGGACCCAAGAGATTTTGTGACCCACTGGACTCTGAATGCTCATGCAAGGGAGAAAGGGATCTGCACTTACCCTTCTACTGGGCTCCAAGCCTACCTGGGTTTGATCCCTATCAATATATATTATTTTTTAAAAATATTCTTCCCTTATTCCTTTGTAAATTTTCTCCATGGAGTCCCTGGTAGACTCTGGTGTCTCCTTCCACTATTTTATCTGTGTGTCTTTTCCTTTCTCCCTTATTTGAAATCCATACTTCCCACTGGGATTGTTGGGCAAGAAACATCTCTAGTTGGCCATCTTGCCCCTGTTGACCAAATGTAGTAATTTCTATACTTTGATATATGGAGTTATAATCATTATTTTTAGATCTTAAAATGTATTTATTTTAAGCAAAAAACTACAACATAAGAAACTATCAGTGGTAGAAAGCACAATTTGGGTTGAATCAGTAGTATTAAGTGTTCGTTTGAATGTGCGTAGTATTTTAAAAAAAGTTTTTGAGTCAACATTTTATAATCAGATGATTTGACATAAAAATAGGGATTTCTAGATTTTTTTTAATCTGGAGGTAAGCCAACACTCCTCTATTCACAAAAGACACAGTTGTCTTTTCACTTTTTAAACCTGGCCTTTGATAGTCTCTGGTTCGTTACCAGTTCTTAACAAAAATACTTGTCAGAATTTGCAGAGATTCACAGTAACTCTTCTTTCAGAATACAAAAGAAAGGCATGCCCTCTTCCATCCCAAATCTATTTGAGGAGTAATACTCTAGACATTAAATCTAGGGAGGCTGAAACTAATTTCAAGCTTCCTGTAATAATTAACTAAAGTGCTCTAGACCTTGGGAACTGCTTGTCTGTTCTGTCTTCCATTTGGGGGTTCCTGGAGAAGGCTGGCATGAGAAATAGGGTCCCTAATTTTATGCTTTAAATGAAGATAAATTCTAGAATGAGGTAGTGAGGGCAATGACATTTTTATTTTACTTGCTTATTTGATCATGAAATTAACTTTGAACCTATGTCTGGCTTTTGAGGGAAAGTCTCTTGATTAGCATTTTTTTTTCACCTATAAAGCAAGGAGCATTTATAAGACACTGAACTCTATTTTTAAAAAATCCTGTTTATTTATTTAGTTTTTCAAATTTAATTGTAAAGAGTTATTTTCAATCAATCTTAAATTTTATCTTATTTCATATTGCTATCCAGGTATGATTTTAGTGATTTACACTCTTGTATAAATAAACAGAAACACTTTAATCATGAAGTCCAAAAAAAAAAAATCAATGACTTTAGTAATAATTTTTATACTCAATTCTTATTTTTAATTATTATTCAAAGCTACATACCAAAGGACTATCAGGCCTTGTATTATACTTCTCAGTTAACTTAAAATTTTTATATTATCTGACATAACTTAAAATTTTAGCTATACATATTGCACTTTAGTATTACAAATTAAGTATTTATCTTTGTCAGTGTTTTATACATATATGATTCCTTGAAACACTTATTATTATATACATTTGAATTAAAAAGGGTGTTCTGACTTTTTGTTTTTATAAGAAAAGAAGCCTGATTTTGTTGATTTGTTTGACAATAAACGTGGTTCTATCAATTAGATTCTATGGTCAGCATTTTCCAAAAATCATGTGAGCTAAAGCTATAGCTACAAGTTTTGATGAAAATATATTTTAAAAATATAATAACATACAAGTATTTCATTGAAAGAATTATATTTGCAGAGGAGTGATAAATTTACCAATATTTTTATTTTCTCAACCCTTTCAGAATCTTTTGTGTTAAACAAAATGTTCTTAAGTGAAAGAGCAATAGAACCATTTAATAATTATTTGGTAGGTCTTGGTAAAGACTTTTTGATTTTTTTCCAAGAAATTAAGTAAGTGAATGGACAAAAATTTGTTTGCACTTTAGGTAGTTTCTAACTCTCTGCCTTCAACAATTTAGAAGAGCCTAATAGAGCAGATAGCTGACAGAGTATCAAAAGGTGACTTTCAGGGATAGAAAATTTTGTGATTTTTGACAGCTCAGAAAGGTTAAAAAGTTTTGTGACACTGCCATAGCAAAATTCTTCCTATTCCTGTCTTTCTATTTGCATAATGTTTCTTAGTGCTTACATCTATTAAAATGAAAAATTGCCACAGAGTTGACACTGACCTCTGTACCAGTCTGGCCACATGAAATACAGAATAATGAAAAAATGGTACCCAGCCTCATTCATTTCATGTAAGATATGAATTCCCAGTGAGATTTCGTTTTCTGTGTTTGTTAAGATGACTTGTAATGTATTTGTGTTGTTTTGATCAATTGTATAATAGGATATGGAGCATAACAAAAATATATATATATTTATGTTAGTTATAGAGAAATTTGATATGGAGTTATTAAAATCCTTTCATGATTTTCAATTTTCATGAGTAATACTTTGCATAAAAATAAATTTCAGTGGAGGAAAGGAGTGGAAACACAAGCTAAATGTGTGTAAAATTTCTGAATGTTAAAGATGAGGTTTTCTGTGCAAAGATGGTGTAAATAATATATATTATTAACATATTTAGCTTCTACTTGATGCATTTAAAACAACTATTTATTTCATTTAAAAGTGCTATTTTGCTCTATGGAAAACAGTACATTGAACTATTCTTTTCAAAGAAGAGAAAAAGAGTTCTTTTCAAAGAACTGTACATAGACCTTCCACATGATCCCACAATCCAACTAGCTAAAGGAAAATAAGTCATTTCATCAAAAAGATACCTGCACTGGAATATTTATTGTAGCACTATTCACAGTTTCAAAGTGCACATCAGCTCATGAGCAGATTAACAAAATGTGGTATGTGTATATGTATGTGTGTGTGTGTGTGTGTGTGTGTATGGGTGTATACACACACACCCCATAGACTACCACTCAGCCATAAAAAGAAATGAATTAATGCCTTTTGCAGCAATGTGAACAGAACTAGAGACCATTGTCTTAAGTGCAGTATCAAAATAATAGAAAAACAAACATCATAATGACTCTGTAATAATTTGAAACTAATTTATGGGCACACATCTGCACAGAGAGAAGTACAGATTGTTTGAAATCAGGAAGAGGGGAGAAGGGAAGGGGCAAAAACTTACCTAACTGATCTAATGAACATTGTTTGGGTGATGGGCACACTTACAGCCCTGATTAAAGCATTAAAAAAGCTATTCATGTAACAAAAATAATTGTACTCTCTTATATTTTGAAATAAAAAAGTTGTATTTGTAATACACTAGAAAAAATGCATTGTATTTAATTGAATTGAATAATTTTAAACTCATAATGAAAAATTTTTAATTCTTTTCTTTCTTTCTTTCTTTCTTTTTTTTTTTTTTAAGAAGAGAGTCTTGTTCTGTTGCTCAAGCTAGAGTGCTGTGGCATCAGCCTAGCTCATAGCAACATCAAATTCCTGGGTTAAAATGATCCACTTGCCTCAGCCTTTCAAGTAGCTAGAACTACAGGCACCTGCCACAATGCCCAGATAATTTTTTTGTTGTTGTTGATAGAGATGTGGTCTCATTTTTAGTTAGGCTGGTCTTGACCTCCTGAGCTCAAGTGATCATCTGTTCTTGGCCTCCCAGAGTGCTAGGATTACATGAGTGAGTCACCTGGCCTAATGTTAAATCATTTACAACATATGTGAGGGATACATAGTTTTTCCAAAATTATTTTAGGGGTTATATGACCAAAAGTTTGTTCCTGTAGTATTTGAATTTGTTACTTCAAATTTTTTTCTATTGTCCTCACAAATTTACCTTGTAGATTTCATGATAGAAGTAGCTCTAGAGTGTTTAAAATTAATCTTAAAGAAGTGGAACTAATATTTAAAAGAGCCTCTATAGTTAGAATGCATGCTCCTAAGGGAGAAAGAGGAAACTATAATGTGTGAGGTGGACTTCAGTGCACGAGTTGTACATGATTCATGGCTCACTGAACATTAAATTCATGCGTAGTATTTAAGAATGAAAAGAAATTAAAAGTTCCCACTGAAGCTTAGGGCACTATCAACTGTAGAGGGGTATATGTAGGGTAGGATAGATAATTTTAATTCCCTTTCAGGAATGAATTTCTTGTCTTTGTCCTTTGATGAATAAATTCAGCACTTGAAGACATTTAGGAGGAGAGAATTATCTGAGTTTAACTTTCTTTTGCTTACATTTGTACGTTAGTATAATCTATATTCACTTCTATAAAGATAAAAAATAAGTGTGATGAATATAAAATAATTGTTTAATATTCAGTAAACATACATGACTATTTTGATGTCTTAAATGATAGACCTTTAGGCCATCAATATCTTCTTTTGCTTTTGAAACTAGGAAGGAAAAACAAAGAATAGTCTTTGTTTTCTGACTCTCAAATAAAAATGATTTTAGAAAAAGATAAGGAGAAAAAGTGAATGTTCCCCAAATGAAGATGATATTGAAGAAGTTAGGAAGTGATATGAACTTTCTTTCTTTTTTTGATAATAGAGTCTTCATGTACAGCAACACCAATAAAACAAAAGCAATAAACTGCGAAAGTGATGATGAAATGGTGTACAATGTTCATGGATTAATTCCACAAGGAATAAAGGGTCTGTGCATCAGAGTGATTTTATCTCTATTGGTTAGTGGATAATATTCTCAAGAAATCTACTTTATTCCCCAAATTTGTCTCCTCCTTTCTTCCCACATTGATTGAAAAAAGGTCATTCAAAAGTGGCACTGAAAATCACAGGACATCTTTTCTAGCTGAGATAGAGGGAAGTCACAGCTATAGAAAGTTAATAATCCCCAGTCAGTGAAATGACCACCCTACTCATCTTCTCTGGTGTAGTTATCAAAGGAGGATAAGTTTTCTGTGATGCTGACAATGTGGTTAGAGAGAGGTCCACTATTGGTATCAGAAGTTGCCTGTCCTTCTGTTGTTGTTCAGCTATGTTCATATTACAGATGAATGAATCAAGGCTTAAAAAGATAAATCATCCAGATTACATGATTTGTAGGTGGTGAAACTGGAACTTTAAGTATCTGACTCTAAGTTTGTATTTTAACTGCTATATTTTACTGTCTTCCATTAAACTTTAAGCTCTCAGAACCTCACAGATCTTGTTTATAAGTTTTATCCAGTTCCAACTCCTGGCTCACCTGTGTCTCAAAAGCCATGTTTTAAGGGATACCCTTCAGCTGTGGCTCTAAAACCCTCTCCATCCATCTTGGTCCTTTGAGGCGTCTTTCTGCAATACTTACTGAAGGACAAAAATTAAAACAAAGCAAAACAAACAACCAACTCTAAACAAACAAACACAAAACTGTTTTAAGCCATAAACACAATTGTAATTAATTATTTCACTTAAAAATTAAAGATATAGGGCAGTGTCTGTGACTCAGTGAGTAGGGCGCCAATCCCATATACCAAGGGCAGTGGGTTCAAACCCTGACCCGGCCAAAACTGCAACAAAAAATTGCCAGGCATTGTGGTGGGTGCCTGTAGTCCCAGCTACTTGGGAGGCAGAGGCAGGAGAATCGCCTAAGCCCAAGAGCTGGAGGTTGCTGTAAGCTGTGATGCCACAGCACTCTACTGAGGGTGACAGAGTGAGACTCTGTCTCTTAAATAAATAAATAAATAAATAAATAAATAATTAAAGTTATATTGCACATTAGAACTGTAAAATCACTTGAAAGATGTATCTATATTAACATTCAATACACATTAGGTATAAATTACCTTGGGCTCAGTTTTCTGATCTATACTTTAGAGATTCTACTTCATGTAGCCAAGTGATTGTAATTCTTCCTGGGATTATACAATTCAGGGATAAGAATTCTAGTTTCTTCCATATGCAAAGTACATTTCCAGAAACTAACTTCACTCCTGAAATCCATGACATATTCAGAAGTACTTAGGGGTCTTGAAAATTCCTTGCACATCTTTTTTTTTAAGCAAGGAAAAGCATAAAATCCCTAAGAAGAGATTTGTTTATTTTTGTAACTGTTTGTCACTGACCTTGAGGAATCAGGCTGCTTATGGCTCCTGTTATAATTAAAATCAGTGGGGCAGGGTGGCTCACGCCTGTAATCCTAGCTCTGGGAAGTGGAGGTGGGATGATGTCAATAGTGAGGTCAATAGTTATAGAATGGCCCAACCAAGCATGAGACCATGTCTCTAGCTATATACAATATAGAACAATTATCTGGATGCATTGGTGTGGACCTGTAGTTCCAGCTACTTGGGAGGCTGAGTGAGGCAAGAGGATTGCTTTAGCCCAGGAGTGAGGAAGCAGTGAGCTATGATCATGTAGTACTGGAATTTGTGACTTCTAGCCCAGAATAAGAAGGTTTCTCAAAAAACAAACAAAAAACCCCCCCTTTATATCAAGAAAGAGAAGAAAAAAAGGAAAATCAGTCTGTTAGGTATTATCATGACAAATATAAAACTGTTAGAACCAAATAACTTAAATAGAAATGTAATAAAATATTTAAAGAAAATTAAAATTTAAGTACACAGTGAATACACATTATGTATTTTGATATGCTTGTGCCCATATTATTTATCTTAGATTCTAAGTCTATACTAGACAAAGATTTTTTAACTTGTTCTATGTTAACATTACTTGTTCTATGTTTAACATTAACTATTACAATTACCTCTATGTGAATTATTCTCTCAGTGAAGAAGATTGAACGTTCACCCTTTCTATATCATGCTCTATTTTGACGATTAAAAAGACCCACTGTCAAAATCCAATTTTTGCATGTTTCTTAAATGATACAAAGTTTTTCACATAAACTCTACTAATTTCTTCAGAGTTTCCTGGCCAGGAATGGTGGCTTATGCCTGTAATCCTAGCACATTGGAAGACTGAGGGAGGAAGAATCTGAGAGCAGCCTTGGCAATGTAATGAGACTCCATTTCTTTACAAAAAAAAAAAAAAAATTAGTAGAGTTTGGTGGTGTGCCTGTAGTCCTACCTACCTGGGAGGCTGAAGTGGGTGGATCACTTGAACCAAGACTTCCAGTTTGCAGTGAGCTATTATATGACTGTACCACCAAACTAGGTAGCAGAGCAAGACCTTGCCTCTTAAAAAAAAGATTTCCTTTTTTGTGTAGATGTCATTATCATTTAGTCATATTCATGGGTTTTTGAAATATGGTTGGTTCCCATTATATTATGCCTCATGAATGCATGGACTCAGATTATGTCTCAATTCCTAAAACATAATTAAAAAAACCTGATCTGATTCATTAGAGTATTAGGGTATCAGAGAAACAGATCTAATAGCTTATTTATTTATTTCTTATAAGATACTGGTTCGTGCAATTTTAGAAGCTGAATGGTCCTAGATTAGACAGTTCCAAGGACTGAGAACCAAAAAAGCTGATGGTGTAAGTTACAGGTTGAGTCTAAAGGCAGGAGGAGATTGATGTCTTAGCTTAAGGCAGGGAGAATTCTGCCCTATACTCAGGCTTTTGTTCTATCCAGGCCTTTACTGGATTAGATGAGGTCCACCCACATTGGGGAGGTCCATCTGCTTTACTCAGACTTACTATTCAAATGCTAATCTCAACTAGAAACACTCAGGAGGTTTAGCCAAATATCTGGGCATCCCTTGGCCCAATCAAATTGACGTGTAACATTAACTATTACAATTACCTCTATGTGAATTTCAGCAATGGCCCTAGGCTACTGCCTATGGTTGTGCAGTCAGGGTGCTGTGCAAATCTAGGGAACATGATCCTTTGAAGTCATCACAGGTTTATATATTTTTTAATTTATATACTTTTGTATTTGTAAAGGTCTTAAAGGTGAGGCTTTCCCCCCAACTTATACAAGATTAAATATTTTGCCTAGATAGAGGATTGCCTTTACCTATTGGTAAGCTGTTATGAAAGGGTTTTCAAATTATGATTTTAAAACTGCCTCTATACAGAAAATAAGACAATTAGGTAATCACACACACAGTATAACAAAATTCTGATTTTTTTTAAAGGCAAAGCTGGAATTTGAGTTGCCTCTGGTCTTCATTTACTAATTCAAAATGTAGTGATTATTTTTTTGAAATGAAATTGTTTCTTTAATTAAGTCTACAATGTTTCACTCTCCAAAAAGTATGGTAACTTATGATATTAAAATGATTATAAAGGCAAACCATCTAAACATTCCAAATATAAAATAAAAAGGAAGAAGGAAAAAAATAACTGAAGTAATTATACAGTTATTTTGCCAAGTGGTTCATAATCAGTTTGCATAAACTATTGGCAGTAATAAGAAGATATAGTTTAATGGATTTTCAAAATTGTAGTCATTTTAAAAATAATAAACTGTTTTCTCAAACTTGTTTGCCATGTTAAAATAATGGTTGATGTGAAGTTTATTTTGTCACGGAGACCATTGTACTGAGAAGAAACATGGCTGGTGTGTCAAGAGTCTGAATAGCGCAGTAATAAGTAATTTGCTTACCCTGTTAGCCTGAGACGAGAGTGGTTGAATAGAAACAGGATCCATGATTCTGGGTTCAAACTAATGGTTTCAGAAGTGACCTCTTTTAGTGACCCAAAGCATCTTACAAATTTTGATGGGAATGATATCTGCAAGCAGTTTCTAAATTTGATAACATTATCTCTTGTATTTATGTAGCTTCTTTGTCACTCCTTAGTACTTTCTTGGCAGATGACCCTAAAATTAACCTAAAAGTAATCTGCCCTGCCTCTCGGTGATGTATATGCAGACCCTCACCTCAAGCTCATCATCTTTTTTACAATCTCTGGCCCTCCTTATTTTTCTCAAATGAACACACTATCCGCTTAGCCACTCTGACTTAAAAAGTCTCCTTTATGCTTTTTTACCCATGTTCTCCAAATCCAATAATGAGAAGCTCATAGTTATTTTTTCCTGTCATTGAAACCTCATTTTAATTCCCACTGTTATTATCTTGGTAGCAGAGCTCATTACTTCACAGCTAGACTATTTTAATAATTTCTTAGCCCGTCTTTCTTCATCTCATTTCTGGCCTCTCCAGTATTTCCTACATGGTACTGCTTTCTTTACTCAGTTCTTTTTTCCTTTGAAAAATCTGTAAGATTTTACTATCACCAACAGACTAGCTTTCAAATTCCTCAGTCTGTCTTTAAGCTCTTCCACAGTCTGACTCGGATTTGTTAGTGTAACCTCATTGATTGAGTCATTCACCAGACACTTTTGAGAGTGACTTTGTGCCAGGAGCTGTGCTGGGAACTTGGTACATAAAGATAAGTCGGTGGTGAGTCTTGATCCACTCACAGTGCTTTTCAGCAAGGGGGCTTTCGAGGCTGGTAATGCTTTCCATGACCCCCTCCTCAATTTCAAGTGTGCTTTTGTCATCCAAGGATTAGTTCATTTCTCACTGTTTCCATGAAACTGTTTTTAACAAGGTGTATTCCCAGGCAATTTTTGTTTCTTCCTCCTCTGAGCGTTTAGGTCATAACATTTGCTTACAATAATCTAAACCACTTGTTTCCTAACTGGGGGTAATTTTTTTCCCCTTTCAGGGGACATTTAGTAATGTCTAAAGACATTTTTAGAAGTCATGACTGAGAGGAGGCGTGTGGTTGACATGTAATGGATAGAGGCCAGAGCTACTGCCAAGTGTTCTGAAGTGCATAGGACAGTTCCACACAATAAAAAATTATCTGGCCCCAAATGTCAATCATTCCGTAAGTTCAATTATGCTTTCTTACAAAGCTAAGCTAAATTAATATTCTTGTGCTTTCCTCATCCCCATAGTATAACATTAAACTTCCAAATATCTTAGCACTTTCATACTATCTACCCACATGAGAAGCTGAGCAAATATCAATGTCAAGGCACTAGATGTAAATTCATTCATGTAAGTAGTCATCAATTTATTTAGAATTTATTTGTCCTTTAACCTACCCTACTAAACTTATTGGCTATGAAATATGTTACAATTTGGTACTGGTTGCGGTTAATGCAGCTTGTAGCAACATCAGCTTTAATCTCTAGATGGCACTCTGTTATAAGGAATCAACCTCAGATCTGATATTACAATATTCATATAACTGTTTCTGAAAATGGGAAAAATTTGCCCACTAAAGTCTTCTGAGGAATTCTACGCAGTAATATGAACGTTCTATTTTACTTAACGTGGGTAGGCTTTTAATTTTCACATTAGTGTGGGAGAAAGAAAGATAATGGAGGGGTTGGGACTGTAAAACATGCTGAGTAACAGTAAAAAAATATATCATAGAGTTTATTTTCATTTAATCTTTTGGATTATTTGGTGTACGTTTTGTTAGAAATTGTATAAACAACAAATGAGATAGCTCTAGGGCTCTAGTATAAGAATGTCCACATAACCTAACACTTTATCTGTGATAGTTAATAGGTGAAGACTACTAACCTACTCTTAACTTTACCTTAAAATGTAAACAAGATGACACATTGGTTTTTTATCCTCATTATTGAAATTCCATCTTCAGTCTCCGCAGTGAAAAGATAAAGCTACTTGTCTCCATCTTTTCCTTCATTTTCTTTTCTTCATATTTTTTGACCTTTTAAAGTAAAATAGTTTTTAAATATCTAGGGGCTTAAAAATTCTTTTCACTTCCTGAAGGCTTTACTGATTAGATTTTTCTTTGTTTGCATATGTGGTAGACTCAACTCACCAGTCAATAATTGCTTATCTTGGGCTTCTTCATTTCATAACGTTTTAAACCACTTCTAAAGTGCATTTTCCATTTATTGTTTTGTATTTTAATTATTTGAACATAAATCTTACTTCTCTAGAAACTTATACACTTCTGGGAGGATAGCACCTATTTAATTAATGAATTTAGTAGTGAGCAACATGATCTGATTCGGAGAAAAAAAATAACTGGTTTGCTAGGTGACCTTAACAAAACCCCCAGACATCTGACTACCTTTCATCTGAAGTACAAAATGAGGTTTCTGAATAAAAATTCACATAATTTTTTTTCATCAGGTCAATGATTTGGGGATTAATTTTTAAGTAAAATTTGATAACATAAAACAATTTGTATTTTTCCATTGTCTACGTACAAATGGGAAAACAATCTCTATCATCACCCCTACCAACTCTAACCACTTAATTTTACTCTTCCTTCAAATCTCAACTTATTTGCCAATTCTTATGGGAACAATTCTTTAATCTGCAGAGAAATGCTCCACTTCGTGTTCCTAAAGCACAACACCCCCCATTATTGCACATGTTTGACTTTTATTGCTTACTTCTTTGTCTGTGTCTTTTACTAGTCATTAAATTGCAAAGGGACAGAACCGTGCATGTCTTATCGACTCTTCTATACCCAGGACCAAGCACAAGGCCACATCCTTGCCACACAAACCTGCCAATGAAAGGGAAATGCATGATTTCAGGATGAAGAGAAACAGGTGCATCATTTACAAACATGTCGGGATATTTGCTAGACGTCAAGCACTATTCCAGACACAGAGTTCCTTGAGTATAACAGACAGATCCTCCCGGCGCCACAGAGCTTCCATTTCAGTGGGGCAAAGGCAGGAAAATCAACAAATAATTGAGTAAACAAATTAGTACAAAGTAAAAGATATGTAAAAAATAGTGAAAATTATTGATAAATCAGAATATAACCTGTGTAAATGAGGTTGGAAAACGTGATAAAGAGTGATGGCTCTAGGAAGGCCTTTCTGAGGAGACACAATTGAGGTGGTATTTGAATGAAGTGGGGGAGGTTGTGGTACTTGCTCATGGCAGAAAGTTTCCTTCAGAGGAAGGGTGATGGGGAGGGCAGGGAAACAGGATTGCTCGGCATGTTCAGGAGCATGAACAAGGCTAGAGTGAGTGAACGACAGCAGCTGAGTGTGGTTGGGGCTGTCCATGTTGTTGAGGAAACATGATATCAGACAATAAAGGACCCTGTGAAACCTGACAGTGACTTTGGATTTTACTGGAGATGAGAAGCCCTTGCACTGGCTGGTGGTGATGGGGGTGGTGGGAGAGCTGTGAGAATTCGCTGATGGGGTACATGTGGAATGGAAGGGACAGGGAGGCATTACAGATGACTCCAGGGTTTTTGACCAAAGCAATTGGAAAAACAGAGCTGTTGTTTATTGAGATAGGTAAGAAGTGGAAGTTAAAAAGCAGACAGAGGGCAGGGAGGCTTTGGCTTTTATGTGGGAGGTACATCAGTGTCTGTGTATGCTAATGGAAACTCTCATAGTGTGGGAACAACTGATGATGCAGGAAAGGGAGGATAGTGCCGGGAACGTTCTTTGGTTTGGTGAGAAAGGTTGTGATCTAATAGAGGTGAAGCAATTGTCTCAGAGAGTTCACCCCAGGTGCAATGAGGGAGTGTCAGTGTATCAAGCTACAGAAGCGGAAAGATGGGCCGATTTGAAGCTGGGAGGGTGTGGAAGTTCTCTTTTGATTCTTGGGTTAACCAATGAATCAATAGACATATAATGTTTGTGGGTTATTGCAGGAGGCTATGAAGAAACCCAGAGGCTATGAAGAAACTCAGCCTGGTGGCGTGAGTGTAGGTTCTGATGTTCAAAAACACTAGGAGTTGAGTCACTGGTTCTCTAATTAATAGCTGTGAATTATGAAAAAAATTAGTTAAATCTCTGAGTCTCATTTAGAAAAAGAAAAGGAAAAGGCCTCCATTTATGAGCCAAGAATTTGTGCAAAAGCTTTACATGAATTATTTCATTTAATCTTTGTAATATGTATATGAAGCAAGTACTGTTCATCTTCATATCTTGCTGACATGGAAACTAAGTTCAGGAGGGCTAGACTCTTGATGAAGTTTAAATATAAAATGAATGACAAGGCAAAGCTCTGCCATGGGAAGAAGATCCTGGAACCCATGCTCTTACACTCTAAATTAAATTACTCATTAATAAATACCATGGTAACATCTGAAATAAATAAATCATCTGAAACTCCCTTTAGAAACATGTTGTAACTTAATCATAAAACATCTTAATCATTGAAACGTCTAAGACAGCCTTGGGTCTCATCCACTATTCTATTCTCATAATGGCTTCACCTTTGCTTCCAACCCGACCTCCCTCTCTACCATACTTTCTTTACTCTTCATCGTGACTCACTCACTCCAGGCAGACTCATTCCCCGTCTGTCCTGTAACTGTGTCTAACCCACTTGGGGGGGGGGGTTCCCTTTCTTTTTACCTTTGCCTTTAACAATTGCGGTGTTTGTGCATGTAGTCGCTCTACCTACACAGATTTCATCTTCCTCTGAACTCCACTAGCACTTATTGTGTATCACTCATTACAACATAATGAGTGATACCAGCCACCTTATCTGGTTGTAAGTGCTTCATGGGTGACTGTCTTATCTTCCAAGATTATATATTCTCAGATGATACCTATGGTTTCTCTTTCATTGGTAGCCAGTTTCATGCCTTGTACAGCATAAATAAATAGTATTAATATGTTGAATTAAATTAGTCTCAGTGTTCTTTTGCACTGTTTACATTTTAAGTCAACTAACATTTATTGAGAGCCTAGACTTAAGCTAAATCTCTGCCCTCAAAGAGTCTAATGGGAACTCTGGGCCAGTGAATTGCTCTAAAGTAAAGTGACAAAAACATTGTGCAGGAAGTATTGGGATTACAGTGCTCTTACTATGGATGATTAGAGGAAAGTGAGATCTCATGGTTAGTCTTGACTGGGGCATGGTTTATCTCTGGATGAGGCTGTGGGTTCATATAGGATTTTATCCATGCTAGTGTTACATTACTTACATGCTCTAGCCAATCGAACACACACACACAAAAAACCCAACTAAGAAACATTGCAACAAACCCACATTTTAAAAGACTCTGCTATAGCATGGATTCAATTATTCTAGGTAAATAACCTGTTGGATTAGTTACCCTATTGTATTTTCATTTGAAAAGTGCTCTGATCCAGAGCCAGTTAATTAAAAAATCTATTTTCAATCTGGTCTTTTTATTTTTTTTTATTTCTAACAAATACGCACTTACCATATTGTGAACAATTTACATTTTAGAATATTGGCCCTTTAGAAACATGCTGTAACTTAATCATAAAAAATTCTGTGGATTTGACAATAGCTACAAATGAAAACAAATCGTTTCACATAATACTTTCTAAAAAGGCAAAAAAGAGAGACTAAAAAGCCAAGTTGACAAATTGCAACTGGCCTGCAGTAGGGTGCGATAGTACATCGTTCAGTATTATTGAAATGTAAAGGAGCTTTGTTAGGATCCAAAAATTGAGGACTTGGATTCCTACCCAGTTGCGGTAACACAGTGTAGCACTGTTAGTTCTGATTCAAGTGCAAGTGATCAAAAGGTTATTGAATATTCCTTGTCTCTTTGCCAACTCTGAATGTCTTCTCCCTGACTGGAATATTTGGACCCTGTTGTTGTTCATTAGTGCTTATCTTACATTCCATTCACTATCATTATCTATCTTTCTCAGTAATTAGCTAATTATATTTCAAGATAATTAGTTTAATGAAAGTGTGGGAAGTATGCCGTAAGAATCTAAGTGATATTGTCATGACCTCTGCATGTAGATTAAGAAAAAAGAAAAGTAAGAGGAATGAAAATGAAAAAAAATAATGGAGCAGTTACAATAGTCTGTTTGTTTAAAAAGTAGTGTGTTTTACTGAAGTATCTCAAGTAAGCTTTAGTCTCATTTTCAGCTCTGTTGGTCCTTGAGAGTATATGATGGTCTGTTGTGTATTAGAGATATGAAATTAGTCCTCCGAGACATTTGGGCAGCTTTTTGGTCCCTACAGTTGTAATTCTTTTTGCTACTTGTCCTGTTTATGAATATATTAATTACCAAAAATAGAAATATAGAGAAACTGAGGAAAATGCAGTGAAATAATATTAGGTGGTTAAAGTAGCTTTATTAGTAGAAGAAATATAGCTATCCTTGGAGCGTTTCTCCATTTTAAAAAGAGTACACAAGTTGAACGCAAAACCAAATGCTTACATATTGTGATTTATTTATTTGCGAGCATGTGTATATGCACATATGTATGTTATGTCTTCGAACGTGGCACTTGGCGTTTGATGTATAAGAAAAATAAAGTTATTGGATATACTTTCTACCTTTAAAGAGGTTATTATCTCCTGAATAGCAGCCATGACACAGCACCTCTGAGTCCTCCAACTATGGGGCATGCAATTGACCAACATCCTAGGCTGCTGTACACGGAAGCCCATTACTGCCGTGTTTGTACTGAGTGCACACTTCCGGGAGACTATTCTCAGCCAATGACAAAGTACAGGTGACGTACTAAGACAGCTTATTCCTGGGAGACATGAGACTGCTAAAACAGCCCACTTTGAGTCCAGTATTGCTGGAGCCTCCTCTGACCGCATGGTGGTCTAGGACGCTTCTACTCAGCCTTTCTCCCCACTCCCCTTCCTTTGGGGTCAAAATTGCCTTGTATTTGGATGATTCTCCCAGTCTTCTCTGGTTTGTCTCTTATTTTCCTCTGCCAGCATTTTCCCTAATAATTGACTTTGCACACTAAATCTCATCTGATGACTTATTCCTGGAGGATCAAGACTAACACAAGTGGGTGATGCAATCAGATATACTCAGAAAAATTAAAAACGAAATAAGAGACAACAAACAGTACAGCTGAAGAGGTCATGAAAATGATATAAAGTACTTGGTTCAGACAGATAAAGAGGGGCCAGTATAGAAAATATGATGCAAAATATGTTTTGACAACGGTAAGCATTCTAACTGAGTGGAGTAGAGAATTAAAGACATGTGTGAAAGGTTAATTGGAAACCTATAATGTGCAGATTATAGAGGACCTTGAATATCGTTCTCAACAATGTGGCTTGTTGAAAAGAACTCTGAATTCCTCCCGAAAATGTGGCAGCAGAAAGGCTCCAAGGATTCGAGAACGCTGGGCACCAGCTGGTGCCTTTTTCTCTCTCAGGCTCTTAGTACAGATGCATGACTAATATCTGGTCCAGTTCAGCAGCCCAAGAGGAAATCTGTGAAAAGGAACTTTAGTTTTAGACTGGGATATGGGATCCGAATCCCTCTGTAGTTGCCTGGCGAGCTAAAGCACAACACATGTGTGTGCAACAGACTGCTTTTGAGGCTCAGGTCTCAGTTCTATGCAAAGGACAAGACAACTGGCTTCTTTTTCTTCTTTCTTCTAGAAACTGGGTTACAATTAGCAGTATAGAGGCCAGACAGAGTTGAAAGGTTTTGTTTGGCAATCCCACACAGGTTTTGTTTGGCAATGATAATGTTTTTAAGAAACCAGAAATTTAACATCAAGATGTGAACGTATTACTGTTCTTCAATAATTGCTTTGGGACAAGGTATTCACTCTCATGTGAGAGAGTGGAATGAGTAGCAGTTACTCCATCCAGACGAGGCCATTGTCCTTCTGTGTGCCACAGTCCCCACTCCACCATGTGCTCTGACATCTGTTTCAGAATGGGAATTGGGAATCCTGTCTAGTGTTGTTAGTTTTTGAGTGTGCGACCCTATCAAAACCTATCTTCATACCACAGTTTTTTAGGTTTTGCCACACTAGTGTTGAAAACTTATTCCAGGTCACCCACATGGGCAGTGTGCTTTGCTTTGCAATGTTTGTGTATGTAAATTAAAATAGCTGAAATGCAATGGATCATGGGGAATTTTGCTAGAAGCTATTCTTCTCTGACCAAGACACCATTTTCTAAGAAAGGTTACCATTTTCTACTAAGCACGGAGAGGACTAAATTGGCTATGGTGTCAACTGAGCTTCCATGCAAATGTCATTGAGACCAGTGGGTGGGGAGTCTTGTCTCAGTGGAGAACCTGAGCACTGTCTTTCTCTAAAGGCAATGAGAAACATCAGGACTTAATTGAGAACACACATTCTCAAGAACCATTAGATCTTTTATCATGTTATCAGAGGTTTAACCTGTGTCAGAACTTGCATAATCTTCTTCTAAAGGCTTTTTATTGAAAAATGACAGGAGCCACCTGCCTGCGTCCCAAACAAGGAAGGTCACATTTGATCTCCCTAGTCATTGCTCCTAGCTTACTAACCCGTAGATAAACATCTCCAGCTCTGTGGACCATACGATTTTTGTCACAACTACTCAACTTGGCTGTTGTAGTGTGAAAGCAGCTATAGATATTATGTAAACGAAGGAGCATGGTTGTGTTCCAATAAAACTTTATTTACAAAAACAGGCAGTGGGTAGGATCTGGCCAGCAAATGTAGTTTGCTGACACTGCCATGGAGCATAAGGAGAAGGATACACTTACCACAGCCTTCCAAGCTACAGCTAAATTCTCCAAGAATTCAGGGACGTGTTAAACTCCAACCGCCTCCTCATAGTTCAGGTCTCTTTCCTCTCTGGTTAAAATGCATGCTTCTCCTGTTTGTATAATCTGCTCCCCCCAAAAAATGCTCTCGTTTTTTTTCCTTCCCTAACTCATTCTTGAACTCAGACTATCGCCTTGAGCACACCACTTCTGTAGCCTTTGCAAGTGAAGTGGTCTGACCCAGTCAGATCAGGGTCTGTCAGGTTCACTGACCTTCTCATGTTCAAAGAATTCAACTTTACTTCAGCTATCCACTCCCCTAGCTATTCCCAGTAACCTCCTCTAAGACTTCTTTACCTATTATTTTCCATTTTCTATTTGCAGCCATGACAAGAATTTCAACTCGTTTATCCTATTACATGACATTTAGAGACCCAACAACTCCAACTTAATATTGCACCAACAGAATTAATTACCGCTGCCCTTAAATCCCTTCCTCTTTTGTCTTCCCACTTCAGAAAATGAGCTCACTTTGTTCGTGATTGTTTCAGTCCCGAGCTTGTATTCTTCTCTTTTTCTCCCTCCCCACATCCAAGCCATTAAAACCTGTCCCCACTCTCACCTTTTCATTATCACCCTCCTGACTGTTCTACTTTCATCTCCCACCTGGGGCCCTGGAATGACTCCCAGCAACTTGATACCCCTGACTCCTCTTGTTCACAGTCTACACATAGCAGCCATCAACTTCTAAAGTACAAAGCAGACCACTCCTCCATTTAATCTTCTGATCTAAAAGAAAGGGAGCAGGCTGCATGTTTTTCTACTGAGCTGCGTGGTACCCAGCATGGCTTACATTGCTTGGATCTCATTCTTATCGTTCTTCTCTTTGCTCACTCACCATAGTGTTGTGGGCCTTCTATTCATTTTAAGCTCATCCCCATTTTAGGGCTTTTGTATGTGCTCTATCATCTTTCCAAAGTGCTTTCCAGTTCATGCGTCAAAGCTGAAGGCTTCTTGTCATTCAGATTTCAACTTAAATGATGTCTCCTTGGAGACCCTGACCTTTCCATATAAAGTGGCCACCCTGCCTTTCTCAATCACTTTAATCCTTGCCAAGGTAGTCATCAGTATCTTTGCTACTTTATGTATCTGTTAGTTTCATAGCTCCTCTGGTAGAATATGAGTTTCAAGGGAGTAAGAATTGTCTGTTTATTCAATTACTTTGGTTCCTTAATCAATCGATTGAGGCCCTTTTAGTTTTCTCTCCTTGCTTTTGCTCATAAATTGTCTTGATTATTATTTCAGCAACTTTCCTGCCAATTGTTCTGGCTGCTTTTCTTTTCATCACACCATTCTGGCAAGTCATCATCCCTGGATGAATCTAACTTCTACTTGCTCTATGCTGTTACTCTGCCTAATAAAACTTGCTGGAGAAAAGTACATAACTGAGAAGACTGGACCATTATAAATTCACAGTCATCAGCTCACCTGGGCTCTCAGCATTGCCTGATAATCATAATATATTTCCCAATTGTCTCATGCTCCTGTGCACCACATGAATTATTTTAAATCTCCACCTCCTCACTCTAAGCAAATGACCTCTCCTCTATTTCATAAAACAAAATCCCAAACAAAATCCTCAAGCTTCCAACCAAACCTACCAATCTTTTTCTCTTCCTTCCTGTTGCATTCGTCGAAGTGACCTTTTCTTGGATACGGCCACACCCTTTACTTTTGCTTTGGGTGCTGGCCTTTCCCCCTTGTCAGGACTTTGCCGTTAGTCATTCTCTACTCTGTTCCTGACAGTCTTCCCTTCTTACTGGCTCTCCCTCACTCTCTGTTCTTGCGAGGTTGAATTAGTTTCAGTTACTGGGATCCTTCAGCCTTCTCTCTCACATGTTCATTCTTTTTTTCTCCCTCTTTTGGGATTTCCAGAAGATTCTTATACCTGCCACATTCTCCCTTCTGCTCTCCTCCGCATCATCTGGCTCATTTCTGTTCTCTGCAGATTCGGCTCAGATGTCAGCTCTTCAAAGGACTAGCCCTTTCTTGCTGTAGACTGTATTAAGGCCCCTGTTATTGCTGTATCCTTCCAATATTCCCCTTTTCTTATCCTCATCATGGTTATAATTATTTGTTTAGTATCTGTATTCCTTGAGTTATGGAAAGTTCCATGAGGGAAGTGACAGAGTGTCTTTTTGCCAACTGATATCTGTGCCTATATTTGTACCTGACATCACACTGGCATTCACTCTGTGGGCATTTGTGGAATGAATGAATGAATGAATGGAAGGAGGAGGAAGAGAAGGAGGAGGAAGAGGAGGAGGAAGAGGAGGAGGAAGAGGAGGAGGGAGAACAAAGAAAGGATGACAAAAGGAAAAAGGAAGAGAAACATGGCAAAGAAAAACACATTTTAGAGCCGAGAGCAGACTGGCCCAAAGGTCACCAATTTCATACCTTTCACTAGGGGTGCTCCATGGCTCCCACAAGAGGGAGGCCTCTCCTACCAGGAATGTTGTGTTCTTCCTAGTGATCACAATATACCCCTGACAAGGAAGTTTGGGGAAGATGGAAGAGAATAGATTTGTAGGACTAGTTGGAGACAACAGGCAGGTATTGCAATAGATGAAAAACAAAGATATAAGGATAGGGTGACCAGACGTCCCAATTTTGGTGGGACAGTCCGGCTTTTCAACAATTTGTCCCGTGTCCTGCGGTGTTTTAAAAAAGTCCCAATTTTTGGAAAGAATGCATGAACCGGCTGGAGAACAAGAAGGGAACATACGGTTTTTGGCCACCACATGGCTATTTCGCCAGAATATGAGTTTTATATTATTTTTGTTAATTTTATAATGTTAAACTGTAATAAATAATTGCTGAGAAGTGATTATCGAAAACTGCTTATCAAAGTTTGCATTGTTGTTAGGCCCTGCCTGCCCTGTCCCCTGCTCTGCACCCCCATCTGCCCCCGATCCACCCCCTGGCCATGTTGTCCCGCCTTGCAGATGTTAAAATCTGGTCACCCTATATAAGGGTCTAAATCAAAGTAGTGAGAACTCTGATTTTATATTGTTAATTGTGTGTATACTGTTGAATGTTAATATACAGCTTAAAAATCAGTAAAAACAGAAGACTGATTCAAAAAGGTGTATTCTTATGTGTTTCTAACCAGAGATACAGGATGAGGAATTAATAAACTGTTGACAAAACTAACTTGAGAATACTAAGTTGGGTTAGTAAATAACAAGAACACTGCTCTAAACAAAGGAGAATCTATTCAAAATATCAGTTTACTGTTTTAATTAGTAACAGAGTTAAAAGAAAATTCCTTGAGAATTCAATTATAGAATCTTCTTAGATAAATGCTATGTGAATTTGATTTTCCTTTTATAATCCGTACCATGTCACATAAAGAGTAGCAGATGACATAAGCAGATGGACTTGTGTTATCTGCTACTGCTTAAAACCTTCTCTAACATTTTTTTTTGGCCATCTTCATAAACGTAGGGTATGGTAGAACTAACTTACATCTGTTTAAAATTCTTGGTAACTTCTGTTAAAATTTATTTTAGTCAGTTATAATATGGCAAAGCTTTTTTTATTATGGACAATATTCTATCCATTTTAGAAATAAGGTCTGAGGTATATTTCAATACTTCTAGATAACTATAAGTTTGAAAAAGGAAATGTGCCTCCACTTGAGTTTTCATACTGGTGACTATTCCTCAGGAAATCTTTGTTTTTAGATGGTAGTGTCAATTCATGGAGAAAATGGGAGAAAGACACTGAAGAATCTTGGTCTAATTAGTTTCTACAGCTTTTCATAATTTTTGACACATTTTAGTATCATCAGTTTCATTCTTTACCTATGCTTTGCTGTTTGGGTAAGTAGTATGTATCTCAGTCAAAGAGAAAGCAAACTGCGCTTAGTCTCCGTTAACTTCCTTAACTTCATCTGAGTAAAGAATGTAACCATTACCATAACTCTTTACTTGGTAAGAGTTTGCTTGATTATAGTGAAAATAACCATGGGGAACCATCTTGAGTGTGGTACCTGGAAATTTCACACAGGATCTTAAGAAATCTTAAATAATTAACCTTAGTGAGAAGAATAGACTAATACTTAAGCAGCTATTGTTTGAGTTCTTGTAGAAAAAATTAAAACCTAGTGAAATTCATATCTACTCCACTTAATTTTTATACTGAATTGTTTACTATGACGGGACATTGAATAAAAATACTTAACTGTATAACTAAACAGCAACAAGAAATATACTTTCTGAAGTAGTGATCATAACTTTCAAGTTCGAATTATTTGATGATGACTTTGTTATTTTAAAATAAATTTCATGAGTTTTTAGTTATATGAAGCCAATAGGAAAAAAATTACATGCTCACATGAAAAAAAAAACCACAATTAAATTCAAGTAGGAAAAAAACAATTCAAGTAGGTGTGGACAGTGGGTAGGCAGGAGAGGGAAGAGGGGAGGTGGGTGGGGATTGATAAGCTCTGACTTAATGGGCACAGTGTAAGGATTTGCAGCACACCCACTGGGCGAATTACAGCCTGGAGTTTGCCTGAAAAATGCAAACAGTGTAACCTAATCATTTGCCCCCTCATATTAATCTGAAATTAAAAAAGAAATTAAAAAAAAAAGAAGTTTCAAAAGCTAGAACCTATAAGCCTCAAAGAAGTTCCAGGTCAGATAGTTACATACAGAAAAAGTATGAGTGATACCCATATTATTCTGAAATAAATAAATAAAATAAAGTAAGCAATTAATTTTCTTATGTGGGGTCTCTAACGTGTATTTTTAAAAGACTTTGAAAGGTTTATTATGCATGCATTCTGGAACTGGAGAAATAAAAAAAAGAAAAAGAAAAGAAAAATGTATGGTCTCTACACAAGGAAATGATAAGTGTTTGAGGTGACATATATTTGATCATTACACATTGTCTGCAAGAATCAAAATATCACTCATACACCATAAATATGTCTAATTATGTATGAATAAAAAAATCTGTTATATAATTAAAGAAAAAGACTGATTGACAGAAAAAGAAAACGTGTGGGCAACATACATATTCACTTTTGAGGCAAGTCTACTTAAAAGGGTATCCTTAGTAGGAATCTCTGGGGAAGGATGACCACCGCAGTGATCTCTGTTTTCTAAGACTGTTGGATTAGGTCACTGATGGCAGATACACTTTGTGGAGGGCTAGGGTTGCACAGAGGTCCCTGGGAGTCTCTGGGAGGGTCAGAGAGAGGTCAGAATGGCTGAGTTAAGACTTTTCCCCCTAACTATCCCCTTCAGCAAGGCAGCTCTGCTTTTATAAATTGTATTTAATTTATTGCATTTTCACCTAAGGTTTTTTTTTTATTTTTGAAATAATGGTTTTGCTACAAAACACAATTAAGAACCACCATATAACATAAATATAAGGACCACTTCTCAGTCAAGGATGTTAAAATGATGAGCTGCATCAAAGAGCAATCAGATCTGCCTCTATTTCTTGAGCCTTTGGGCAGTTGTTTCCATTTGAATTCTCCCCAAGAATCACACTATAGTCCTCGTATTTTTTTCTTAGTGATTTTGGTATTACATATTGGAATTAGAATATTCATAACATGCTCATCGACTTAATTCTTAATCGTCTTAAAAATCCTCCTTGCACAGTTCAACAATTTGCTAACACAGACTTTGTGAATCTGTGTATTTTCCAGACAATGCAAAATAATTATTCAATATATAAATGCATTCAAAGGATGTCAAGTCAATTTTATATGACTAGGAACTGATAGCAGGGGCGACTTAGCTAGTAGCAAACATACATCCTGAAGTTTACACCTGTTTTGCCATTACTGTCATCAAGCGTTGCAGGATGTCAGAAACAGGTCAAAGAGAAAAAGAGCAAGGGGATAAAGTGACGAATGATAATTGAAAACATAACGCGTCAGGATTTCCCAACTAGGAACAGAAAAGTCTGGCTGCAACATGAGTAGCAGTACTTTGGTGTGTATTAAATATTTGGGGTTTTTAGTGCCCAAGGCTAGAAGACAGTGAGTGATACCCACAGACACACCTACTTATATTCGACCCCAGTGTATTTACGTTTAGCTCTTAATGGTGGGGCTGAAGCCCTACAACTCAATAGTGCCATTTGTTTTCTAAGACTGTTGGATTAGGCCACTGATGGCAGATACACCTTGTGGAGGCCTAGGGTTGCACAGAGGTCCCTGGGACTCCAGTGTCACTGGGGAATATATTAATGCCAACCACTATTTCTTTATAAACCCCCCTCCTCATTCTGAATTCCTGTGAGGCCCTTCCCTTCTTGGTGGGCCATAGAATCTGAAATATTCAGCTAACAGTGGGAAAACATAAAAACTTCAACACTATCCATTTTTTCAGGCCAAAGAGAAATAAACCTTAATGTCTCTCAAGCTTGTGATAGGTGACCTTTGTTGTCTGACAGGAAAATGAAAAACCGCCCATTTTTATATTTGGCTTAATAAGGTACTTGAGGTAGCAATGCTCAATAGCCAAAACTGACTGGTGATTTTCTTTCTAGATGACCCATTAAAATTGGCTGCAGATAATGAAGTCATCCATCACTTATGACCAAGTGTACTGTCCCCTGCATGCACTCGGGATAATAGCATTTTAGAAGGAAGGGAATTAAGACCATCAGATAAATCTAACGTTACGGAGGGAAGTCATTTCACAGTGATCATTCACAGGGCATCCATGTGCACATGTATTTCAGTTTCCAACTGGTTGGGGTCCAAAATTAGAGAAGAAGAGAGCCACATGAAAAGCAATTTCTTTCAAGTGACATCAGTATTAGTTAGCCACTACATTATGAAGCCTTTTTCAGGAAGAGAGAGAGAGATTGAGATTGAAGTTTTTCTCAATTCTTATTTGGTGCAACTTTTTTCTGCTTTTAAAAAATTGAACCTTCATATGTTTGGTTAATATTAAGCCTCATGAATATATAATATTTCCACAGAATAGGACTCAAGTATGCTAAAGAGCCGCCTCAGCAACCATCCAGCTTCACCGTTGACTACCTGGATAAACTTCGGACAAGATATTTAACCCTTTTCTATCTCTATCTTTCTCCATTTCTCCCTCATATATAAATGGAGATAACAATACTAGCTATCTACTTAGGATTAGGTGAAAATGAAATGAATTAACGTACATAAAATATCATAGTGCCTGGCACGTAGTAAGCCCTCAACAAATTCTTAATAGTATTACTATTATTATCATTAATATTTTTATTTCTCCCTGTCTGACTAGGCATCCGTTCCCCCAAAAGGTCTGATGATATATATGTATAAATAAAAAATGTATTTTATTGTATATGTATAACATTTATTATAATGTATATTATATATTTTATTTATATATAATAAAAATATATTATTTTTAATATATTTTTAATTTTATTTATATATGATAAAATATATTATTTTTTAATATATTTTTTATTTTATTTTTTATTCATATATATTTTTATTACATATATGTATAATAAATACATATTATATATATTTATATATATAAAAATACTATATATATATTTTTATTTATTTTTTATTTTTTGAGACAGGGTCTCACTCTGTCTCCTGGGCTAGAGTGCACTGGCTGGATCTGCAGCCTTGAACTTCTGGGCTTAAGTAATCCTCCTGCCTCAGACTTCTGAGTAGCTGGAAGTACAGGTGTGCGCCACCATGCCTGCTAATTTTTGTAGAGAGAGGGTTTCCTTTGGGACACCCTCTAAACCAGCTTGCATTTTTTCATTATCAGTCAGGATTTACAGCCCTCTTGTCAGAAGCTGTCTCTCGTTTAAACCACCTTGCACATACACTTTAAGAAACTTGAGATGGCTAAAGCTTAATAGTGGACCTAGCTTACGGCTGGGGTAGGGCAAAGGTGGAGGCAAAAATTCTGGAATCGTCAAAATGACGATTATGGAATATGAATGGCCTGATTCAGGATTCTTCTATCATATCATAGGAAGTCATTAAAAGACAGGAGAAGACTCAACCCAACCTTCTGTCGGCTGTTTGTCATGAGCAACTGTATGGAAAAGGAATCAAGATGGAACCGAGTGGATGTTGGAGAAAATATTACAGCCAGTTTATCTGTAAAACAAAACATGCCAAATTTGTCTAATTTGATTTCTCCCTATGGCCCTTGGATCCTACAGGAGCTGAAGTAGAATCCTCTTGCCTGCTAATCCTGCAGAGAATACACTTATTTGTTTTCTTTTCATCAGACTTAGAGGCCATGACTGCCCACTGTGTACATGGGAAACTGCCTGATGAAAAGTTTGTCATATTTGCAGCCCATCTTTATTAAGAAATATTTATGTAATGCCAAATGATTCTGTATTTAGATTCTGGGACTAAAAACATAAGTAAAACATCAGACCTGCCTTCGGGATCTCATAGTCTATTCAGGCCGAAAGACCCTATGATACAATGACTCAAATCAATCATGAAAGCGTACATACTGCTCTCCACCCGAGAGGAGAAAAGTTAGTTGACCAAGTAATCAGTTGCTGCTGGCCAATTTTTATAGCCTCACTGTAAATTCATTCATTTAAATGAAGCTCATTCAGAGAGACAGATGGTCCGAAAATCTAAAATGTCCTTAGATGGCTTCCTTGAGTTAACATATTTTGATAGAACTGAATAAAAAGAGGCTTTCTTTAGGCTTTGATGTTTTCTGTATTGTAACACTGAAAGAGGTGATCCTAATTCAGCAAGGACTTTTTACTTCTAGGCATTCTTGGTCTCATGTTTGCATTTGGATTCTATTGATATTTATGGAACAGCCGCAGGGTACTCAGCACAGTCACCAGTTATATAATTTCATTGAGTTTCACTCTTAAAAAGCAATGTTAGAGCATCCAACAGGGAGAAATATTTATTGGTGGAACCATGTAACTGAAGAAATTGTTTGAATTAATCATTCACCAACTCCCTGAGTCATAATCCTAAGGTATAGAAGGCAAAACTAAGAGTCGATTCCCAAATGCCATGATGTGGGTTTAGAATTCAAGACAAGGAATACACTTATGTAAATTCTATGTATTTGTGAAATATAGAGTTTGGGTTAAGTACTCCTAACTGGGGTAAACTGGAATGTAAAAGGTAGAAAGCTTGTGAGAACCCGTGTCTTGAGCTAATGGTTAATTCAGTCACATGCTGCAAGTTTTGTGGGCCACTTCCACTAAACTGCATACACTGGGATAATTTTAAATATAATCAAATATGGTTGCAAAGTAACACATAAAAGTCAAGGAGAAATTAGACTTTATTTAACATATATATCTATTAATATTTTCTTCTAGATGCAAAGAGGTGACTTATACCTACTTCGCATTTAGCTTTTATCACGTTTCCCCACACCATCCATGGGATAAGTTCAGTGTTCCTAACTTAAAAATTCATTCTTATTTGTGTGGCTAATCTTTTTAAAAATTATTATTATCATAGTATAATATACATAAATAAATGCATTATTTTAACCAGGTCAAAGTGTACAAGTCAGTGGCAGTAAGTATATTCACAATGTTGTGTAGAGACCGTCACTGTCTGGTTTCCGAATTTTTTCATCACCCCTGAAAGGAACTACTTATCCATTATGTAGACACTACCATTCCCTCCTTCTCCAACATCCCGGCAACTGCTAATGTGCCTTTTCTGTTACTTATCTACATGTATTTGTCTATTCTGGATTGTGTGGCTAATCGTGATGACTGGTACTGACAAACATTTTGTTATCTAGGATGCTGACCACATTCTTACTCAGGGAAATGCTTTCAAAATTTTACCTGTTTTCAAAATCGCATGCATTTTCTGACGCTTATCATTACTTTTCCTACTGTAGAATAGTGATGGTCCAACTTTTAACTCTGTTTTGCCTTTGAGCTTACATTTTGTTTATATTAGAGGCCCAGTCTATTAAGAATGTCATCTGTAGCTATAGATGGATCAATGCAAAGGGCTATAGGACAATATAAGGACTCATGGGTTCAAGAAAGAGAGCTACTACTTGGGGTTTACTGTCTAGAATTATTTTAAAACTCAACAAATGTTTATTGAATGCTTCCTATGTGCACAGTTCTGAGGTAGAATTTCTTGGGACTGTGAATGGATGCACAGGACATCATAATCCCTTCAACAGTTCAAACAAATACACGTACTGTCTCCCAGGCCTCACCATCAAAGAGGAGGCCCAGCACCTTATTGAACTTTTGGAGTATTAAAGGGAGTATGTGTCTCACTTGGGCATTCTCCTTGGTCCTTTATATTGTCTTTGCTGCAAATCAGCATCCTTTGGAGTCAATGGATTTGAATCCGTGAGCATCTTTGGAAACTCTCCAAGAATTTTTGACTGCTGACAGTCCTTGTGGGCGATAACTTTCTCTATTAGAGTCTCTGGCAAAGAAAGGCCATCTGAATCACTTATGTAGATGTGTTGAGAGTTTGTTTCCTGATGAAATTGACTCCTATCAAGCTGCTCACGGAGCCTGTACTGCCATGGGTGACGGCATTACCGGCTGGATCTATCATCACACACACCTCAAAACACCACCACCATGAGAGAGTAGGCACAGAGGAAATCATTTGTATTTCTAATGCCGTGATTACCACTGCACGGCAGATCTGTATCTCCTGCAATATGTCCCTGCCTCTCCTGGCACTCTGTCAGGGACAGGACCTCTTTGGAGCTGTTAGGATGGCCTGAATGCTGTCCATACTCACCAGGGTATGGAGTTAGTGCATTCTATCAGCTCTGTCTGGCCATACCTTTGTGGTTCTTGAAAATAATCTAATGTGTAATGTTTTTGCCTTTCTAGACAATTTGAGCCTTACAGTTGTGAGCCTTCTAACACAAAAGCCACATGACAGGGGGTTGATAGTCAAAATATTCAGCAGACTTTTCATCCTCTGCCACCATCTGGCATTTTGGGCAGGCATGTACAAGCATCTGGTATTTTGAACTTTGGATCGCCTCAAAAATTAACTCAAAAACATTTTGACTGTACTTCCTTCACCTCCTTCTGATTCATATACCTTAGTGAAGCAGTTTGGTCGCCAAATGTACTACCCTTAGAAAGAAAGAATCTCCTTCCAGCTACTTCCTGGGTTGCGATCAGGCAAAAAGAGTTGGGTAGGGAAGTTATGCAGATTCATCTCGAAAAATTTGGGATTATATACTGGCCATCTCTAGGCATGATGCTTCTTTCTTTTCCTTAATGACACCCAAATTCTAGCCTTGTTTTTAGACACTCTGGGTGGCAGCCTAGCCTAGAAGATTCAAATTATTTATATGTATATATGTATGTGCATATTTTTGTATATATATATATATATTTTTTTGAGACAGAGTCTCACTCTGTAGCCCAGGCTAGAGTGCTGTGGCATTAGCCTAGCTCACTGAACCTCAAACTCCTGGTCTCAAGCCATCCTCCTGCTTCAAACTCTCAAGTAGCTGGGACTACAGACACCTGCCATAGTGCTGGCTAGTTTTTCTACTTTTAGTAGAAATAAGGTCACACTCTTGCTCAGGTTGGTCTAGAACTCCTGAGCTCAAGTGATCTTTCTTCCTCAACCTCTCAGAGTGCTAGGATTATAGTCATAAGCCACTGCATCAGGCCCTCAAGTTTTATTTGATTCAGTCATCTGGAATCTCTTGTTTGATTGACATGGCCCATAATCATATGGATAATGACCATTTGGCTGAATACTTCAGTCGGTGATTTACCCCAAAGTGGTCCACATAGGAAGAATAGGGAACATAATGGGTCTATGAAAGATTTATAAAATGCCGTTATCACTTTGGGGCTGACTGTCCTTTAGTAAAAGTCTGAGTATAAAAGCAAAGGATGATTGGACCAAAAGGTGACGTTTCAGCTACTGGAATAGAATATACTGGTTTGTTTGGAAGGGTATGAAGGCAAAAGGAGAGCAAGGACCTGAAAAAGGAACAGTAGACCCTGAGAAGTACCAGGGAAGGAAGGATATTAATGATCTCTGTTTTCCAGAATCAGTACTTGAACATTTTTCACCAAGGAAAATACCCTGGTGTGGCTCTTTGAAACTATTATGAACATCGTAAAATTAACTACCTGCTGGTATACCATCCCTTCCCACATGATTCTGACCTGATTTGATCTCCATTAGTCCCTCTCCCCCAGTTGATCTAGAATTCTATTGGAAACATTGAGAGTGGCCCGGGCTCCTGTGACTCCCATGCAGGACACCTGTGGGTACCTCAGGATGTCCTTTCAAATCTCATTCTTCCAGCCATTGTGGTGTGATGGGAAAACAGGCTGGTCTGATACCTTCAGACTCTCCAAAAACAACAAGTAGATTCCATTATCTGAACTGCAATGGGAACCTAAGGTCTACTGGTTACCTAAGAATTCCTATTGAAAGCACTGTCAACCTGTGATTTCTGCTGATCTACTGATGTAGGCCCCAGTCAGTGCCACTAAGTTTTGTTTTGATGCCAATCTGCTGGTCAGATTAATCATTGTGGTTGATGAAGTGAGGTACTCAAGGAAAAATTACCAAAATACAAGCTAGGATCGAAATGAGAAACAAGTATCATTGGGAGGCAAATCTTCATACTCTCTGCTTTCTGCACATCTTGTAAGCAGGGGTATGGATGTCTTTGTTCTGGAATATAATTTAAAGGCTATCTGTGTAGCAAACAGCCTTGGAACATGGAGGTATTATCTGTGGAGGAAAGGGCAAGTATCTAACTGTCTATTATAAAAGCGTTGGTTTTTCTAAGCTTGGAATAGTCTTGTGTAATGCAGTCCACTCTGAGGGCAGGTGTTATATTATCCTGTGGGAACTGGAATATAGGATCCAACACAAGAAAATGGACACTGACTAATGCTCTTTCTGTGAGTAACAAACTACTTTGTCCAGGACCCAGGAGTCTCTTATCTTCTGCCGGCATCCATGAAACTGGCAGGCTCTCTTGTGAGCTTGAGAGTAGAGTACAAATTTTAGACTCTTCCAAGTCCTTAAGAAGCCTGGAATAGGGGCTAAGCTGTAATGTGGATGGTGAAGTGGTTTGTGAAAATAAAACTCCCAAAAGCTGAAGCTGGGTCTACCAGCCAGAATTGCTAATGAAGTTATTATAGATCATTCAAGTATGTTTTGGAAAATCTAAGGAGTGAATCTGAGGTTTCATGATTGGTTTTGCTTAAAAAGGATGAATTTTTGGTGGATGAATCAAATGCCTTTCTATTTTAGCTAAGTTGCTAAATAATACGAACCCATAGTAAGTTATGTTTCTTAATCATGAAATTATACACTAAACGTTTCCAGGTTACAGCAAGCAAGCAAGATTATCTGCTCATCTCTCCCTACTTGAATGAGTAACTAGAACACAATTCTTATAATAGAATCTAAGGTAAGAACACAGATTTTCAAACTGGGTTCTTGTTTTGAAATTAAAGAAAGGGAGAGATTCCCTATTTCCCAGAAGGAGTGCCATTGTGGTAGTGTACATTGATTCGAGAAATAGTGTTGAAAGCTCATACTGAGCTGGAGGACACTGAGCTGGTGTTCAGTTGGTCACCAAGATGCAGTGAATGGAGAGTTTAGAGTCACCAAACAGTAATGCTTCAGAGTACATAGTAGGAAGAGAGACATAAACCCCACACAATGTAGAAAGCTAGACAGTTTAACTGTATCTTGTCAAGCTCACCCTAGCAGAAATCTGAAATATTGCTAGATCCAAAGGTGTGGTGACTTAGAGCTCTGAGGTGGGTCAGAAATGTTGGGAAAGCCAGGGAAAGAAAGGAAAAGGAAGCAGAGAGAGGCTGCCTCCTTGGAATTTGTATCTGTGAGAATAGTTCATACCTAAGGAGGCGAGAGAGTGCAAAACAGAAGACTGTGCTCCAGCTTTTGGGGAAGATCACCTCCAGGGGACCTAAGACAGGGCCATAAATTTGACCTCATCATTTTTTCCTCAGAGCTTCCAGCATGAATAGTTAGGAGACTTCATCTCTACGTACAAAGGACAGAACATTTACTGTTATTATCAGTACCATTACTATCACATGAATATTCAGGATTACGTCACGCTAAGATATGCCTTGGAACCAGAAAATGATGAAATTCCCTCATTTCATTATTGTTTGAGTTGAAAGTCACATGCATTAGTTTTATTTCTATTCAAATGCAAAGAATAAATGTGGATGCTTTTCTTTTGGGATGATATTCTCTCAAATGATAAAAATGAGAAAAAAAGATAAGTTTGGAAGGATGAGAAATGAGAAAAAAGATAAGTTTGGAGGGATGAGCTTTATTCAATGTATGGTTTTGTTAATGGGGTCTCTAAGATATATTTGTATCATGAAAATATGAATGTGTATAAAACATAGTTGTAAATTCTGATTTCTAAAATTATACCAGTGTGAGATAGGGTTGGGAAGATACAATGTGAGTAACAGTCACAGTGGTATCCTCAACTCAAATCTTGAATTTTCTAACTATGTTTCTTTTAGATTGCAATTTAGATTATTTTAGTTTTTGTTTTTTGTATTTCGGCAGTAAGGGAAAACACAGATTGTTCAGGGAAGTGTAACAGACACTGAGTCAAACGAAAGCTGAGAGTTGGTTAGAAAAATGTAGGATAAGGAATTCTGTTACCAAACAAGGGGCTTATTTCCTCCTGGTTCCTTCTCACTTCTATTTCTCCATCAATCACATCTTTTACATCCTTACTGTGCCCAAGAAAAATACATCCCAAATGCAATGCGACATGCCTCAAATAAGGTATTATCCCTTTAAGTTTTCTAGTAAAATGACCGACTCATTGCAAGATGGACTTCGTTCACTTTGTTGGGATCCTCCTATCAAAATAACGGCAAGACACAAATTTGCTTGTTGAATTATTTCTGGTTTCTGCTACAAACTAGTAAAAAAAAAAAAAAAAAAAGGAAAAGAAATCACTCAAGGTCGATGGCAAAGAATTATTTCTTCTAATTTAGATGTCACTGCTATGTAGTAACAAAGATTTTTTGCTGGGCCAAACTTTAGTCAGGCTTCTGAAAACCTTTTCTAGGTCCACCTGTGCAGGACTTGGTGAAATCCAGTTTTAGTAAGGCAGTCTAGCTCCATTATCTGATCGCTCTAGATATGTGGTGTCTGATTGGGTTCCTCACCCTTCATCATCCCCGTAGGTGATGTCTGATCACCCGCTGTCTGTCTTCAGCAAAAATCCTGTTGGGTAGGTTTAGCCAGAATTCCCCTTAGCCCTGCTGTTTCCTCTGAGCCCCTCCCTAATACTTGGCCATACCTTCCCACTGTCCATGCTATATTTGGAGTTGAGCCCAGTCTCTCTCTTCCCCTGCAAGATTCTTTTGCAGTGGTCTCTATACCTACTCCCATGATCCTGAGGGAAGTCTCCCTTATTTTTCATGCTTTAACAAGTGTCATCAAATAACCTTTTCCCTTCACAATGGTGTCATGTTTGGTAAACAATTTTATCAAGTCACTCACATGGCAGTGTAGTAATTAAGCACCTTAGGTTAAGCCATCAACCTGAAGCAAATTGGGACATGAGGGTAGAGGTCTCTCCATATAGCGGTGGAGAGGGCCACAGAAAGGGCCACGGATTTGATGTCAATGTTTTCTCCCCTGGATTTGAAGCACTTTTTCCCCTTAAGAACCTTATAAGAAGGTACAAATATGTTTTCAGCATGATACTTAGCAGGACAGACAGTGAATGTTCTGTCCTTTGCATGTAGAGATGAAAGATATCTTTCCTCCAACTTTCCATCAGACTTGGAGTCAAGTATCTCCTGGCTGATGTCAAAATGCAAATTTGTTATTAACACGATTTGTCATATTTGTATTTTTCAAGGCATTTCATTTTAGTTTCAAAGTTAGTTTAGTTTCATACTTAAAGGGGAAAACAGTCTCAAGGCTGCTGTTAAGGGATGATAGGGAAATTTTTGCCATAGTGAGAGGACCATTTTCATCCCTAGCTTATATACTGGTCTTTTATCTGGTGTTGATTCATTTGTTTCCTTAAGTATTATTAACTAAATAAGGGTCACTGGGAAATGTGCGGTGACAATTAGAATGAGAAGAGAGGAGCTTCAAACACAAACTTTGGTCTACTTTTCACTTTTGCCCAAGGCTATCTGAGAGCCAAGGGCTGGAAGGGGTCTTAGTTCCTTCCAAGTCTCCACTGTTCACATTTCATGTGGATTTTGTGCATCTCACAATGATACACTTAGGAGATGGTGCTGTATTTCCCGAGGAGTTTATTTTTGTCATGCCAAGAACTTTCTGCTTTCCATGAATGTAATTCTTTTTGTTAGCACCTTGAATATTCCTTTTTCTAAATTTTTTTGCTCTCAAATGAAGAACTTCTTTGAACACTACAGAAAATCTAACTAGAGAAGAGGCCTGGGAGGAGAACAGACAGCAGCCATCTGTTGCTCCGGCTAGCCTTCTGCAATTTGGGAAAACTCTTATTTTTTTTTTTTTTTAAGATTTATTTAATTCTGAAATTATATAAATGTGTATAGTAGTTTAAAAGCCCAAGGTTAAACTAATAATTTCTACCCTAAATCTTATGAAATATGACTACAAAGTAACATAGTTGGTTTTATTCACCTTCTAGCATGTAAACATCAAATAAATATTATCAAATTCAGATAACATAATAGAAATCTTATTCTTATTCAAAGGGTAGTAGCATCTTCTTTTTAGAAATATGCTTGTATAATTAGCGTCAGAACTACAGGAAATCCAGGCCAGAATGTTACTTTTACTATAGAATCGTATTTTCTTGCCTTTCCTCCAACTGTCCGTCAGACTCGGAGTCATGTATCTCCTGGCTGATGTCAAAATGCAAATCTGATATTAACACAATTTGTCATATCTGTCTTTTTCAAGACATTTTATTTTAGTTTCAAAAGAGAGCCATGATTTTAGATTATAGTGGCAGCAATGAAAAAAAGCGTCTCAAGTCTCTCATGAAAACAATGATTATAAAGGACCAACACTCATCTGGGTTTGTGACATGTGGCAGGTTTGTTTTCAAGAGATCACTTTATTAAACGTTATACTCCACATGTTCATCTGTTTTCAAAGCCAATGCAATTGATTAAAATTAGCTTTGGATGTCAGAAGAACTTTCTGGGTTTTTGTTTGTTGGCTTTTGATTGTTGTGAGATTGCTTACTGCTTGCATTGAACTGCCTCCTTATTCTATAAAGACACCAATGCCAGAAGCAGAAAAGCAGTCAGCAGTTGTTAAGAGATGATTTTTCTGAAAGAAATAGATTCATTCTCCTCCTCTAGTATTTACGTACGAAATAAATTTCTAGGTCATCTTTGTAAGTGGAAGGTGTACAATTCTCACAACCACAGTAGTTAGGCATTTGGAATCCAGAGTAAGACGCTCTCAAGAATTTGGAGACAAAGACAGAAGCAGGCCCTCTTAATGACACTGATAGGAATATTCAATACCTAATGAAAGACAGACAACTGAGGGAGTGACACGCATGTGAAGCAAATATTATTAAAGGCATTTGTAAATGTTTTAATAAAATGAACTTGTTTTAATATTTAAATTCCATCAGGATGACCACAATGGTTAGCTGGTCTGTGGACAAACTGCATAGGGTGATCAGAGGACTTTTAAAATTGCTGTCACTTTTAAAATACGTGTCCCCAGGGCATTAGTTGAAAATTGGATCAAAATTACAGAGACCAAAGAATCCTTAATTTTAAAAATGGCTCAAGTGATCTAATACAGTGTGGCTATGGATTACCTTTGTGACCCCCGGGTGCAGTTGTCTTGGAGAAACTTCAGAGCAGAATAAACTGTAGAGAACCAAGATGTACAGTATGTGATTCCTGCTTTAAGAGGTGTTAAGGGCAAGGCATTGGAATTTGCCAAGAATGGGTGTAATCCGGACACCAAAGAAGGAGGACCCAAACAACGCTGGAGAATCTAGGTGGCCATTTGAAAGTGATGATGTTTAAACTGAGTATTACAGGCTAATTTAAGCAGGTGATTATTAAAGATGTAGGAAAGACACCATGTGTGCAAGGGTGTAGGGCTGTAAGAGAGCACGTTAGGATCCCTTGCGTGCAAAGGCATAGGGCTGTAAGAGAGCACGTTAGGATCCCTTGTGTGCAAGGGGCTGTAAGAGAGCACATTAGGATCCCTTGTGTGCAAAGGGCTGTAAGAGCACACGTTAAGATCCCTTAAAATGTTTGCTGGCTTCTCTCCTCAAATTTCCCTGCAGGGGATCTTTGACAGATGTCTTTTGAGTTGAGAGCAGAAGGGCAAAGGGCTTGACCCTTGCCTTCTGGCCAGTCCCTGTATTCTCTTATGCAGCTGTTGGAGATGCTTATCAGTCTTCAAAGGCCGCCTCTGGGGAATCCCTGCTGGGTGCCTACTGGCACGTAAAAATCCCTTTTCCTTAGAGAGTCTCTCTCTAGCCAGAAGCAAATCTAACCAACACATGTTTAGCCCTGAACTGTAAAGAAAACTCTTTTGTATGCACCATTTCATCTAATCTTCACAACAATCCTGTGAGACAGGTATTATTTTTCAACTTTTTTTCTTTTAGGGGATTAAGTCACTTGCTTCAGAACACAAACAGCTAATAAACCGGGTAGGCAGAACTCAAACCTGTGTCTTTGCCTTAAAATCCTGATTTTTGCTGTAAAGTTTTTCTGCTCCTAAGTAAACTGGTGAAATTATGGGTCTGCATTTATAATGTTAAAAGCAACACCTGTATTAGTCATGTCTCCACCTGGAGATTTTAAGTTTCCTCGAAGTGTTCTTTAAAAGACTTACTTGGAACTCAGTAAAAGCACCACAAATAGTTGTTGTAAAATAAATAGTAATATTTTAAACTTTGATATTTGCAAAGTTTTTCAAAATTAATCTTCCTTCAATGTTGAGTTCAGAGGACTTTTATCTTTTCTGGATCTCAAATTAGGTTCCCATGCCTCTAACTCATAGACGGCAACAATTTTAAAATAAATTTCCCAATATGAAGAGCAACATATTAACAAATTGAAATAAAGTAAACAACTGTCAGGCTAAGGGGCACATGTTGACAGGAAAAGAGGAAATACAAGATATTGGGTCTCAAAAGGTGTAGAAGGGGACTAAGGGGACAGGTTTACACAGCGAAAATCAGGAAATTTACTTTTACAATTACGCCTAGGCTTTCCCAGGTCTGCTCCTGGTGGTTTTGTGCTTTCTCTGTGACATACTAGGAGCTATTTAGCAGATTACAGATCCGTCAGACTCTTGCACTGACTCTCCTACCAAGTGGTCTTTTCCATGTTATAGATGGATGTGGAACTGTGGCAACAGACCAAATGTGTTTGAATGCTGTGATCAGATTCTCTGGGGTAGTGGTTTTTAAATCTGTGATGCAGCTGAACTCGTTCTTCAAGCAAACGCATGGAAGCCCAATAAGGAAACAAAAGCAGGGCTAGTGATACAGAAATGGGGGCGGGAGATCAAACTCTACGTCCTCACATCCTTTGGGGACACCCCTGGGGTTTGAAACAAGTAAAATTCTTCAGTTTTATTTCCTACAATATCATAGAACAATAAGACCTAGAATTCCCTGTATGGGTGTCTTACCTGGTTTCACTAAAAATCAGAGCTCAGGGGAATAGGGACCTGGACAGCACATCAACAAATTCCTATAAAAAGGGGAAGTGGGAAATTAACAAGTGTCTAGTAACATTTTTGTTTTTCTTCAAAATTTTCACTGTCCATATAATTAAGTGAAAGAATAAATGTTCTGCCATTTCCAGAATTTGGAGAATGGCATGAATAACTTTGGAAAAGTCCGTTGTACGGCTTTGATCTGTGGCTCAGTGCTCGTACCCATCATGGCCTTAGGAGATAGGAGACTGTTGATCTTCAGTCCACCTTCCTGCACTTGCCAGCTTGTGCCCTCAGATAAACATAATCTGTTTCTATTTTCCTGAAAAGATTTGAATAAATAAATTGAGAGATAGGAACTTTTATTTTAGATACAGTCTATTATAGAATTGAGTGGCTTTGGAGTTTGTTTTTAAGTTTAAAGGTTGGACAATCAAAGGTGATGAAATAAATTATATATATGATATCCTGCTTGCTTCCCACTGAACTAGAGGATACGGTATCGTTTTATATTTTTGTAAATCACAGGGTGAAATAATTATGAAGGTTTTGTGAAAATTATGCAATTTCAAAGTGCTCTTTCTGTTAAGAATGTATATATATTTTCATTGAGTAATGTTCTGTAGACAGCATTCTCCTGCCTACATGTGTAATAGCTATAAATCTTCAAAGGAGTTTCAGTTGAACTTGGACATGCCATTGTTTTCCATTTCTCATGTATAAATAGTTTTTAATTTTACCTTCACGTGGTATACAATTTCTTTTTATATTCAGTCACATTTGTCCTTTGCTTTATTCCATTTTTCCAGTCTTGACATCTGAGATATCCCAATTTTCCAGAACTTGAGTTCAATTAAACATCTCCTAAAATATACACCAACTGTTTCTGAATCCAAGAGATCAGGAGATGCTCATGACAGTTTCTCCCCATAGTTCTCTCTTTATAAGTAAGCCCTTTAAGTTTATTTCCACTCCATACTGACCCAAAAGGTCTTTATCAACACAGGAAAACTCAGCGATGCACATGTATAGTGTGAAATGCCTGGATTTTGAATTTTCATTTTCTTCATTTATTTTTAAAGACACTTGTTTGGAGAGTTTATAGGGTACAGAATGCCAAGCAAGGCAGCGTGGACTCAGTAACAAACAATTCCTGTGGACAAGACCATTTCTCTGGGGAAATTTATCATATAGAAAATATACAAAAATTTCCATTACTACATAAACATAAGCTCCAATGTTTTCACATTACCTAGAGTCAAAATAAGTTTGGCCACAAATTTTCTTCTCCTCGCTAGTCCTTTGGCATTAGGTCATCTGTGTGATTTTGTTGCTGACACCCTCATTTTTGGTTTGCACAGTGGAGAATGGGGGTTCCTAAGATGGCTACTTCAAGAGAGTGTTGTAAAAACACATTTTAAAATGAGTGCGAATGCGAAAGTAAACAAACAAAAAAAAAATGAAGGTCGATTATGAATTTATTTCACAAAGCAAACAAGGCTGTTATTCTTTTCCAAGGTCAGATGAGTCTTGAAACAGTGTGCACATTCTCAAATGCTCGACCTGAAATTTCAACTTTTTCAAACCTTTATTCTCAGTGCTGGCTTCTTAGAAGAAGACTAACTGGAGGAAATGACTCAATATTGCTGAGAAAAGGAAAAGCTCAAACTTGAACTCAAAAGTGCTGTTTTCAGTTGAGGAAGTCTGTTTGCAAGTTGAAGGCACTGGACAAACTCCACTTCTTTGAACCTCTGTTCTGCCAACGAAACATGCAGATAACGTGTGACTTTTTATAATGATGTTTCTGTTTTGCATGAGATCAAATGGTTATGGGTTTTTGTACAAGAATTTCTGTCGGAGAATAATCTTGATTCCTGAAGTGTCATATATAGTTCCTTTGAAAATGTTTATTGCAATTACTTTTGATTCATTAATGTGAGTTTTTTATAGAAGAGTGACTTCCATCTCTTACTGTATTATTATATCAGCTGACAACTCTATTTTTAAAACAGACTTTATTTTTTAGAGCAGTTGTAGATTCACAGCAAATTTGAACAGAAAGTAAAGGGAGTTCCCATGTACTCCTTGCCCATACATGTATGGATGGTGACCCCACTTTCCACAACCCTCTCCAGAGTGGTGTGTTCTGAGTGATGACCCTACATTCACATTTCTTTGTCACTCAAAGTCCAAGAGGTCTGTGTCCCAGGTCACTCTTGACTAAGGTGACCAGATTTTAACAGTGGTAAAGCGGGATACCACTGGGGGGTGGGGGGGCAGGGCCTGACAACAATGCAAACTTTGATAAGCAGTTCTCGAGAATCAGTTCTCAACAATTATTTGTTATTATTAAAGTTTAACATTATAAAATTAACAAAAATAATATAAAATGCATATCCTGGCGAAATAGCCATATGGCAGCCGAAAACCGTATATTCCCTTCCTGTTCTCCCGTGTTCCTTAGCTTGTTGTGCATTTTTTCAAAAATCAGGACTTTTTTAAAACACTGTAGGATGCAGGACAAATTGTTAAAAATTGGGACTGTCTCCCCAAAAGCGGGATGTCTCCTCACCTTACTCTGGGAGAGGGCTACTTGTTTATTCCAGACAGTTTGGCTCCTTCTGAGCTAATTGTCCTTGCCTAGAAGCAAGGGAGAGAGCCAGTCTCCTTCTGATACCTTGCCCAGGAGGGGAGTAGGGAGTTACATTAGCCTTTTCATTTCCAAATAAAGTTACATTAACCTCTTCATTCCCAAATGGAGTTACATTAACCTCTTCAGCAGCTGAAAACCCTATATTCCCTTCCCATTCTCCCGCTGTTCCCTAGCTTGTCATGCATTCTTTCCAAAAATTGAGACTTTTTTAAAACCAAGGGACACAGGACAAATTGTTAAAAATCAGGACTGTCCCACCAAAAGCAGGACATCTGGTCAAGTTTTTCTGGACGTTATATATTCTGTGCATTTTCACAAATGCATAATGACATACATTTCATGTTTATAAAGCATCATCCAGTAACCAAATATACTCTTTGCTTCACCTATTCATGTATCCCTCCCTCTCACAGTCCCCAGCCACCACTGATCTTATTGTCTTCATTGTTTTATATCTATGAGACTGCCATATAGTTGGGATCATATAGTACATAGCCATTTCAGAACAATTATGCTTTCATAAAACAGAAAATATTTAGTTGCAAATCATAGTATTCACTTTTAAATTCATAGCTGTTTTCTTGTTTTGTTTTGTTTTGTTTGAGAAAGTCTTACTCTATTGCCTGGGCTAGAGTACAGTGACATCATCATAGCTCACAACAACCTCAAACTCCTGGGATCAAGAGATCTTCTTGCCTTAGTCTTCCCAGTAGATGGGACAGAGGTGTGCACCAGCATGCTTGGCTAACTTTAATATTTTGTAGGGATGGAGTCTCATCATGTTGCCCAGGCTAGTCTGGAATTCCTGGCCTCAAGTGATTCTCCTGCCTTGGACTCCCGTAGTGCTGGGGTTGCCAGATTGAGCTACCATACCTAGCCCATTTTTAAGATAAAGAATTAATAACCATTAAACAAAAACCTATATAGTTATTTTTATATACATATAAATATGCTATGTATATGTGTTTAATATAAAAAGAAAATATACATGCATTCTTGTGTGGTGGCTGCCTCCAGTTTCAGGGGCTGTATTCACATCTACCCATAGGTGGTTTCTCTTTACCCTGTATTCTTGGATAAAATACCGGCTGAGAAAAGAGACGAGTGAAATAAAATCCTTGAAAAAGTAACATTTGCTCTTTTTACTTTAAAATTCAGTTTTTCTATTCTCATCTACTGTTCTGTCAAGAAAGGAAATCCTGATTCCTACCCGGGTCATAGCTTCTTACCACATTTCCTGCCTGCCTAGAATTTAGAAGACTAGAAATTTTCAAACTGGATGGCCCCAGGCTGAATGTTTAATTACCTATTTTAGTAAGCCTTCCTGTTCCTTCACACTAAACCTATGAAATAAAGTGACAGGGAGGACTTGTTTTGTTTCCTTGGAAGTGACTACTGGGGACTTTGCTAGGTGGTGGCGACTTCTGCCCTCTATGGGGTTGGTGTTAAAAATGTCATAAAGTGAAGTTTTGAAATCACATGGTAAGAAATTCTTTTTCCTTTGAGCTGCCAACCAAATCTCCATGTCACCATTTGTAAACATCATTGTAGTGAAACCCCCTGGAGAAGTCCTGGGGAAAGGCAGAAAGAAACAGTGACTGCAGGTTTTACTAGCTGTCAAGTCTTATGTACAGGAGCCTAAGGAGAGATGTGAAAACATTTAAAGAGAGGAGGGGTTCTGAAGGAAGAAGACTGGTAATCTCAATATCATGGTTTAGAGTTAAATTCACTTCCAATGTTTTAATAAATATGCCTTAAACTTTGTCCCAAGTATTTATAATGCTATGGCTTTTTAATTTTTTATTAAGAATTTGATAGTTTGTTCTTTTTATCAATGAAATGTCATTTGGTTTTGAGAAGGATTTTGAGAATGATTTTCGGGGCTGTGTGAGATGAGGAAGTCACAGACCAAGGGACATTATTACTTGAGGAGGAAGTGGTTTAGCAGACTTGTCAATCACAGTCATGACCAGTGAACCACCTTGCTTACCACTTCCCATCCCTACTGGCTGATATCTGGAGAAGGCTAGATGAAGGCAGCCAAGCTAGATACCACACTCCGGAAAACTCCTTAGGGGTGCGGGTAAGAGACCTGGATTTAAAATACGTATCCATATAGTGTGCTTTTATATTTAAAAAAAATCTACTTAAAAAAATCACTTGTAAAGTATCATAGAAAACAGATGACCCTAAAATATAGATGTTCTTCAATGGAAAAATATTCTTTATAAAGTTCACATAAAAATAATGTTAATCTATGTTGAAAAGGAAAACATCTAAAATAGATCACCTTACTTATATAATAGCTAGACTGGTAGAGTGATTGAAAATTGTAGCAGAAACAGGACGTTATACATACAAAAAATATGTCTGAATGAGTAACAGTTTGCCAGAATGTAGCTAAAAGTTAGCCATATAGAGGTGCTGTCTAAGAAAGCTTACATTTCAAATCCATTTCTAACAGATTTTAGGTATTTTCAAAAATCTCAGAGTATGAAATATCTTTATAAGGAGCATTAGTTACTGCAAATCCTGGCAGAGGTTCTGTTTCTTTTAAATACAGCAAGGTGAAAATATGTTACCTGAACAGCTGGCTCCAGAATTCCTTGGGGGCAGTGCTATTGTTGGTTATGCAACTTCCCCGGGCAAGTGAAACACTCAGGGAATAGGTGTTGGCAGGAGTGAAATGTAAACAGGAATTGTTGGGCTTCCCTGAGCCAGGAGAAAAAGAAAGGGCAAGAGCAGAGAGGATGGTGGTGGTAGAAGTGAGGTAGGGAGCCACAGAAGCCAAAGTGTAGAGAGTGGAGTGCCACAGGGCCTGAATCTGACACTGAGAACTTCTTGGGGTAATTGGATAGAAACTGCCTCCATGGAACCCCTTCCTCCTGCAAATCTCCAACTAAAATGTTGCTGTAATTTTAGGGCTAGACTTTGTTGTGGCTTTTGAAAAAGGAGTTAAAAGAGATGAGAATTTTAGGGATATGTCTATGTTCTCCATTCCCAGGAGTTTGGATATAGCTAAAGAAGGTTCTGAATTTCCAAAATCTATGGAATGGGTGTTTGAATCAATCTGATGCATATTTAAAAGGTTATGTGTAATTGTGATGTCACCTAGTTTTTGTGGTAACTAGTGACATCACAGTTACACACAAAAAGTGTGATTTCTTCCATGATCATGGGTTAAAGTTCAGAAAGGGTCTCTTTGTCTATGTTTTTATTGGATTTTCTTTTTTTGTTGTTAATACGTAGACATTCTTCATGTATGTTAATACTGATGCTTGGCTGGTTATACATGTAGAAAGTATTTTCCTACTATACGGTTCTGACTTTTGATGAGGAGAATTTTGAAATTTTAATGAAGCGGAGTTTTCCAATGTTTTCTTTACAGTTGGGGCTTTCAGTGTTTTGAGAAGTGCTTTCCAACTGTGAAGTCATAAAGACAAAGTGTCTTGAGAAGCAAATTTAGTTTTTAATCCATCTAAATTTGATTTCTGTATATGATGTAAAGTACGAATGCAATTTTATTTTGTTTTACTTTTTTTGCAATGAAAGTGATGGTAATGGATATCTTCCTTGGCATTTCACCATGGATGGTGACATTTGTTTTCAGTTTCTTATTTTGTATGTCTTGTTTCAGATTAAGGAAATTCTTCTTTTTTTATTTTCTCATTTATATTACTTACAAATGATATTGAATTTTATCAGCCTCCTTTTTTTATATCCATTGCAGTGATAATTTTCCTTTTTATTCTATCAGAGTAGTGAGTAATGTTAGTAATTTATCTATTATTAATTCAATTCTGTGTTTCTGAAATAATCCCACTGTCATTATGTATTATATCTTTAAGCAATGTTGTTCTCAGTTTGCTGAACTTACACTATTAAGTGAGATTGGTGAGTAATACTTTCCTTGGGACTTCAGCTTGAGAGCGCTGAGCCTTGTAAAATGGATTGAGGAAGCTACTTCTTTTTCTATTCTCTGAAAGTGTATGTAGATTTGGAGTCAATCTGCTACAAAGCCATTTGGACCTGGTATTCTCCTGTGGGGAAAAATTTTAATTTATTTAACAGTTATAGGACTATTCATCTTTTACTTGCTTATTGAATGAGTTTTGGAATTTGTGTTTTAAAGGATTTGTCTGTTTTTGTCTATATTTTAAAAGTATTTGACATTAATTGCCTTGATAACTTGCTTTTTTACTTTATTTCAGATTCTATAAGAGTATTAAAGATAACTTGTTTTTTTAATCTCAATTTATTTATTTATGTCCCCTTTTAATTACAATATTTTTTATGTCTTCCATCTGTCTCTTGATTGATCCAGCCAGGAAGGTTTTGTTTGTTTGTTTTGCTTTTGTTTTTGTATTATTAATCTGTTCAAAGAGTCACCTTTTGGCTTTGTTCATTCTTTCTATTGTATGTTTTTACTTGTCATTATTTTATAATTCTATCTTCAATATTCCTTTCCTTAATGTCCTTTGTGTTTCATTTTCTGTTCTTTTTCTGAACTTTTGGGTCATACGCTAAACTTACTCATGGTTAGTGTTTCTACTTTTCCAATGAAGATATTTCCTTGTGAATATTACACTGTAACTACCACAATAGCTGTATCAACCATTTTGTCTTGTTTTATTTTTCCAACCTAGATATTTCTTTGTGTATATTACACTGTAACTACCACAATAGCTGTATCAACCACTTTTTTGTTTCATTTTGTTGTATGTGTGCATTCTTTCATTTTTCTTATCTTTTTTAGACTGAATTTATTTCTTCTTTATTATCCTTTTACTTTTTTTCTCTTCAATTTCATTAGCAGTTGTATTTTCTGGGTCTCTTCTCCTACAAGTTATCCTATTTATTTTAACAGGTTTAGTATTAACAAAGTATTTGCTTTCCCTCTGAAACTTATGAAACTCTTGGAATACTTCAACTCTGATGGTACTTCCATTTTGATTCATATACTACTGATGTCTCATATTTTAGTTCTATTACATTTTAAAGATAGAAATTAAATATTATTTTATACATCATCATTGTTTAGAGTTAATCAAGAATAAAACAATATCTTTGTTATGATCAATTTTATTCTGCCTAACATACGTCCTTTAGACTTTCCATTACTATGCATCTTTGCGGATGACCTCTGTTTTCTAGTTTGTTTCTTAAAAACATTTGGTTTTCTTTATCTACTCAACAGAAGGAAGCAGTAGTTAAAAAGATAGACTTGGAGCTGGGGGAGGGGAGAAATGAGGTGTGACCTCTCGTTTCTGTTTGGGGTTAATGAAAAAGTTGTAGAAATGGACAGTGGTGATGGTTGCATAACATTGTGAAGGCTCTTAATTTCACTGTAAATGTAGGCTTGAAAATGGGTAGAATGATAAGTTTGATGTTATTTTATATATATGTATTTTGAGACAGGGTCTGTCTTTGTCACCCAGGCTGGAGCACAGTGGTGTGACCGTATCTTACCTGCAACTTTGATCTCCCAGGCTCTAGCTTCCTCTTCCCTTGAGTCGCTGGGACTACAGGTGTTCTAGAGGTTGGATTGCCTGCGTTCATATCAGTTGTCTTGCCAACAAAGTGACCTCAGGCCCCTATTAATTGGTATAGTCACTATGCCCTCATTTTCTCATCTGTCAAATGAAGTGCTGTGATTCCCTTCTGCGAAAGGTTTTTATGAGGACCATGTGAGTTAGTGTACACACCATGTGAAATGACAGTGCCTGCCCATTCTGAACTCTGCATCCTTTAGTAAGCATTAGCTCTTATTATTGTTCTTCATTCCTCGTGTACAGAGATCACTAACCAGAGGTAGGAAGGAGAACCCACCCGGGACTATGGAGTCCATGTAACTCATACAGTTCAAACACAATATAATGACTGGAAGTCTGGGCTTCTTCCCTTGCAATCATGGCTGCAAACTCAATGGTTTTTGTACAATTCAAACTTAACTTCCACTCATGTTTCTCTGCTCTGTCCAGAGATGAGAGCAAGTCATTTGACGTTTTCCCTTTACATATTCATTTCCTTCCTGGTTTCTGTGACTTTATGTACTAACGACAATTTAAAAGCCAAACTTCAATGTTTAAAAATTTGATGTTTAAGGTGGTTTATGAAGGCCTTCATCCTGTGAGTGCACCTGTGAATGTTATAGTACTTGAGTACTTGTCAGAAAAACAAAGAAATCTTTGGCGACCTTTCAATTTTCCTAATAGCCCAAAGGTACTTGTGAGTAGGATGATTTTTGGCTCTTTCATGTATTTGTCTGTAGTTCTGAACAAAAGTATTTATTCTCAATTCAAATGCCCAGTTTATTTCTATTCTTTTTAAAACTTTTGTTTGTTTGTTTTGACTTACTGAGAGAAATAAAAGCTATCACTTCAGTTTATGAAAAAATAATAAGTGACACAATATAAACTGATTTAGTTTCTTAATCTTTTTTTAATTGAGTATATAGTATACATTTTGAACACAGTTCCTTAATCTCTAAGAATTTATTTGATATGATGGAATTAATGTTATTTCCATTCTTTTAAAAACATCTTCAACTCCAGTTGTTATAATTGTTAACCCTATTTATCAGGGAGTCTCTTTTAAAGGTATGTAGTACGTTTAAAATATACATTCATATGTAGAATGGAAATATTTTATAATGAAATGTACCTAATTATTCAGTTCAGGAACAAATGTAAACCTCTGTAATCCATTTATAATGTGAAAATTATAGTAGAGGCAGAAAGCTATCTAACTGATCTCATCAAGAGAGAAAACGTCTTTCAGGTAACCATGGGATGTCAGAGCTTGGTGGCCCCTGGATATGAAGGATTCTCACAGCCACAACCACTTCAGAAGTTTCTCTCAGCTAGTTATCCACGTCTTACAAAATCTATGAAGAATATTTCACTAAGCTGGAAGATAAAAATATCTTTAAACATCAAAAAAACTCACAATTTTTAATAATAAGTTTTTTTTTTAAGTTTTTGGCTGGGGCTGAGTTTGAACCCACCACCTCCAGCATGTGGGACCAGCGCCCTACCCTTTTGAGCCACAGGCACCACTGATAATAAGATGTTTTTAATTGGCTCTTCAGCTTTTGTTTTTTTAAATAGAGCAGTAGATTCTAATAACTCAGAGCTGGCAGATCTTCTGGTGGCTGATATAAGAAATGCACTAATTCTAACCTTTTAATGTTACCAATAGAGCAAGATTTAGTTGCTCATGATTTTCACAACAATTTAATTTATTTACAGTAGTGACATCTACTATGTGTAGCTGGCTTTACTTACGTAATATTTTAAAGGAAAATTAAGTCTAGTATTCATTTCTAGGAGTGATTTCCTATTAATTGGTGCAGTTTTTATTTGTTGGTTTGGAGGTATGTGGGGTCAGGCAGAATACTACTCATTTTTGAAATCAGCCTCCTAAAAGATAAAGAGCTAGATATTAAATCCCCAAATTGCTGAATCACAGGGCTGTAGGGGCTCTTATTTTGTATTTTTATTCTGTTATTTTGCCTTTTTAGAAGGATTTTATGTAAAATAATGTTATCAAATAAGGTTATATCCTACTTAGAAAATTCTCTAAAAGAAATAAATGTCATATCAAGTTCGTTGTTTTAAATAAACATAGCTATTTGCCTTATGGGAAGCAGAGAAAGCTTGGTGAACAGTTCACCTTCCCCTACCCTTTGAAGATGATGTCTTCAGTCTTGCATTTTTTAGAAATTTTCTGCCAAGCTAATTTTTGATTGCTTGTAAATAGTCTTTTTATTCTTGGTTGCTTTACATCTCTTATTTGTGATGATTTCACGACTGTCTGTCTGTCTGTCTATCTATCCATCATCTATCATCATCTCTTATCTACCCACCCATCTATTAATCTTGAAAGGATCTTTTTCTTTTTGTCTCATGAATGACAGTCTGATTATCAAGCCAGTCACATTCTCAGCCCTCACGGTTTTGATTTTTACTTCTTCTTCATACTTTCTATCATCACCACCTACAACTCCAATTAGTTGTATATTTGACCACCACATTTTGTCATCCTGATGCTTAAATTGTATTTTCCTAATTGCTAATCTCTCTGTGATACATTCTAGCTAATTTCCCCAGACCTGCTTTGTCTTTCGGTTCATTAATCGTGCCTTCTAGTTTGTCTTATCTGCTGTGTCATCTGCCTACTAAGATTTAATTTCTGTGATTATATTCTCAATTTTAGAAGTTTGAATTATCCTTTTCCTAATCTAGCTAGTCCTTTTTTCCCATTGTGCCTGGTTCTTTTTTAAAAGTAGATTTGTCTTTTAATAATTTTAAACATGCCAAAAATTTTTTTTTTAAACATGCTCCTTTCTAAATGGCTTAGCAGACTGTTCAATGACATAAAGCTTGTGGGGTTCTAATCCTTTTGGTGGTTGTCCCTGCTAATCATTGCTCATGGCCAAATAATTAAAAGTAACTTTAAACATATCAGAAGCCTTGCAACTTTAGGATACTGGCATACTTGCAGGTCTGTAGTGAGTTTGGGTTGAGGTCTTGGCTCTCTAACACAGATTTGTTAGATAACAAAGATACCCAACGAGTTCTCATTGCTCAAGATAACTTCGTTGCTCATTTCTTGGTTAGACAAACCCAGTAGGAGAATTTTGAACCCCAAACCCATCCCAGGTGCTGGTCCATGGTTTGGGATGTTTGAGAGAAATTCACTGTTTTTATCCGTGCAAGCTCATGGCAAAGAAATAGCTTCCCTCTTATCTTGTTGAGTTTGTGACTACGTCTTTGTTCTCGTCCACTTTCACGGATAGTGAAACATTTTGAGGCCCAGTATTTGTGCAGGGGTTTTAGTTCTCACTTCCTCCTGTCTGGGCTCAAGGCCTCACTTCTTGTTGTCCCTGGTGTTTAAACCCAAACCCTAAGCTTATGGAACATGTTTGTATCTGTCACCCGAGGCAATGGCAGCCGCCAGTTTACTGCGTGGGGTTTTAACTCTCTTTTGTTTCTGCTCCTGTGTACTTCCTGTTCTTGGACTTTCAACTATAGATTTAGGTCAGTTTATCTAGAATTTCTAGTTTGCATCTGAATAATTTTTAGTTTATTCTACTATCTTGTCAGAATATGCCAGATAGCTATTAATGGCTTCTTCCTCAAAAAAAAAAAAAAAAAGCCCAGGGCTTTAATTATTTATTTAACACTCTCAAAATACCCTGAAAGTTGGATTTATATGCACTTTATTAGTGAGGAAATTGAAACTCAAAGAGGTTAAGTTACTTCCCCCATGGTTCTATAGTAGAAATATATAATGGCCACTATGTCGGTGAAAAGAGCTTTTGCTTTTAGTGCAAAGAGCCCTTTCTTTTAAGCATTGAGTATCCCTTATCTTAAATGTTTGGAACCAGAAGTATTTCAGATTTTTTTTGGGGGGGCGTATTTGCATCTACAGAATGATATCGTGGGGGGTAGAGCCCAAGTCTAAACATGAAATTCACTTATGCTTCATATGTACCTTATACCATAGCCTGTTATATAATATTTAAGATAATTTTGTGCATGTAAACAAAATTTTGACTGTGTTTGACCAGGATTCATCACACAAGGTCAGATGTGGAATTTTCTACTTCTGGCTTCATGTCAGTACTCAAAAAAGTTTTAGACTTTGGATTTCAGGTTTTTGGATTGGAGATGCTTAACCTGTGTCCACTGAGACAATTACATTTTAAGAGATGCTATTTGATATGTCTTCTCTGATATGTATCCTTTTAAAAGTTTACAGCCTTTAGTATTTGGCTTTAGAGTATGCTACATAAGGTGTACATGTGATTATCTCCTCCCATTAATGTATGGCTTTAGAATACACTTTATAATTTAATATATTTTCTTCCTAAGAACATTTCATAGCCAGACACTAAAATTAATCAATGCATAGTGATCGGTAAGGATGATTCTCTGAATACTTTATAAATATATTCTTTCATTTCCCCCAGACATGACAAGGCAATGCTGTCGGAGATTTAATGGCATAATTGTCTGTAGGTTAACGCCTGTGGTGTTCAGCTTGTTACACAAAACCTTGGGAATTAATTCCTTCACTGGTCACTCTCTCAAATGTCACCCCAGGCCATCATGGTGGCAGTGAGTGTTAGAAAGCCTGACTCTTCGAATTCTAATTTAGTAACTGGATAGAGTGGGGCCAGTTGTGAAGATGGAGACTGTAAGAAGTCAGGATCTGGCAGGATCTGTCCACAAGGACAGGAAGAAAAACAAATAAGCCTTGCACCTCATCGATCCAAGTGGAGATGTCTAGAAGGCAGCTTGGTTCTGGACAAAGGGGGAGGGAACTTTGGGTACTATCTTCCCAATTGCAGTAGATTTCCTGGGCAACAAGGACTCAAGTTATATTTTATAATATCCTAATACAGCCTTACTTAATCGGTGATCTCTGCCTCGCATTTGAATCATTAAGTTATTTAGTTGCAATTTATTTCCCTGTATTTTCAGAACATCCTACTTACCTAAGCCTTAGCTCTTTCACATTGCATACCTTAGCTATTATCACACTGCGTTAAAATCTTCTGCTTAAATTCTGTGCTCCCCAATGAACTATATGCTTTTGTAGAGCAGTGATCACTGTCTTGTTTATTATAATACCTACATATACCTAATTATATACTAGTGGAGTAAATTAGTAGGTTTTGCTAATGATACTCTAGGTCAATGGCGTTACAGAAGCACAGCAGATAAGGGAGGAAGTTAGACAATTGTTAAGGCGGGGATGAGTGTTAATAAATAAGGACATTTTCTTTTGACTAGGCTGGAATAAAAGTGCCAAGAAAGTGTAAGTCTCAAGAAATGTGCTTTCATAGAATTATTTCTTACTATTTAGCTCAGCCAGGAGCTGAAGTCAGCTCACTTATTTCTGCTCTTATTACACTTTAGTGATCTACACACTCCATTCTTTACTCATTTTTCACAAGGTTAAAAGGGTTATTTGGAATTGTACAGAATGGTCTTCCATTGCTATGAGAGGAATGTGTGCATTGCTAACCTCCATTAGCATTTATCAAAGTTTACATGTCCTCAACTCAATGGAAACAAAATGCTTCAAATCCACATTTCTTGCAAACTTTGTTTATCATTAATAGTTTCACTATTTAAATGATACAAAAATATACATGCTTTAAAACTATATCCAATGTTTAAAAATGTCAGGAAAGGTAAAGTTTATGTAGACTGCCATCCGCTTAATGCCTGTAAAATCCTCCCCGCTGGAGATACTGAATTGCTTTCCATTATATTAACATTGCATGAATAAAAATCCAGGCCTTTTAAATCACAAGTTTCATAAGGTGTTGATTGGCCTGGAGCAGGATAAATTCAGACAAATATTTATGGTGCCAAGAGTTGTGTATATAAATATTCTTCCTTGAAAATGTTTCCAGTATACTGTTAAACTGCCAAGGTGATATAATTTAACAGGTAAGGCAGTGAACAGAGAGCCAGGGGTCACTTAGTTAGAATTCTTTCTTCATTTGCACTTTAATACATGATCCCGAACCATTTAGACCTTTCCAAAGTCAAATTTCCAGTTCGTGAGATGGGGAAAAATTAACCATACAGTTGTTGGGGCATGAGGACAGATTGCAAGGATATAAAGGCTTTGAAAATGTAGAATTATTATTAAAGTGTAGGAATTTATAACATTACTGCCTTTAGTTCATTCTGCCTGCTATAACAAAATATTGTAAAGTGGGAAGCTTAAAAACAATAGAATTTTATTGCTCATTTTCTGGATGCTGGGAAACCAAGGACACTGGGTGGCAAGGTTTTCCACACATGAATTTTGAGGAGACACAAGCAACAGACCACAGCAGTTTCCATTTATGGGGAAATTTGTTTGCATTTATTATTAATCTTCATAAAATAGTATACGTTCATTTGCAATAATATTAGTTACCATTTACTGACTGCTCTTATTCAAACCCTGTCCTTTTTTTTCCCTACTTTTTTTAAAAATTTCAGATTGATAGGAGGGTATAAATGTTTAGGTTACATAGTTTTCATTTCTAAGGTAAAATTCAAGTTGCATTTGAGCCCTTCTCCCGGGAGCGTGCTGAACCCCCTCACCTTGTGCACATCAGGTGAGATCCTGCCAATCGCCTTCCCTTCTCTCCCCTCACCTCCCCCTCCTCTTCCCTCCCCCTCGCTAGACAATACTTGTGTTTTTCTTTCAAGTGAGCATGTAGTTGTTTATATATTGGTTTCACACTAGTTTTGAGTACATTGGATATGTCTCCCCCCCCATTCTTGTGATACTTTACTAAGAAGAATGTCAAACACTGTCTTACATGCTCTCTACGTCCCATTTACTTCTTGTAACAGACCTTTGAAGCAACTATCGTTATTCCCACGTTATTCCCACGTTATTCCCACATTCATGAGATTAGTATTAGAGAACATGATGAGCTCAAGATCACCGAGCTCAAAGATGGCAGAACCAGGATTCAAACCCGTGTGATTCTGGCGCCTGAAGCCTGGGTTCTTGTACTCTGCTACGTCGTCTCTGCAAATGAGGGATAGTAGGTTTAGAAAGGTCAAACAATTGGCTGGAGATCGCCAGCCAACATGCTGGACCGGAAAGAAAACGCTGGGGTGTTTGACAAGGGAGCTTCAGCTACTTCTATTATTGCTTCTCTAATAATCCTAATGTGCCTGGTGTGTTTCCCACTACCTTTCTCTCTTGGGTTACCAGGATAATTGGAGTCAGTGTTCTGCTGAAGGCCCTGACCTGCCTATCTCAAAAGTCCAATCTTACTAATGAATTCTACTTGAGGAGATGTGAAGGTGGATTATGCATCAATGGTGGAAGCAGTTGCATTTAAATCTTTTGGAATTTGGTTCCTTATCGCTTCAGTGAGGGGTTGGCATCTGTGAGTGCCGTGAGCACAGGTATTTCAACTACTGAGGCTCTGGTCTTAACTTAGCGCTTGAAACTTTGAAGATATACCAGGGTATTTGTAAAGTTTCCCAAAGTTGCATTAAATTCTTTAATCTTAATACTAGTTTAAATAAAGTTTCCACTCCATTTCATTGCTCATTAAAATGGTGACTATATTATTTCCTCTATAAGATGAAGGTAATTAAATAGAACAGTCCAATAATTTACTGGAATTGTTGATTACATCTCTGTTCATGAGTCAGAAGATGTGAGAGAGTGGCTGGACCAAACTATGTAGGTCGATCCCCTTAGAATCATCCATTACTTAATCCAGATAAAGCTGCCCACACCAGTCACGCTATCTTGCTGAGACTGTTCAGAAGAACATACCGTGTGACATCCACAGTTAGCATAAAATGATTAAACAGTGAATCCCCAAGTAGTTGCAGCCATGGGAAACAATGATAGGTAGTTTCAGAGAGCCCAAATATTCCAGGATAAATGGTCCTATTTTTAGTTCTGACTTCACTGGCACACTGGGGTTTTAGGGTAGTCCTAGAGTGTAATGATTGATTCTAACTTAATAGAATTTACTCTAATCATGATTTCTTGTGGGTAGAGGAAGAATTCCAAGTTTCTTTAGGATTAATTTACATATTTCCAAGGAAGTCAAAAGCCAGCAGCAGCTACAGTTCCTACCACAACACAGGGACATTTCAGTTGGTACAATGGGAGGCAGAAAAATAGCTCACTAAAGATGTGTGTGATCTAATCTCCGGGCCCTGAATATGTTAAGTCACCTGGCAAAGGGGACTTTGCTGGTGTGATTAAGTTTTCATTCCATGCGATGAGGGGATTATCCTGGATTATCTTTGTGTATCCAGTCAAATCACATGAGCCCTTAAATGCAAAGCACCTTCTCTGGGCATGGCCAGCGAGCTGTGATGAGCGGGCTCTATCCATTGTTGCTGGCTTTGAAGATAGATTAAAGAGGCCACAAACCAAGGAATGCAGGTGGTCCCTAGAAGGTAGAAAACAGATTCTCCCCCCCCCCCAGTCTACAGAAAGTAATGGAGTTCCTGTGATTTTAACATAATGAAACCTGTGCTGTACAAACAATGTATAAAACTGTAGGACAATAAACTGACATTGTTAAAGTGATTACGTTTCTAGTGATTCATTTTTGCAGCAGTAGAAAAGTAACACAGTGTCATTGTACATGATCCATCCTGAATCACAGTGATAAAACTCATTAGGAACTACCTTTTCAGGCATATTTATAATGTGTTAGTGTCATGCTAAACAATGTGTGTGTGTTTGGGCAATCATCATGCAGTCACCAAAATTCTATACTGTTGCTCAGATTTCTCAGATGAGAAAAACTGAGGCTTGGAAATTTTAAGTAATTTACATAATCTCATATCAAACCTATCCTGGGTGTACCATACCCTGCACATAAGAAATGCTAGATTTATCTTTATTCATCAGAAGGAGATCAAAAGCAACAAAATTTGTGTAAAGCAAACTGTGTTATACCAGCTCTTCAGTTATTTTAGATGTCAAACCATTTTCCCCAGCACTGTGCCTAATATATGTACTCACTATGTGGTAATTAGATGAATGATCATTGATTGAAATAAATATAGTATGATGTAGGTATATGTTCTTGCATTTATTGTATTCCATATATATAACATTATATATATTATATATATAACATTACACCATGGATGTATGTGCATAGGCTTCAGAATTTTTTAATTTGTAGCAATAGCATAACGATGTTACTTTTTTTTTTGCAGTTTTTGACCGGGGCCAGGTTTGAACCTGCCACCTCCAGTATATGGGGCTGGCGCCCTACTCCTTGAGCCATAGGCACCACCTAGAGATGTTACTCTTTGCCAACAAACAAACAAACAAACAAAAAACCCAAGTCAGAGATTCTAACATATTTCTTCTGTACTTACAACATTTGAAGTTATAATGACATATTTTTAAAGAGTGATTTGTAAGTCCCTTGTGGTTTATTTTATATTTAACATGAATAATGACAGTGTATTTAATAAGATGCAGAGATTAATGAGGAAAATTTGTATAAATTTAGGCATAAATATTATTTCTCATTAAAGTATTTTAAGAAGTTACTAAACAACATAAAGGAAATTAAATGACCTTTATTTTTGTGGGCCAGGTGTTTCATTTTCTTCTTTAAATTTTCAGCAAAATTAGAAAAATAGCAGTATCTAATTTAACCATGGTCATTTTATTTGAAAAGTGTCTGCTAAGAGTACAGACTTATCAATAGTAAAGCAACCTTACTTAACTAATAAGTAAGCAACCTTATTTATTAGTTAAACATTATTGCATATTATTTCATTATCAATTGGTTACTAGATGTTCTAAGGAAGAATATAGATGCTACTGGAGCTTCAGTTTTGTAAGAACATCAATTACTACTAAATTGGTACAGGGGACGGTTGATCAAGAAACAAACCCTTCATACAACCAAAATAAACTTTACTGTTCATTTCCTTCCAAATATTTGTGTAAGTATTTAGAAAGATTCTCAAGTTAAAATAGTGATTCACTTATTATGATTAAATAGAAAAATAGTTTCTATTTTTTATTAAAATGACAAAGGTTCATATTTGACAACAAACAATCACAGCAAGTGGGGAAAATTACTTTGCACTGAGCAGAAATTTATTGAGTAGTCACGAGCAAGATGCCCACTCAGGCACTAACGTAATTTTTAAAGTACTTAGTTTTGTATCCTCTGATCCACATCTTCCCATTTCCTCCCCCTTTCCACCATCCCTGGCAACCATTGTTTTGTTCTCTCTCAGTATATTGAAATGTAATTTTTTTAGGTTCTACATGTAGGTGAGGTCATGCAGTATTTTTCTTTCTGCATCTGGCTTATTATACTTCATATAATGCCTTCCAGTTTCCGCCATCCCGTGGCAAAGTGCAAGATCTTGTTCTTTTTTCGGGCTGAATATTATTCCACTGTGTGTGTGTGTTTTTGTGTGTATGTATATAAACACACCACAGTTTCTTTATCCATTTGGCCATTGACAAAAACCTAACTGGTTTACATACTTTGGTTATCTTCAGTGAACTTAAGAGTGTAGATATCTTTATGCAGTGGGGACCTCTTTCGGGTATATGTCCAGAAAATTGGTTGTTGGGTCATATCGTATAATAGTTGTATTTTTATTTCTTTAGAAACTTTTCTACAGTTTTCCATAATGTCTGTACCAATCTATTTTATTGCCAACTGTGTACAAGAGTTCCATTTTCTCCACACCCTTGCTAACATTTGTTATTTGACTTTTCTTTCTTTTTTTTTTTTTTTTTTGAGACAGAGCCTCAAGCTATCCCCCTGGGTAGAGTGCTGTGGCATCACAGCTCACAGCAATCTCCAACTGGGCTCAAGCAAGTCTCCTGCCTCAGCCTCCCAAGTAGCTGGGACCACAGGTGCCCACCACAACGCCCGGCTATTTTTTGGTTGCAGCCATCATTGTTGTATGGCGACCCGGGCTGGATTTGAACCTGCCACCTTAGGTGTATGTGACTGGTGCCTTAGCCACTTGAGCCACAGGTGCTGAGCCATCGTTTGACTTTTTGATAACGGCCATCGTAATGGGTGTGTGTGTGTGGTGATATCTCATAGGTGATTACAGTTCCCTCATGATTAATGTTGTTGAGCACCATTTAATATCCCTGTTGACTATTTTATGTTTTCCTTGGAGAAATATATACATAGGTATATAATATATATAACACCCAAATCTTTTCTCTATGTTTTAATCAGGTTATTTGTTTTTCCACTATTGAGTTGTGTGTAGTCTAATGTATAACATGAAGACTAGATTTTAGCTGCTATAAAAATAAGATCTAAGTAACTATGTGAGACGATAGTGTGTTAATTTACTTCACTGTGTACTGTTTCAGTTATCCATATGATATATATCCCATAACCTTAAAGATACATAATAACAACAAACTTTAAAAAATGAATGAAAATAACATTACAGAAATGAGAGCAGGAACTCAAATTGATATTTGTGCACCCACATTCATAGCTGCATCATTCACCAGAGCCCAAAAGCAATCCAAGTGTCCCTGAACAGATGGACGAATAAAGTGTGATGTGTGTGTGTGTACATATGGCTTACACACAAACACACGCACACACACAGAATGAAATAGTATTCAGCCTTTAAAAGGAAGGAAAGTCCGACATACAGATGAACCTTGAAGACTTTATGTTAAGTGTCATAAACTAGTAACAAAAGGACAGAAATTGTAGGACCAAGTTCTATGAGATATCTCAAGTAGTCAAATTGATAGGAATACAAAGGCAGTTGCCACGGGCTGAGAGGAAGGCGAGTAAGAAGTTATTATTTAATGGGTTCAGAGTTTCAGTTTGAGAAGATGACAAAGTTCTGAGATGAGTGGTGGTGATGTCGCAGAACACTGTGACCGCCCATCATGTGACCATACTGTAGACTTTAAGGTGGTTAAAGTAGTAACTTTTATGTATAATTTTTTCATTTTTCAGTTATTTAGAAAAACACAGCTTTGCTATTAACATGCTGATTTATTTCAAGCCTGTAACATATGTAATTATGCACATATAATTGTCTACATTCACTTAATATAGAATACACATCATTTTAAAAATTAGATATCACATACTGTATTGGTGCTGGGGTAATAAGCAATTTAAGTGTAAATACTTCACATTGAAGACTAAAGTGATAATACATGCATTTTATATAACAGTAATCTGCACTGTGCCATATATCAAATATCCTGATGAGCCAATCAAAACATTTTGTAATGGTTGAATAGTTATAGCAGTGGAAGTGGGGTGGGTACTATCAGGAGAGTGAAAAATAGGGGACATTTCAGATGGAAAAATCCACTGTCTTTTGGGGAATTTAAGTCAGAAATCAATCCTGGAACCCAGTCAGATCCATGGGGTGCCAATACCCAGAGGCAGTTAACAAAATGGGAACAGGGCTTGGGGCAGAGGGAGAGAGAGCTGAGCAACCCCTGAGTTGAGGACACGCCTCCACATACTGGTGGCCGAGCAGGAGTAGCTTAGGAGCAGACGAGCCGATCAGAATGGGCGCCCATGAGGAAGAGAATGTCTGGGCAACCAGTAGCTAATTCCACTAGCGTCTGCTTCTTTCTCTCCTGTCTCTGAGGAAGGCTCCTTCTCCGTTTTCAAGGGACTCACGTGGCTTCCCCTCCTCTGGGGCACTGCTTTTTTGCTGTCTGTAGCCCTCTTTCTGCCTACTTTTCCTTATCCCTCCTTCTCTTGGTTTTTCACGAAGTCAAGTCTAAAAAGTTTTCTAAAGGTATTTTTCCCTAAACCCTGCGGCTAATTGCTAAAGGTGTCTGGTCGAGCCTCCGTTCAGTCTTGTAAATTCTTTTTATTCCCTGCAGTTCTCTGTATACATTGAACTCAAAATGTCTTATAGTCTCTGTAACACTTGCTTTTCCTAAGCCCTGAAATGAAGTAATGTGTACATTAATTATGCTTTGCCATTTACTTATGGTTTCTGTGAAGGCTAATGCCACTATTTTTAGTTCCTGGTCTTAAAATAACTCATTCTGAAATGCTGTGAAACCTTAATGAATATCCAAATTCCTATAAATTATTTAAGCTATAATTTCCTATACCAAACAGTCATTACATTAACATACATCCGTAGTGCGCTTCCCAGCTGTACCAAATTAGCTTTTTTGAGCGTTTTTAGTTTATGATTTGCGGCAATGCAGAAAGTATTGCTTTTCTAAGTTGTATTCTAAGGTTACAAACAGCAATTTGACTTTAAAATGCCATTTAGAATGTTTCCCCCAGTTAGTATTCATGCAATAAAATCTCAATTTTTTTCCCCCTAAGAATTATTGAATTTCAAAATGTAGTCTGATCTTCTCATTTCCGGAGGAAGAAACTAAGATGTAGAAAATTTGGATGAAGTGCTCCGTGTTTCAAATAAGTCTGTGTTTGGAGCTTCCCTCTTCCTCTTCTCTTTCTTTTTTCTACTAAGGAAGCAAGTGGGATAGAACCATTTTAGTATGGATAGTAATTATCATTGAGAAAAAAAGCAAGTAATTGAAATGATGGAAATGGAAAATAAAAAGAGTAGTCTAAGTACTTATTTTTCTTAAGACATGCTTAAGAATGTATAAAATCTCATGTATGTTGATAAGGGTTACTCTGATTTTATTTTTGACCATGCTCTTTTTTTCTGAGGGTTTCAATCTCTAGAAGACACCGTAACAGGGAAAAGGCATCTTTATGTGTTCTAATAAATGTGTTTTCTTTTACCCATCATTTCCCTATCTAACCCCTAGATGTAGGCTTCCTGCCTCCCTGATTCTACCTCACATCTCTTAGAGATTCTTTCCACATACTTCACTCTACTAGCTATTAACGTTTCCTCTCTGACAATTCCGTATTCTTCCCTAAAAAGGGAAACCCTGCTGTTGTCATTACCTTTTCTTTAGATTTTTCTTCGAGTCTTTCCTTTTGCCAGCTACCCAATTCCCAGTTTGCAGGGAACTTACTGATGGCAATATTTTTCTCCCCACCTTTTCTTCTTTGGATTCAAGATACTCAGAATGCTGTTTGAATAAAAATGATGAAGGGTGTCTTGTGTTTATAAATTACTGTCCATCTGGTGATTTTGATGCAATTTCTGTGCATGAATTCATCAGTAGTCTCAATTTTTGCATTGTGTGGTAGATCAATTCGTGATTTCTTTCAGTGAATAAAGAACCCAAAGGATATAAGGAAGATGGGACGAAGGACTACTGTAGTGTAATAGCGTGGGGCTGGGGCAACATCTAATGGAATTGGTTCTTTGTCAGAAATGTAGTTGATTTTACTAATTTTAAGAAAATGAAATCAAGTGAAGAAAAATTCGCAGGACTTTCATTTTATAGTGAGAAATTCTCCTTTCAAGCCCCCTTTCCTTAGCAGTTTCCATTACAGATTCAGATGAGACCCTGGGGGGGAGGGGCTAGATCATGATCTTCCTCTTGCTGTTCTTAAGGTGAGTTCAGTTTAGTCTTTTTGGCTTATTTCATTACCCTCCAAATCCGCATCTCAGTCTTCTAGCCCAAGTCCTGTTCTGATCTTGAGGAAAACCAAAGAAACCTGGGAAACTATGTTAGTCAGGTTTCTTGAAAGTTTTTCCAAAATGAACTTGACAGTGATTTTTGTGCAAATCATTTGTTGCAAGAATACACGCAGGGGTGGTGCCTGTGGCTCAAAGGAGTAGCGTGCTGGCCCCATATACTGGAGGTGGTGGGTTCAAAAACCCGGACCCCAGCCAAAAACTGCAAAATAATAATAATAATAATAAGAAGAAGAATGTGCAGGTCAAGGGACAGGAGAGGAGCAAGGCAGGGCAGGGAAGAAAGTTCAGTAGGATTTCAGATGGAAACTTTCACTGCACAATTGATCCTGCTGTGAGGAGGGGCAGGAGCTGGTGTGTCTCCCTGTCAGTCATTTATGGCGGGCTTTGGGGTAGAGTGTAGCCTCTCAGGTAAGGCAGGTAGGGGCAGCTGTGGCCTCTCAACAAGCTCACAGTTGCTGGAGAATGGGGACTTCGGACTCTTGAAGAAGACTGGGATGTATGTATGGTTTAGCTGTTGTGGTGTAGCAAACCAAGCTGCAGTGATTTACTTCATTTCATATTTCTTCAGGTTGGACCTTTGGTGGTGTTCAGCTACTTCCCATAGGTCTCAGGAGGTTTCTGTTGTTCTAAGCTGGGCTTGCTCCATGTCTGTGGTCTCTCCTGTCACAGTCTAGATGGCCTGTGGCCTTTCTTCACATAATCTCCTTTCCTCTATTAAAGGTATCTGCACCACGGCCCACGGGACAAATCTAATTTTCAGCTTATTTTTGTAAATAAAGGTTTATTGGAGTACATTCATGTATATATGATATATATCATCTATAATCTGCTTTATCCCTACAATGGTAGAGCTGAGTAGTTCTGACAGGGACTGAGGCTTAGGCTCCCAAAGCCTAAAATATTTATCATCTGACTTGTTATGGAAAAAGTTTGCTGACCTGACCCCTGATCTATAAAGATGGCTCAGGCTTGCTTGCATGGTGGAAGAGTTTCCAGTGTAAAAGTAGAAGCTGCAAGCCTGTTGGGGGCCAAGTGGGACATGCAGCAGGTCCTTTCTGCCATGTTCTGTTGGTCAAAGAAGTTATAAGGTTGACTCAGGATTCAAGGCAAGGAGACATAGACTCCACTTCTAAAGGAACTAAAAACTGGGTGGCATTTTTTGGAGCCTGCCATGGTGAGTCCCTAATAACATCCACTACAGACACAGCAGCCCTGCAGATGAGGCGACCAAGGAGAACCAGACTAGAATCTAGGCCTCCCGATGAGTATTCCATCATTGAATGTGTGCCATAGTGCTTTACTCTGTATTCATAGTTACCTGTGAAAAGCTATTTTCTTTTTTCTTCTTATTTAATTAATTAATTATTATTATTTTTATTGGCTACTGAGTGTTACTCCTTAGGAATTCTACTACACACCAAAGAAAAATATGATCGAACTTAGACATGATCCTCTGAACTGCTCCCATCATTCTGAATTGACACACCTGTGCTTTGTTTCCTAGTATTTTAAAAGTCAGCTGTCTTCATTGATACTGGTTAGAGCAACTTATCTCTAATATTTTTTTTTACCATAATTTATTGGCAAGCTCTATTTATCTTCATAGTTTTAACAAATATTTACTACATAGCTAAAATAAACTAAACCCTGTTGGATATTTTTTCTTCTGCCTGGTTGGACCATGCACATGTTATTCCCGTCCCCTCACCCCGGAACCCCCTCTTCCCCTCAGGTTTTTTGTAGGAATAAGCTCCTACTCAGCCTTTCCTTCCAAGTCAAATATTATCACCTCCCCTAGGATGGCTCCCTCAGTTCTTTTGGATAGAGTCTGCTCTTCCTTTCCGAAACTTGCAGCATGCATCATCTCTATTATTTAACTTATCACCGTATACTGAAACTTTATTTTATTTATTTATATTTTAGAGACAGGGTCTCACTGTCTTAACCAGACTGGAGTACAATGGTACAATCATAGCTCACTGTAACCTAGAACCCCTGGCCTGGAGCCATCCTCATCCCCCGGCTTTAGCCTCCTGAGTAGCCACCATGCCTGGCTAATCTTTTAAAAATTTTTTTGTAGAGATGATGTTTTACTGTGTTCCATAGTCTGGCCTTGAATTCCCAGGATCAAGTGATCCTGTTGCCTTGGCCTCTCAAAGCACTGGGGTTATAGGCACAAGCCATGGAGCAGGGCCTGAATTTTAAAATTTACCTTTTTACATCCCTAGTTAGTGACTCATCTATATTTCTATTCCCACATCTGAGCAGCTGATTAGAAAAAGCCAATTATTTACTAATATACGGATAGATGGATAGAGATACAGTACGGAAAATCATTCCGTGAGATTGCATCATCTCTGACTTAGATATATGGTAACAATTGAACAGTTTATATTTAAAATGTTTCAGGCCTCATTTTTTAGACAGAGTCTCACTCTGTGCCCTGGGTTGAGTGCCAGAGTGTCATAGCTCACAGCAACCTCAAACTTCTGGGCCCAGGTGATCTCCTTGCCTCAGCTGGCTGGGATTACAGGTGCCCACTACTATTACGCCCAGCTAGTTTCTCTATTTTTAGTAGAGACAGGATCTTGCTTTTTTCTCATTCTGGTCCCCAACTCCTGAGCTCAGGTGATCCTCATCCTCCCAGAGTGTTAGGATTATAGGCCTGAGCCACTGCACCTGGTCCAGACCTCTTTTGTTTAAAAAATTTTTATAGGCATTATCTTTATAATACTCTAAATTATGATATAGGTTTCCAGAAAGAAACTGGAAGAAAGTTCCAGATGAAGAAACTGAGGTTAAGAAGAGTGAGGGATAGATTTGAATCCTAACACAACCAGGGTGTCATTCATTTCCTAGTCTATGTGGTACCATGCACAATGACTCCAAACCACTCAAACCTGGCCCCGGAATTGCTCTTAATCATCATGTTATGTGTTATCACATCATTAAACTGAACAAAACCTCTGTGCACCTTCTGAAGCATGTAGAGGTGAAGAGAAAGTATGTAGAGTTTTCCGGGTAAAGCACCAGATTCTCAACAGGCTATGTAAAAACAACAACCACGGCCAGGGCAGAGATTACTATACAGACCACTATACAAATGGTCAGCTTTAACTGTGGGATGAGTATTTCCATTTTGTAAGACAGAAAATCAGGATAACAAAAGAAGAGATAATTTTCCCCCATCAAAGTGAGTCATCATTACTCAACATAAAATCCCCATGTATATTTCAGTTTGAGGTAAAGGATTCAAGGCGGCAGAACTTTTCAAGTTATCGACACTTGAGTCTATGTTCATACAATCTAGGGAGTGACAGGGCCTTCACCAAACCTGATGGCCAATAAAATTCACTAACTTGAACAGGAAAATTAGTAAGTGGACCCTTTCCAATTTTATTCTTATTTTTATATTTCTGTATTATTTCGGAAGCTGTATTAGGGAATGCAAATGTTATTTTTTTTCCTGAGTGTGTATTTTCAATATTCTAACCCAAAAGTGAAGAGAGCTTTAGATGCTAAAAACATTAGCTTGCAAGATTTTTCTTGCACTCTTCACATTAAGCCTGTGATAAAAGGCCCACTTGAGGGCTGTGTTCAGTGCCTAAAGTGAATGCTTTAAATTTAATGATACAATCAAAATCATTTTTCCCTAGTAACTACTATTGTGCTCATTTAAATGGATTCCAGTCCATTATGCTTTGTGTATAAATATAAGTGAGATGGTTTAGTTCATGTATAACAAGTACCCAGCTAATAATTCACTTTGCCCATTATTTATCTCTGTCAGCATGAATGTCTGCCTCTTTCCCGTCCTTGGTTCATAGCCATTATTATAATAATGTTAGTTCTGCATTTTAAGAATTCCACATGGAGTTGCTGAAAATTGCTTAGAAGTACTTCACACTAGAAGGTTAAATCTCAAAGAATTTGGTTTTGCATCTAGCAAGCTAAATTGCTCCTAGCAACATTATATTAATTAATGTCACGTCAAGCAAATTAATGTCTTTTTCTTTGTGCTGAATTCCAAACACCCCAGCAAATAATTTCAGCTGTGCCAACCACAAACAGATTTGAACAGTAGAGTTTGAATGGATTTGAACCACTTGCTGTTATGAAAATAGCTGCTTAGTTACACATTTGATAGTATTTTATCAATTTTCAGAATCACCTTTAACAATGTCAATGCTTCTTAAAAAACTGGCTTAAAATTTCATAAATACAATCTCTTCCTGTTTTTGTCTAGATATGCGCATGAATGTGATAAGATGGAATTGGTCACTACGCAGGGGGTGGGGGGATAGGCCTAGCCCTGGGTGATTTACTGCTCTACAAACATGACTGGACAAGGCAGGCAGATCTGAGCGCCAGTGGGAAGAGAGGATACTGAGTGGATAAACCATGGCAAGCTTACCTCCTACATAGGGATCCCCTGAAGTGTTCAACTTGTCTCATGGGTTCTGAGTGGAGCTATGTCTTAGGCCCACTCATGCTTTGAAAACTGTCCTGTGAAACTGATTAACCAATGATCGACCTGTGGTTTGCTTATACTATGGAAGCATTCGTACTTTGGGGAAATAGAAAGATCCACTGAGCATTAGGCCATGAATTGAGTTCTTGTAGGGGTAAAATATGACCACTGACAATTAAGTTCATGAACGCATCCTAGAAAAAGTCTACAAAGCTCATTTCTGAATGTTCCCACAGTCACCAGATGGCCAAGGAGAGTCCTTCAACTTGTATATGTAGCTCTTATAGCACTAGTTATGTAACACTTGTTCCATCATGTTGACAAGAATGAGGACATCATTTTTGGAAGTCACAGTAAGAAAATAAAATTAGCCAACACTTAGATTATAAAATGCAATAATATATAGAATATTTTAAATTTAAGTAAAGATTAAATAAACATATAAACATGTAAAAACTATGGAAGAACCACAGTTCTTTACTGATATATAAATTACACTGAATAATTTTTCCTTTTTATCTTTTATATACTACTTAAAAAGATCCTAGGATCATCCAGCCTACTCATTAGTAGAAAATCTTTTCTTTGCTTTTTCTTTTTTTCCTGAAAATCTTTTCAATTAAGTCTTGGGAAATAACCCAGGAGAGGTAAAAATGGGAAAATGTACATTTACATTAATACACATCTGTGAATATGAATGCAGATTGTCACCTGCTTTCTACAATGAGGACCTGGTCTTATCACTCTTTCAGCTTCTTTAGCTGCTATACTTGGTTCGGTATACTTCTCAAGGTCAAGGGTAAACAAGTTTTAGCAACACATTTTTCAAGAAGAATCAAGTGAGAAAAAAAATCAGAGAAATCTAAGGAGATTTAAATAGAAACCAGAATAAATATTGATTCTACCCACATGGTTTTCTGTGCATATTTTGTGATGTTTGTCTTTATATATTGTGGAAGATTGTAAAGAAACTGGTGTTTATAATATAATGACCATGCCACCATACTTACCTGAAAGTAAAGGTGCATAAAGGTGGATTGTGACATTAAAGAGTCTGAGCCTCTTGCTTCTTTTTTTTTTTTTTTTTTTAAGCTAGGGTCTTACTGTTTTGCCTGGGCTAGAGTGCAGTGGTGACATCATAGCTCACTGTAACCTCAAACTCCTGGGCTCAAGTGATCCTCCTGCCTCAGCCTTTCAAGTAGCTGGGACTACAGGTGCCTGGCTGTGCCTACACCACACCTGGCTAATTTTTCATAGAGCTCAGGGTCTCACTATGTTGCTCAGACTGGTCTTAAACTCCTTGGCTCAAACAATATTCTCACCTCAGCTTCTCAAAGGGCTAGGATTACATGCATGAGCCACTGTGCCGGCCTCATTACTTTATAAAATTTACCTTGAAATGATGGATGTAGTCATGAGGGCCTAGTTGCTAATACAATTTGTGCTGCTATTTCTATTAGTAATGTGGAGGACAGCACTAGGACATATTCATTCTAAACTAAATTTGGATTTCTCCATTGGGCATTAGATGGCAGTATTAATCAAGACATTCAGAGCTGACTTATGTTGCAGCTATTTCTAAAGGTGCTCATAATTCTCCAAAGAACGTTTCATGCAATAGTTATTTATCCTGCATTTTCTACTTCTGCTAAGAAAAAGCATAAAACGCACTGTGAGTCTGGTTTTGTAATCTTTTGCATCTCGTATTTATTTTTGCTTTAGGAAAGCTGCTAGCAGACAAGTGACTTGTCTGCTAGCAGACAAGTGACAAGTGACTTCCAGTTATTTACTGTGTCCAAAATGTTTCCTTTACGATTTTTAGTCTTTCTCTTCTTGTGGATATAAATTTATATATGTCATTGACTATAATTTCGAGGTTAGAGAATTGGCAATATTAAGTATTGTTTATAATGGTCACGTAAATACGGGTTTATTGTGCTGTTTGAAAGAGAGTAGTATGTTAGATCCCTGCTCTGCCGCTTACTAGCTATGCCCATGGGCAATCAGTTTAACCCCTCTGTGCCTAAAATTCCTCCCCTGTACAATGGTGATGACAGTAGCTTCCACCCATAGTCTGGCTGTTGAGGACTAAGTGAATTATTCCATGTAGAGTGTTAGAACAGTAGCTGGAATGCAGAAAGCACTGGATAAATGTTTGGTGCTGGGGGTGGTGGGAAAAGGTAGAAAGGGGACGCCTCTGTGCCTGTAGTAATAACCCTTCTGGAGTGTGTTTTTATTTTGCAGTTCACAAAATATTGGGAATAAAATACATAAAAAGTGAGGTCTCTTGGCTGATGTTACCAGGCTGGTTAATGTTCCATAGAGCTAAGCAGGTGGCATCACAGCTTACTTGCCACACAATGGGGGATTATTTTCAGCCATGACCAAATTCAGAGGTGACTCTTCCAACCAGAAATGTGATGGAATCAGGTTTCCTCCGTGTCTGCTGCATAGTGGAGCACAGGACACAGATCTGGCAGCTCGGAGAGGTGTCAGGCTCAGAGCCCTCCCAGAGGAACGGGAAGCTGTGGGATGTGCACTTGGAGAGAGAAGCCACTTTCTGGGACATGAGTAATCCTTGGCAGGCATTCAGAAGAGCACTTTGGAGGAGAGTTGGAAGATCATTTACCCCAGTAGACAAAGACTTGGATACTGAAATGTGAACTTCTGAGATATTGCAGATAACATCTGAGAATGCCCAGCCCTGATACTGGGAGGCATCTGACCCCTATGAAGGGTGCAATACTAACATTGTGGGGGCTCAGAAGGTAAGGAGAGCCTAGGGATCAGAAGAGAGCAGACCTATGCAGCTAACAATTTTCACCAATCCTCAGTGAGGACAAATGTTCTGTGATATGTATGATTCAAAATAAATAGCTATTTTTAAAAACTAGGTGCATAGCAACCAATTTATTTGCATTGTTTCATTTAATCCACAATAATGTTAGAGTATTTTGTTTTTTTCTCTTATGTCCCTTAGGATAATACTGAAGCTAAGAGATGTTAAGTAAGTTGCAGGTTAAGTAGCTGAATTACATAATTCAGTGACAAGGCATAAGGTAACTGATTAGTAAAATTACATGTAAGTTTTCTTTTATCACATCAATTCAATTATTCTCCACTAAGTTGTTTATGGTAAGTTACAGAACTGCTCTAGGTAATTGTATAGGCCCCTTTGGATTTTTATAGATAATGAGTGAAAAGATTTTATTTATTTTATTATTTATTTATTTATTTAAGACAGAGTCTCACTATGTTGCCCTGGGTAGAGTGCTGTTGCATCACAGATTACAGCAACCTCAAACTCTTGAACTTAAGTGATTCTCTTGCTACAGCCTCCCAAGTAGCCAGGACTACAAGTGCCCACCACAATGCCCAGCTATTTTTTGTTACAGTTGTCATTGTTGTTTAGGAGGCCCAGGCTGTGTTTTAACCCCCTACCCCTGGTGTATGTGGCCAGCGCCCTAACCTCTGAGCTATAGGCAGTGAGCCTGAAGATATTTTACTTGGTACTCTTTCAGTAAAGGTCCTAAGACATGCAAACAAAATAAGTAACTTTCTTTATAGAATTCTGTATTAATATGACTTATTCTAGTTAAGTGCTGCTACATGTCTGTGTGTCTGTATACACATGTATATAATTATTTATGTTGACATATTTATATTTACATGTGAATAGTTATTTTCATTTTATGTAGATCTTTCCCATTAAATATAGGATATTTTTTAGGCTTGGAATTTCGAAGCTCTAGACATGACTTAATTTTCTAAGCTATAACATTCATGTTGATTTTTAATCTTGACCTTGTCTGTCCTCTTTACTCCCATCTATTCATACTCTGTAAAGGAACAACTTCAGATTTGATGTCTATTAAAGGAACTCGGGATGTCCATTTAAACATTCCCAAATTAACCCTTCTGATAAGGAATTAGGCACCTCATTTAAGAGAGACTTTTTTAACGTAAGTGATCTGAATGAAAGTATCCTTTGAAGTCTCCCTCATATCTCTTCTCCCCTTATATTCCATAAAATTTATCATTAACTTTCAATGACTCTGTCAGTGATATATATTTTTCTATGCTTGCATCTGACACTAAATACAAAAAAAAAAAAGTGACTCCTCTGCCACAGTGGTTGGATATAATGTCCGAAGCCACTGTTTACAAGGTCCATTAGTGTTTACAGCTCTGCCACTTTCCTTCATGGTCTGCAGAGCATTTTAGCTCAGACGGAGTTATTCTTTCATAGCAACCAATTTCCTATAGTGTGGATAGCTCTCCATTGTCGAGAACTCCAAAGGGAGTTCAGCCACTGTCTGTGTGAAAGCCAGGTAATTCATGAGTGTTGCCTGGTGCACTGAGGTTGGTGTGTGGTGCACAGGGAGTTGTGCATCCTGAACTCCAAAGTCAAGACGGTATCAGAGATGACGCCGTCCAGTCCCTTCTGAACAGTTAAAGATCTTGGTTTACTTTTTTCTATCAGACAATTCTGTTTATCTTTAGAATTGTCTGGTGCTATTGCCATGTCAGATCCTCCCTGCCGGCAGATATTTCATGCATGAATATATACACACACGTAAAATATGGTCTGGATGGAGACAGACCTCGGGCTAAAAGCTTTACCTATAACATGAGTGAAACAGCAGTTAGTACCCAAGGTGTTAAGTAAGAGCACAACTAGAATGGGGGAGGAGAGGAGCCTGTAGAGAAGTCCCTTGCACGATCCTAAGAGTGAATACCTCCTTGTATTTTGTGCTCACGTGGCACTCTCGCCTTACCCTAGTCCTGTGTCCCTAAGGTCAAGAAATGTAAATGGACTGAGATTGTATCCATGCAGGCTAGTAAGTCAGTCTGCTGCAGTTTCATAGATGCTGGCAAGAGACAGAGGACTCTTGGGTCAGAGATGAAGGCCTCAGGGCATACAAGCAGCCTGAGTTTCATGTTTGCATTAGTCCAATTGCCACCCAAATCTGCTTTGTAATGGTGAGCAGCTGTGCTGGGTGCTGTGTGTGGAGTGGGTTTGCCACATAGCTCAGGAATTACAAGCTTGAAGAACCCAGATCTTTTATGATGGAGTGCAAGGAAATCTGCCTGTCCTTTGTCCCAAAGTAAAGATACTATCTTCATCATACTGGACAGAAACAAGCAGTAACAACAAAACCAGCCTGACCAAACTCTTCTGTGGCAGGAGACATTTGTCTTCCAAGGCATAACTCTGGAGACTTGTGGAGAATTGTCTACCAATACAAAGTTTTTAAATGGTTAAATGAAGCAGTGTTTATAAAGCACTCAGTCCAGGTGGGACCCTATAGGAGAAGCCCAATAAATATTCATTCTTTCTATTCCTTCCTCACCACTCTGAAGCAGGGTACCACTTAGCATCATTGCTCACAGACACAGGGTTAATTGAAGACAGGAACCATGTTTGGCTCCTTTTACTATGGAAGTGTATTTTCTTTGCTTTCTGACTACTTTAGGTCGGCCTGACTATCTAGTCAAAGTCAAGGCACGCCTTCCATTGATCACTACTGAGTTCCTGTGAGCTGCTGATACTCTCTGAAGGCAGGCCCAGGCCTGTATCCTTCCTGAGTCAGCCCTTACCAAAGCAGGGCATACTTGAATAGTTGTGGCCTACCAGGCCTGCTGACACAGATCTAGCAACCAGTATCAGTGACTTATCCATTACTGGTCACCTTATTTGTTCTCTGATCAATTGCCCAACCTTCCCACATTCTGCCCTGAATAACGTGGTGTTGACTCCTATCCCTGCATTTCTCCAGCTCCTTTGCCAACCAGCTTTCAGTTAGGTTTGGCAGATAAAAGGAGGGGAGCATAGAGACCAGGGAATTCCTTACCCCGACCCTCCTATTTTGGATAGTTTTCTGACTAGTGTTGCATCCCCCATGATTCCAGCTTTGTTGGTCAGCACCTCACTGTATGACCCCACATCCTGATGGATGGTCTATTAATCCTTTCTTCTTCCTCTGGTTCTCCAGGCCTGCAGGTGGTAGTACCTCCCTATTGTCTGCGTTGCCTCCCCAAGCCCAACTTGCCCTTTCCACCTTATGAAATTATCTGATGTGGGTTCTCTTTCTTGACTGGTCCCTAACTGATATTCTAGACACCCATTGATCTTCTCAATTGTAACCTTCTCCTAGACTCCTCCAAGATAGCCCAGTCTGTTGACCATGATTCTATCTTGAATTCGTTATTGCCTTGGGAATTATTTGGTGGTAGAAAGCAGAACATGACTTAAACTAGCTTTAGTAAGAGGATTCATTGTAAGGATGTTGAAAACTCTGCTCTAAACAAAGGATGTGATATGTGGTTCTTGAACAGGGGATAAATTGAATCTGGTCTTTTGATTCTGAGCAGCAGGGCCAGAGCAAGGAAATCCTTCAACCTTAGAATTTTGCTACTAGTCAACTTAGCTATAATAATGAGTTAATCCAGTATAGGTTAATATTTATTTTAAATGACTAAAGATCTACCTCACTAGGTAGATGATTAAAAGCCCATCAAGTGGCAGCCAGAGAAGGCCCAACCTAATAAGCAGATCTGATTTTGAGAGTAGTGGGGTGTATGTTCTAGCTGGCGACAGCATTATCTTAGTAACACATATCCCCAGATAAATACCTCTATCTTTAGAAACATTTGTCAAACTAATAGCCATAGGAACGTTATGCGGATATGTGATATTAATGGAAAGGGGTAGCAAAGGGTAGACAGTGACTTATAAGAGAGTTTGAAATAGAGACTGGAATTTGAATTGCCCCTGAAGCTCATTTTGTATTTTTTTTTAGATTTGTCTTTCCACCTGCTAGATTTTTTTTTTTCTGTGATTTGCCTCTTTCTTTGGAAAATGTGGTGCAAAACATGCAGCCAAAGGCACGGCTGCCATAGGCATTTAATCCAAGTTGGAAGCAATAATTTCATACAGAGTTTATGTGACTTTAATAAAATTATGGTCTTTGTTGTCTTTATTGGTGATCTTTCCTGTGGAGTGGTAGTGTTCTAAATATGTTATATGTCAGCATCTGTAAGCATCTCAACCTGCTAGATAGCCTCAAACATACTTTTATACATCTGTATTATTTTTATAAAGGGACAGGGTCATTTGATAAATTCTTTTGTTGCTTTGATAAAGACAAAATCAAGCTTGTGTTTTTACAATTACATGCATAAATGAGACTTCATATGACGGTTGCCTCTAACTGACTTAACCTAGGTGCTCTATGCTTGACAATGTTGAATTTTTAGGTTTTTATAAACCAAAGCTCTGTGGCCTGAATTGTGCCCCTCCCTCTCAATATTGACATGTTGAAACTCTAACCCCCTAGTGTGACTATATGTGGGGGTAGGGCCTTTGCAGATGTAATCAAGGATAAATGAGGCCATAAGGGCCAGGCCCTGATGTGATTACATAAGTATTCGTACAAGGAAAGATGTAGGAGACTCACTTTCTCTCCCCTGTGAGCACACAGTGAAGCCAGGAAGAGAGCCCTCCCCAGAACTGGTCCCTGATCTCAGGGAGAGAGAGTCCTCTGATCCCAGGAAGAGAGCCCTCCCTAGACTGTTGCCCTGATCTTGGGCTTCAAATTCCAGAACTGCCAGAAGATAAATTCTGTTGTTTAAGTCACCCACTCTGCGTATGTAGTTATGGCAGCCCAGGCTGAGGAGTCCACAGGGTTTCACTGTAGTAGATTACACACGGGTACATCTGCTCTTAATTTAATGGAAAATGAGGTGTCTGAATGACTTGAAATGGTCTTGAGATGTGAAGCAGGAATAAGTTTGAGGAAATAAACATTTGTTTTTGAATCAATAACATTTGAGTTTTTTTATTTTTTTCAGACGAAAATGACCAAAACTCTAAATCATTGCCTTTCTGAAAAATATGACATTTGGGGCAAAAAAAATTTAGTTTATTAAGGCACACAGTCCTGTGCTGAAATGCAGTAATTTCACATTAATTCTGGATTAAAAGAATCACATATTTTTCAGCAGATTGAATGCTAAATGGAGAGCAACTTGTGAACATATCTGTTACTTAGGATGTTTTCCTTTTAATAGAATTCATCTTAGCTTCACCACAGCCAAGTAGTATTAGTAATGGCTGTCATCCAGGGCCCAGAAATAGCATCATTCAATCCAAGTGATGCTATAATTCCAGTCTTTAAAACTGAAATCTGTGTGGACACATTTAGTTTGCCACCTTAGGAAGAATGGTGATCGGGGAGGTGACCCATTATTAGGTGAAGAAATTGCAGAAACAACATTAATCAACAATAAGTTTTTCCAAGTTAATATTTATTTTGAATGACTAAAGATTTACCTCACTTTATGAAGGGGCATCCTGTTGTATCCATGATGGACATTATTTCCTTTAAGGATAAATAAAATAAAATGGTAACTATTTTGGATGCCCGCAGAGCCTTTATCATTATTTTTATATTTAGCCTCCTCCTTTCCTGATAGTTCACACAATTTCCTCACATACCCAACCCAGCGCACGTGGGGAGGGTTGCACTCTGTCTTTGGCACACAGTAGATATACTCAGATATGTATATTTCAATAAATGTTTATTTAAAAGTTCTTGTCTGTGGTTCTCTATCGTTCTGCTTCAGGCTGAACCTACTTCAAAGAATAAGGCTTCTATTTTTGTCTTTAATAAGCTGTGGGGTTCCCAGGGAAAGCAAATGTACACACAAACTGCCTGGGTGGAGATAGAGCTGGATCATGGGGATAGCCTGCTTCGGACTCTGCCTGGAGACTGCTGCGGCTCACATATCCTGTACTACAGACCAGTCCCCCATCCTTGTCTGCTCGATGCCACATCTGCAAATGGAAATGGCATTTTGCTTTGACCTCGAGTGATTTCAGTGAGCTCCTTAAGCAAGCCTGGTTTCAGGTGAGTGAGGATGAAATGTCTTTCCCTCTGTACTCTTGACACCTTCCTGTCCTCTGTCCACACTCTCCAACCCCTCTTTGTTTCACAGAATTTCTCAGTTCCCTAATACTGCCATTGTCCGGAGGGACAATAGGGCCCTTTACCTTGTTTGATCCTCTAGTTTAGACTGGGAGATGGGATCTTTCTCTGTAAGGGACCAACTAGAAAATATTTTAAGGTTTGGGGACACATAATTCTGTTTTGTTTGTTTGTTTGTTTTGACAGAGGCTTACTCTGTCACCCTTGGGTAGAGTGCCATGGCATCATAACTCACAGAAACTGGGCTCAAGCGATCCATGCCTCAGCTTCTTGAGCAGCTGGAACTATAGGTGCCCCCCATGACTCCCTGCTCTTTCTGATTTTATTTTATTTTAGTTTTTTGAGACAGAATCTCATTTTGTCACCCCTGGTCAGGTGCTCTGGTGTTATAGCTCACTGCAACCTCAAACTTTTGGGCTCAAGCAATTCTCTTACCTCAACCTCCCTAGTAGCTGAGACTATAGGCGCCCATCACAATGCCGGGCTATTTTTAGAGACAGGATCTTGGTGTAGCTCAGTCTGGTCTTGAACTCATGAGGTCAAGTGATTTGCCTGCCTTGTCCTCTCAGAGTGCTGGGATTACAGATATGAGCCATTGCACCCAGCCTCTTTTTCTGTTTTAGTAGAGACAGGGTCTTACTTTTGCTCAGGCTGGTTTCAAACTCCTGAGCTCAAGCAATCCACCTGCCTCAACTTCCCAGAGCGCTAGAATTGCAGGTGTGAGCCACCAGGCCTGGCCACTCACATAATTCTATTTCATAGTTTTATTTGTTTGCTGTTTGCTTATAGTCCTCTAGAAATATGCTAGTTTAGCTCTCTGGGCAGTACAATACAGTATAGATCAGCCAATTCTCATTGGTTGCCGGATTTCAGCACATATCAGGATAATTAGTAAGACTCATGGAAGCACAGGATACTGGCCTCACCTCCAGAGGTCCTGATTCGGTCTGTCTGAGGTGAGACCTGAGGATTTGCATTTCTAACAGGTTATGGTGATGCTGCTGGTCCTGGAACTGTATTTTGAGAATTGCTCTTAGAAGCAGTTCTTAGTCATGTCAGTGTCTTAGAATCACTTAAAGAATTAAAAAAAGAGGCTCGGCACCTGTAGCTCAGTGGTTAGGGCATTGGCCACATACACCAAGACAGGTGGATTCGAACCCAGCCAGGCCTGCTAAACAACAATGACAACTACAACAAAAGAATAGCTGGGCACTATGATGGGCACCTTTACTCCCAGCTACTAGGGAGGCTGAGGCAAGAGAATCGCTGAAGCCCAAGAGTTTGAGCTGTGAGCTGTGACACCAGGGCACTCTACCGAGGACGACATACTGAAACTGTCTTAAAAAAAAAAAAAAAAGAAAAGAAAAGAAAAAAGAAAAGGAACAAAAACCCAAACCTAAAAATAATGTCCAGGAATCATCCTAGATCATAAGAATAGACTTCATTTTTTTAAATGGTTAATACATATCTAAGCCCCATCCCCTGCACTGTGCCCTCCCCACTAACCCCACCCCACAGATACCTGTACCTCTCCTTTGTATTATGTGCAGTCAGAATTGAACAGCATTCAGAGGTGTTCATCAGCTTTTGTTAGCGTTTGTGTATTTAATGTGTGACTCAGTACAACTCTTCTTCCAGAGAAGTGTGCCCGGTTCCGTGTGGGGCTGGTGGAGGGGGACAGGCAGCCAGGGGAGGGGTGGCCGGCCCTTCTGCTTCTCCACGCCTGCTCATTTTCCTTCATTCTGGGTGTGTGGGAGGAGCAGAACTTCATCGACTGGGTGCCCTGGGAAGGAAAGGCACCCAGTGGGGCCTCCATCACCAGAGGGCGCACGCGTGTGCGTGTGTGTGTGCGTGTGCGTGTGCGTGTGTGTGTGTGTGCGCGTGTGTGTGCGTGTGTGTGTGTGTGTGCGTGTGCGTGTGCGTGTGTGTGTGTGTGTTGCATAGGTCTGTTGGAATCTAGCTTAGTCTCAGTCCTGCTCCCGTTCTCAATGGCGTGGTTTGGGGAGTGAAGCCAGAGTCTTTACATTTCACCAAACTTGACTGGTCAACTCTTGAGAAAGATGCTTGGGGTGGGGTGAGGTGGAGCGTTATCAGTGGCTTCAGAAAAAGGGGAAATGCTTCTTGTTCTTGGCCTTACTCTGTGTAGCCATCACCAGATCTTTCTCATCAGAAGTCGGAAGGTAAACAGGGTATTTGCCTTTTAAGATTACCACGCTAAGGTCTGTGAAGACCCACCTGACGCGGCCTTGCCCATGGCCGTGGTAATCAACAGATAGGATTTGAGACTGCTGGAAGGGCTACGTGGAAAGCCTTCCTTCCAGGATGAGACTTAATAATTTCTTCTTGACTGTTATATTCTTACTCTTTTCTAGTGATATCTTGTGAAGTTATAGATATTTTTTCATCTTTACGTACAGAATGTATAAATATTTTCCCTGGACACAAAATCTCTAGAAGACTGTCCTGATACAGTTCCTCTGAAACTTGATCAGCATGTCAGATCACTCAGGGGTATTGCTAATAGCCGGGCTTAGTCCCCTCCTTGGAAATCTGATTCCTTAGATGTGGGTTGCAGCTGGAGAATCTGCATTTTTACCAAGTTCCCAGGTGATCCTGATGCTGCTGGTCTGGGGACTCCACTGGATGCATCACTGTCCCAGGGACTGAATCTTTGGTACACATCAGCATCAGAAGTGCCTCTGGATCTTTAAAACCAAACCACACCAAAATCAGATCGAAAACATACAAGCCCCACTGCCAGATACTGTGAATGAACTGGTTTGGTGTGAGACCTGGCCATTGATGTATTTTAAAAGCTGCTCTGGGTGTCATCCTTGGGTGATTCTAATGTGCCACCAGGGCTGAGAACACATTGCACACTGCCAGCAAGTACCCCCAATAGAACAACCTGTTGGGTTAAGGATACAGTTAATAGGTGGGTCCACTGGACACAAGAAGATACAATTAATAGACACACCCACTACTTTATTAGTAGGGGTCAATTTAATTGATCTGCTTATTCTGAGAAAATATTACACTGGTCAGACATAGTCTCATCTGGTAACATATTACAGAAAGAAGGAGATCCAGAGAGATGACACAGGGAGAACATTCCGGCAGAGGGGGCCTAACTGCCAATGATGCTGTCCTGTGGGCCTGAAATTCATCCACCCGTGTCACTACTCTTCAAGTCTTCTTTTCCCTAATTAGCCAAGAAACCTTGTTTATAGAGCTGTGACCTAGATCTAGCAAAAGGAAAGTCATTATTTGATGGTGGGTGATATTTTGTCTAACATCTTATATGGTGATTATATTTAAAGATACACGTCTCAGACAGGGCCTTCAAGAATCCTAGGTATGAAGAGCAAAAATGAGAGGTAACTTTATGGGTCTGAATAAAGGCATGTATGGATTCTGAGGTCTGGAATGGGGGGATAGTTAGCCTCTGGGTCTGTGGAGGGGCTCCTGTGTGGCCCGGGGGCCCAGGGGCCCGGGGCAGGAGAGCTTCATCAACCTTTATTTGCATTCACTCTTCCCATCTGCAAGTTCTGCCAGTGCAACATGCTTCTTCATTACTCTGATAGTTGATATATATAGCCTGTCATTATTCTTTAGATCTGAAATTTTGAATTGCTACTGAAGCTGAATATCTTTATATGTACACAGTCAATTCTAACTGATTATTACGACATGATTACTCAAAGTCTTTGTTCATTTTTCTATTGGTACATTTTTTCCTCAAGTAACTTGTAAGAATTTTGTATGTTTTAAAGACGTTAATATCTCTTGTATACATTTTCCATTTTTGTTATTTTCCTTGTGTTAAAAAAATTTGAATATGGATGTTTTAAATGTTTATACAATCAAATCTAGTATTTTTCTTTTCCTTTTGGAGATTCTGTTTTATCATTTCCAGAAAAATTTCTCCCCTTCACAATTATTAATAGATATGATTTTTATTTATTTATTTTTCATTTAAGCCTTTTTGGGGGGATGGGGGTATGAAAATAGTTTTGCTTTACTAGAATAGGTAGAAATTGGTTTGGCTGCTTTTTCAAATGGCAACCTAGTTGTCCCAACAATTTTAATTAGCAATTCATTTTTTTTCTTGGAGATGCCACTTTAATGGGTAAATGTGTCTATCCATGGGTATTCCATCTGATGTAATCATCTGTCTGTTCCCTGGTGAATGCCTCCTTTTAAAAAACTATTATAGTTTTTTAGAAAGCATTTTAATATTTGAAAGGGCAAGGTCCTTATTATTTCTTTCTTTTTGTTTTGCAGTTTTGGGCTGGGGCTGGGTTTGAACCTGCCACCTCTGGCATATGAGTTGGGTGCCCTACTCCTTTGAGCCATACGCACCGCCCAAGAACCTTATTATTTACAAAATTCCTGTCCTGTCTATTCTAGCTCATTTATAATTCCAAATGAAATAAGAAATTGCTTTCTCATATGCTCTCTCCTCTCAAAAAGTATAATTATGACAATTTGGAAAAACTGCAGCTATTCCAGGGTGTCATTCAGATGAAGGGAACAGCCTCAAGAAAAACGTATCATCGGGGGAAGAAAAACAGCTCATATAAGTTTAACAAGTACAAACAAACTTTGCTTTATTTTGGTACATTATGGCAAGATATTGAATATTCAAAGCTGCCTTTTAATTAATTAGTTTAAAATTATTTAACTTACTGACAAATCTGGCTATAGAGAACATATTACCGTATTTTGCTGTGTATAATGTGCACTATTTTGCTCAAATTTCTGAGGAAAAAATAAAGATGGGCGTTATACATGAATAGTACCAATTGGTTATCCATATAAATATTTTTAATTCTTTTATTCATGCTTCTGTATTAAAAGCATAACTCTATGTTAAAAAATAAATGCTAAAATTCCTCTATAATACAAAAACTAAGAATGTAAATATAAACAAAAATTTGAAATAAGAAGTTAAAATGAAAGAGTTTTTTCCTAGAAGTCTGAGAAAAAACGTAGGTGTGGATTATGCATGGGAACACATTATACACAGCAAAATACAGCATTTAGGTAATAAACAGCAAGAGATAGTATCTTAAAGAATATAGAAGATAGTATCTTAAAGAATATAGCTCAATGGTTAGGGTGCTGGCCACATGCACTGGGGCTGGTGGGTTCAAACCTGGCTGGGACCTGATAAACAACAATGACAACAATAGCCAGGCATTGTGGTGGGCACCTGTAGTCCCAGCTACTTGGGAGGCTGAGGCAAGAGAGTCACTTAAGCCCAAGAGTTTGAGGATGCTGTGAGCTGTGATGCCACAGCACTCTACCGAGGGCAACATAGTGAAACTCTTGTCTCAAAATAAATTGAAAAAAAAAAAGAATATAGAAGATGATTCCTTTCTCAGGTGATATTTTCGGGTCAGTAGCGCAACTCTGCTCCCCAAAGTTACTTGGTGTTTCTGCTAATTTCCTGTTCTAGCATCCCCAGGGTAATCAAGAAGTTAAACTGTTGTCACATGTGGGCTGCAGCAAGCAGGAAGGGGAGAGAGAGCGTGGAACAAATACGTTTATGGTTTTAAGGAAGCACCTCATTTCACCATTAGGCTGAGAAGGTATCCATCACTTTTTCCTCCATTCCTTTGCCCAAAGCATAGTGATACGGCCACACCAGTGAGACCTGTTGTGAGCAGGTCTTATTTCTGTTGAGCTATATGAACTCTGAGATGGAGTATTAAGACTTATCTTCCAACAGGAGGGATTTACATTAGATTCTAGTTTAGAGTTACTGTGTAGGTTTTCTGCCCTTGGATTACATGAACAAGAAGACTAACTAGGATTTATTGAGGGTTTTAATCTTTTTCTGTGTGGACTTCAAGATACTTCTAGGAAGTAGAAGAATGACCTAGATGATCTCAAACAGGAACTTCTCTGCATGGTGATTCCTTCCTCTCTCCTTTCCTTTATAAAACAAAATTACATTTTAAGTTGTACCTATTTCCCCTTTCATCCAAATATACATTAGACTTGGAGATTGGTGGTTAAAAAAAAATCATCCCTGAATTTCATCGTGTAGACAGGTTTGAGGCCATCCCCTTGGATAGCACACATCCCAGAGCCTGCGAGAGACTGGTTTTCCAAACTGTGATGAGTTTGACTTTGTCATTATCCCTTTATTGTCACCCTGTGGTTGTGTCTTCCTTTATGATCCACATGATCCTGGCTGAGGTGGAGGAAGACTCTCTCCCCATTGGTCTTAAACTAATTTTATAAAGCTCTGAATGTGGTGATGTTTTCTTTTTCTTTTCTTTTTTTTTTTTTTT
>NW_003852429.1:1330613-1381158 GCF_000181295.1 Otolemur garnettii | reverse complement strand
CCGCCACAATGCCTGGCCATTTTTTGGTTGCAGCCATCATTGTTGTTTGGCGGGCCCAGGCTGGGGATTCAAACCTGCCACCTTAGGTGTATGTGGCTGGCGCCTTAGCCGCTTGAGCCACAGGCGCTGAGCCGTGATGTTTTCTTTTTGAGACCGAGTCTTTCTCTGTTGCCCAGGCTAGAGTGTTGTGGTATCAGCCTAGCTCATAGCAACCTCAAACTCCTGGGTTCAAGTGATCCTGAGGCTTATGTCTCAGCTTCCTAAATAGCAGGAACTATAGGTCCCCACCATGATGCCCATCTAATTTTCTTATTTTTAGTGGAGATCATGTCTATTCTCTTGCTCAGGCTGGTCCAGAACTCCTGAGCTCAAGTGATCTTCCCAGCTTGGCTCCCAGAGTGCTAAGATTATAGGCATGAGCCACTGCACCCAACTTGAATGTAGTGATCTTAATCTAAGCTTCTTACAGTGTCTCTGATCCTCACATCTTCTGTTAATTTCTTATGACAACCTCTCATGTTGACAATTGTGGAGACTTTTCTATTACAATAGCCCACCAGGAGCTTCTAACTCCTCTTTGTCAAGCATGCTCATTGAGATAATAATCAAAATTTTTTTTTATGCGCCAAATTCATTAACATCCTCATAATACAGATAATGCCAGTGATTTCCACAGAAGTTAACTAACTTGTCTGTGGTTGCACAACTTGTGAGTCGTAGAGCTTGGTTCAAAATCAAGTCCATCTGGCTTGAACGCTGATGTCATGGTGGCAGGATCCAGCCACAAGAGCATTAAAGATTGGTGGCAAAGTGGCTACCAAAATAAAAGCAGGCGTCTAGTCCCCACAAGGCTGTTGGGAGACTTTTAAAACTCAATATAGAACTCAAGAGTACAAAGGGAGAATTCCTTTCATTTACAAGGTAACATCCTGGGGAGACTGAGGCTCAAGATGAAGGTACATAACTAGACAAACTCAGAAAAGCAGTCGAGACCACTGGACACAGATGTCTTATATCAGAATTCTCTTCAGCTCTGGGAGGAAGAGGGATTGAAAATATTGAGAATACACTCAAAGTAGCTGTCCTTGTAATGTGTGTGTTGGCACCATGGTAGGAAGAAAGTGGAGCTCGGCGTGTCGGGTGATAATTACTGATATTCTATGATCACCTGCCCATGTTCCGGGCAACATGGTAAGCAAGTGGGTATGCATTTTTTCATTTCTTTAAAAAAAATTTCTACCCATTATGAGTTTTTTTAATAGAGCATTATTTTTCTTTTATTATGAGGATCTCCCTGGGAGGTGAATAACATTCACATTGTTATAACATCACCAATAGGAAACCCAAGTACACAGACTAAATGTTACAGCTGAGATTTAAATGCTGGACTTTAGAGCCTTCATTCTTAACTCCCCCTTCTCAGTATTCCCCCCCCCCACCAGTGTTGTCCTTTATCTCTATTTTGTGAAGGGAAGATCAATCAGAAAAATTGACGTCTTGCTATTTCCATTTATCAATCAGACTAAATTAAATGGAATGCGGGCACTCGGTATTTATAGAAACCATTTTGCATGCCTCATGGGCGGGGGTGGTAGAGAGGAAGCCTTTGTCTTTGAGAATCTCCGACCCCTCCCCCCGTGCCCAACCATACACACACACAGTCTGTGTTCTGTGGTAAGGGGCATGGCCATTTTTCTCTTTAGAAGTGGTCATGTGACGTGGGATCAGAGACAAGATGCTCTTGACTGGAACTTTGAACCTTTGAATCTTAAGGGAAAAGTGACTGATGAGCAGTTTCCCACAGTGGTGGTGGAAGCATCAGAGGAGTTGAGACTTGAGTGCCCCTTGAGAGGCCTGTTAATAAGAGAGTGTCCTAATTAGGCTGAACAGCGGTGGGACTTGACTGCTCTCTACCCACTCTCCCTCCCTTGAACGTTGCTCTTTCTGAAACTCATTTTCCAGTCCTCTTCCCCCAGACCAAGTCGCTGAGATATTGGATATCCTTTAGTAATTTCTTTCTTTTTTTTTTTTTTGGTTTACATTTGAATTGATTTCTGTTGCTTATAGACCATTACATTAGAACAACTTCTAAATCATCTAATTACAGACAGGAAGTACAAGATTCCTGATGCATAGAGGTATTTTTTTAAAACTATTTTTTTGTCTTGTTGGCTCCCTCAAAACCTTGGTCATAGGATAGAAAAGTTTTTTTTTTTCTTTCACTCTGTTAATTTACTTAACATTTATCTCACTCTTAACTTGCTTTTTGATCTGCTTTTCTGATTTATTCATTTGACTGCTACTCCAGATTTTTTTCCCAGCCAGGTGGACCACATATGGGCCTTTAATACTTTCCGTCCGTGCTCTCTCTGGGTGTTCCGTACTTCAGCTTTCCTGACCATGACCACGATTGCCTTGTACTTTTACAAGGCTTTTGGGTATTTAATTTATTTAGTGTACTATTCAATTAATGACTTAGTCACAGTTTGCTTCAAGTTTCTGCACCTCTCCAACTTAGAAATAGAAAAAGATAAACGTTTCCTTTTTTAAATCTCTGAGCTTGTTTATATTGAAGTGGAAAATGAGTATTTTAATTCTTTCATCACTGTTGAATCTCCTGTAACCCTGAGTTAGACTGTTATAAATCTTTTCTCTTGCAAAAACACTTTGAAAGCTTAAGAGTAGTCATTGACTCTGGTTATGGTGACCCTGGTGTGAAGGACTAAATTAACTGTTATTGCATAAAATAAAGTAACAGTGAGGAAAAACTGCTAGTTAAAACTACAAATAGCATAGCTGCCATTGCCCCTAAGGAAGTGGCATAATTTTTTTCTGGAGTCTTTTGTTAAGTAAAATATTTAACAGTCTGACCTTGGGAGCTAATGTGTATAGTATTTTAGGAGTGATAGCAAAACAGAAGATTAGTAAATTGGATTCAAATAAAATGAAAAGAAATTGTATGGTGGGGAGCTGCCCAGAAGTGAGAGGGGCAGATGAGACATTGCAGTAAGGTTGGAGGTCGCCCGAGTTGGAGGGATACTCAGGAAACAGTCTTTAGAGGTGGGAGTGCTTAGGGACTTTGGGGGGCAGAATGCCGAACATTTAATTTTAAGTGGTTTGTCCCAATCTTCTAGGAGGGAATGTTACATGCACCTTTAATGAGTTTGGGGGGTGAGAATGGTTAGGGTGTGGTTGACATCCATAGACATCTCAGATGGATGGGATGAGGAAAGAGATGTAGAGTAGAAATGACCCAGCAGTGGATGGAAAACAGCTTCTCTTTCCCCAAATAGACCAGAAGTAGGAGAATCTTGCAGGGACGTGAGGGTGGGCCATGATGTGCAGGTTGTAATTGTTAGTGCACAGCCAAAATTTTGGTGGACAGAACTGACTGACCGGGGAAGGAGAAAAGGAGATACCATAGCAGTTATAGAAAAGAAAGGATCAGCCTGATGAATAAAAGCAGAAAGAAGAATTGGACCTTCTTTCATTTTCCTCTCTTTCTTTTGCAATGCTGAAATATGGCAGGGTCTATTGTTTTTCGAGCCCTTAAATGTGTAGCCAAGTGGCACTAACTCTGTTTAGCACTGTCTAAAATGAGATGAGCAGAGTTATTTTCCTTAAGAGCATTAGTCAAAAGCAAAAGAATATGAAAGAAGATCCAAACATCTAGCTGAAATGTAACTAAGTATCTTTAGAAGGTAATTTTCTTAGTGGGAATGTTAGTATAATAGATTTTTTTTTTTTTTTTTTGCCCTATAGAAGATGGGTAGAGGAACCATTGTCTCCTATTTTACATTTATGTGTATGATTCTGAATATGGGAAATATGATCGTAGCCATCAATTCTTAATATAGCCGGACTTGTTAAGCTATTTATGACTGAAAATAACTTTCAAATTAAAAAAAGAAAAGAATGCATTAAACTCCATAGGAAAGAACAATTCCCCACCTGGGGTTTCTATTATCTAGAGTACAGAGATACAGTGACTGAGAAGAAAGAAGGAAAGGTCTTTTAGAGAATGAGGGTAGAAGGAGAATGGAGAAGAGAGTAAGATAGAGAAGGAAAAGCATCAAGAAAAGAGTAGATGGCTTGGTGGAGGGAAAAGAAAATACTCTGTAGGCAGGAAATGATTCAGTTTTGTGAACCGAAAGCTGTTCGTCATACTGAACAGCATTTTGCTTCCTATTCCTCATTTAAAAATAAAATAAAATATTATAGGAAAAGAAAATAAATGAGCAAAACCATTACTCAATAATATAAACATTAAAAATAACCAAATACAGTGAAAAGACAGAAACTCATTGGATATAACCACCAAAGGCACCGGATAAAAATCCTCGTGTAATTGTACACAACCACCACACAAGATAGGACGTGAACATGAGTCAGGACATGGATCAGAAAGGAGTTTTTATGGGATGTTTACAGGTGAGGGCTTCCAAAATTCAAGAGCCCAGTCTAGTGTCTCCAATGTGAGCCCAGGGGTAGGCCGCTGTAAGGCCCCCAAATGGCGGACTGTCATTCCAGTTAACATAAATACCACTCTGTCATCTTCAAGACAGACCTGCCTGCCAGTTTTCAGGGAAACAAAGTTGTTTTCTTCTCCACTAGAGTAGGCACCTGCTACGTAAACATTCCTCTTACTGACTCAGGTACCTGAACAGAAGCACGATGGTTCTGTGCTCAGCCTTGCCCTGCTCAATTTAATACATCTCGTCTTCTGTGTCTGGCCTATAACCTCCCCAGAGCCCAGTCCCATTTTCCCACTCCCATTTCCCTACTTTTCTACCCGAATTCCCTGCACACCATCCCAAATTGCTCAGGTGTCTTTTCCCATATCTGGTGTTGACTGAACTTACCCTCATCCCCGCCCTTTCCTCTCCCACTGTCCTGTAAGCACCACTTTTCCACTTTATGAACTTGGTGTCTATCACTGTGCCTGGCACATTGTGTACACTCAGTAAATATTTGCTAAGACCGAACCTTTGTTCTTAATCACAAGAAAAGAAACAGAATATAATGATGGAGACATTCGGAGGTGTGTACAAAAAAAATGATTACAGTTGTTCCTCTTTAATTTGCTTGGCAAGTGTGACTGAATGGACTAATCTTCTCCACTGCTCTCCAGGGAGAGCTGTTCCAGTGGTATTTTCCAGTCCATTTAGGCAGTATCATTCAACTGTGTAGAAAATAACTGGAACCATTCACTGCAAGTTATACCCTTCCTATAGATGAATGAGATGAATTGGTTTGAGTATGTCATGCTACTGTCGTAATGTATGACATTCAGTTTTGCTTTCCATGCCTGTTTGCAGCCCCTGCCATAGTTATTAGACTTCTACAAAAATAGTTTTTTAAATTACGAGCAGGTAGCCTTGCTCTTTGTAAATCTAATTTCTACCACATCCTGCAGCATCTTCCAACTTCCCCCAGAAAAGAAACAATTGTGTCACTCTTTTAACCAAGACGTGTCAATGAGTCAATCTCCCTTACAGGCTCATCTTATGGACAGTAAGATGAACAAGTATTGTTCTAAAATTGTCCATCTTACATTTCCATTTTTAATTTCTTCCTCTTCTTTCACTTGTTTTTATCAAGGTGAAACTCACATAACGTAAAACTAACCAAAATGAACAGTTCAGTGACCTTTGGGACAGTCACTCTGTTTGTTCAACCACCTCTTCCTAGTTCCAAAAGTTTCCATCACCCCCAGAGGAAACTCATACCCGCTCAGCAGTTACGCCCCTTCTCCCGCCAGCCCCTGGCACTCACCAGCCTGCTTTCTGTTTCCATGGTGTAACTATTCTGAATATTTCATGTCAGTGAAATGATGCACTTTTGATATTCTGTGTCTTTCTCATGTGAAGCATAACGTTTCCATATTCAATGTTGTCCATATATCAATACTTCATTCCTTCTTTATGGCCAAATAATTTTCCATCACATGGTTATGTCACATTTTGTTTATCCATTCATCCCTTGAGGGATGTTTTAGTTTGTTTCCCCTTTTTCGTTATTGTGAACAGAGCTGCCATGAACATGTGAGTACATGTATCTTTGAGGTACCTGCTTTCTAACAGGAATGGAATTCCAAGGTAACATGGAAATTCTAGGTTTAAATTTTTGAGAAACTTTCAAGTGATTTTCAACGGCACCTGAACCATTTTACATTCAGCAATGTACAAGGGTATTGATTTCTCTATAACCTTGCCAGCTGTTATACTTTTTTTATTATTACTATAGCTGCCATCTTAAAGGGTGCAGAGTGGCATCTCTGTATGTTTTCATCTGTATTTCCCCAGTGGATAATGATTTTGAGCATCTTTTCATATACTTAAGTGAGCTTCTGTTTAACTTCTTTGCCCATTTAAAAAATTGGGTTGTCTTTTCTGTTATTGAGCTCTAAGAAGTATTTTGTGCAAAAAAAAAAAAAAAAAGGCGACACTTGTGGCTCAAAGGAGTAGGGCATCAGCCCTACATTCTGGAGGTGGCAGGTTCAAACCCAGCCCCAGCCAAAAACTGTGAAAAAAAGAAGTTTTTTGTGTAATTTGCACATAAACTTTATGACTACCCTGTATATTACTTAAAATTACTTTTCTATGATTCTGTAAATTGTCTTTTTATTTTCTTATGAATATCCTTTGATTCACAGAAGCTTTTCATTTTTCTGAAGTCTAATTTGTCTATTTTTGATTTTTCTGTCCATGCTTTTATTGTTGTAGCTACGACTTCTTTGTCAAATACGATGTTTTGAAGATTTGCCCCCATTTTTCTTCTAAGTGTTTTACAGATTTTAGCTTTTATATTAGGTCATTGATCTGAGTTAACTTTTGTATATGTTGTTATGGTAGAGGTTTCCCTCATTTAAAAAAAATATTGTCCATCATCCAGGCAAACAAAAGTAAATCTCTCCTAAATAAATACCTGTCTCCAAGCCTTTATTGTTTCTTCTGTCTGCAAGGACCTTCCTGGGCTTCTATCAACAATAGTTGAAGGGGCTACACAAATACCCATCTCCTTGATCTCTTCCTCACAGATCTCAGCTCAGCAAACTGAGTGAATTAGTGAACAAATACAAGCATCTTCTAAGCACTCTACCACTGTCATGTGGAACACAGCCTCTAAATCCTCGACCTCAGGTATCTTTACCTAACATGAAGCAGTGGCCTCTGCTGAGGGAAGCTGACAGCAGTATGCTGTGCCCACCCTCCTCAGATTGACTGTTTCATCTCTCCTTTGGCCTGGTGCTCATCATTTCATCAGAGATGGAATTTTCAGTTTTTTTTGAGGTGAGTCTTGTTGCAGCAAGATAACCATCAGCCATTTCCTGGCAGTGAAAACAAAAGAATACAGAACTACTTCAATTTACTTTCTTATGGATTTTATACAAACAATTGTACGAGACTCATTTGAAGTTTTAGTAAAGTCATTTAACAAAATGCCAATATAAGGAGTGATTCATATATCTTTTGCATTTGCTTCCCAAATACTCCTTAAAGCCTAGAAGAAGTTGTGCTAGTCTTGTCTTGTGTGTGTGTGAGAGAGAGAGAGAGAAACAGAGAGAGAGAGAGAGGGAGATAGAGAGATGGAGAGTGAGAGAGAGAGACAGAGAGAGAGGTGTTTCTTTTATCATCTGCTGTAAGTGGTTTTTCAGTTTTTTTTTTCTGAGTAGTCTTGAAGCAATGGAAATGACCCTGGTGAGTAGGGGATTGATAGCTTCCAACAGAATATTCGACATTTTAATCACATCCCATGTTGAGGAAGGATAAATTGTTGGATTTTTTTGTAGGTCCTTATATCAAGCTACAGGGTAGTCCTAAGATAGAGAATGTCTGGATTTCAATACTATTTGCTACACAGCACTGGCAAAATGAGAAATCTATTCTTTTGACAATGAGAAAAGATGAAGGTGGCAGGCAGTCAGCAAACAAACCTTCTCAGTGTGCCAAAAAATAAGACATCAGAACCGGGGTTTAGTTAAATACTTTATTCAATTTAATTTAAAGTAAAATCTTGATAACAGGATTCATAATTAGATGATTATTTTCAGTTTCTCTCGTTTCTTGGCATCCGTTCCCCAAATACCTGCTGATTTTAAGCAGTGCATTAGATGGCACTATTCACATAGTTTAGAACAGCACCCGCCGCCCGGCCGTTTTCTCTGCACAGATCCAAATATACGCCTGCATTTGGGATTTTACACCACTCCAGCTCTGTTGCTAAAGCTGCTATTTTCCTGGTCTCTTTTTATTCCTTTGGTGCAACTAGGAAAAAACAAACTCGTATACAAATGTCAGTAATTGTGGCTATCCCATGACAGGCATAAAAGCACGTTCTATGTCTTTAGAATTCATATGCCTTCACTTAAGCAATAGGGAAATAGGCCTGATCCCGCTGTTTCTTACTCTTGTCTGTTCTGTTCACAGAAATGCTCATTGCTGTCATTTGGTAAAAGCCACCCGTGCTCACCTGAAAATAATGGTACATCTTTGTGATTAAGAAAATGATCAGATTTGAATCACATTCTTATGGGATGTTTTTCCTAAATTTGAAAGTCTTATTAGATTTCACTACCCTTTTTCTGATTTTTTTTTTCTTTTGCCTTTTTATGGACTTTGACCCTTTGGTGTTTTAAAAGAAAACCTCTATTCTAACGCTTCTTATGCTTCTGTTTATTTTTATCCTCAAATCCAATAAGGATAATTTGCCAAGTCCGAGTCTGACTTAATTCACTTGGGGCAGAGTCCATTTGGCATATGAACCAGATGCCCAATAATTTAATATATTTTAGATGCCAGCAGGGAAATATCACAAAAGCATGAATCAAGATGCCTTTTAGCATTAGGGCGTAACTTTCTTTTAGAAATTTAGCTTGAAAAAAACACATTTTTAAGTCACTGTTTTTCTACAAGTAGCTCAATGGTCAACCCGCTTTAATTTCTACCACCCTTCAAAGTCTGTTTTCCAGTTTTCCAGAAACTCTGGGACCTCTTGACACAGGAGGGTATGATGCCAGATGTTAAATCCACTTAGACTAAATTTAGAAGCATCTTGTCCCTACCCCCAGTGAGATCAAGCTAAAGGTTGCAAGGTCAGAGGAATAAAAGGGGCTTTGTATTATAATACCCGAGCTTTAACTCATCTTTTTCCTTCCAGAAGCATTAGAGAGTTGGGATATACCTAATGGTAATGAACATTCAAACAGGGAAAATCATTTGCAGGGATGAGCACTCAAAATATGTTTGATAAACAAGTTCCAACTAATGGAATAATACTGTGTATTTGATTATGGTTACATTTCTTTTCTCATATAAAGATAGAAGTCCTAGATTTTATGATAATGTTTTATAGATGAAGAAATTGAAAATCAGGAAGATAAGAAGTCCAAGTATACAGATCTGAGACTAATACATCCTGATATGGAGTGGACTTTTCATCAAACTCTGAAAGCTCAACCAAATTCCATGCTATGCTTGGTTTTTTTTCTTCTAACAATCTAGATTATGTCTGTCTTACTTAAGCATTGGCTTAAATTTGCCTAGATTTATTATCTGAGGGTGAAACTAGAGGTCATTCTCTTTTCAGATCAGGAAACAATTATGGGAATAGCTAGAAAATGTCCACTTACCTCTTGGCTGGCTAAATTGGCATATTCTCCCTAGGTTAATCTGAGTACTTTCAGGAACCACTTTCTTTTGGGTTTAAAGAGGGTTAGGTAATAATTTTAGAGAATTTATCTCTTAAAGAAAGGCTTAAGCAGAGAAATGCCCTTTAAGTGAGAGTTTCTGTGGAAAAACAAAACAAAAAATTTAGAAAGTTGTGATAGACTACATTTGCTTTTTAATACCCACCATATGTCTAATTTTATTCCGGGACCAGAGGAGTGGGGTAGTGCTTATTTTCACAGATTGTATAAATAACAGGCCTGTTATTGCTTCTTTCTTTGGGGTGATAACATTTTGGATTGTACTAAATAAAGTGGTAGGAGAAAACTTAAAATCTTCCCTAGTTATTAACAGAGATAGCCCAGTTAGAGGTCTTTGGTTAGACTCCTTTGGGCTGTGAGTTTTTAGAGTGGGGATTGTTTTGTAATTAGAGTTGAAACTGATTGCTTTCACGGGTTTTAATATTAATATTTTCATTTCCTGGTCTCCCCTTTTCTCTTTGACTCTCTCAGGCTTTGCTTAATGACCTAAAACTGATTTTTAAAATAAGGGTTCCTTCATATTCCTTTTCTTCTTCTGTATCTGTTCTCTTTAGGACACCAAAGACCAACTTTCCTATCTACTGTCCCTCTGTGTCAGCAGTAGAAATACAAGTTAACTTTGCCTACTCCAGCGCCCAGAGGGAAGAAGGCCCTGGTGTTTGTGGAGGACTCAGCATCTAGGACTGGGCTAACCTGTTACACATGTGGCGGTATAATATTTCAAAGTGCTAATTGTCTGGTAGAACTGCCAATTCTCCCCAGCTTGGCAGCTCAATGGAAAAGCAACATGGCCATGGGGACGATTTACAGTGGGGAGCAAAGTTCTTTAGCTTTTAAGTTCAAAGGGCACCATCTGGGTATGAGACAGGGAAAGTTTTGAAAAGGAATGCAGTTGAGAAAAACGGGTTTTTCTTCCTAATTTGAGACTGAAGAGATAACGAAGCCTGGAGCTTGCAACTCAATTATTTCCAAAGTTATCCGGTTCTGAGAACACTGGACTTGACGTGACTTTCTACATTTCCTTCCCTGAACTGTGTTTGCTGCTGGTTTGTGTCAGAGGCCACTCAGAATCAGCGGTTTCGAAAAGGATAGCAGATTGAGGTTACTTCTTTGGGGTTTGTAACCGAGAGAGTATAATTGAGTACAGTGGACGTTTACTGAGGAATTGATGAAACATTTTGGTGGAGGTGTTTATAGGTAATGCTGTTTGGTAGTGGACGTAAATCTCCCTATTCATCCTCATTTCTGAGTTAATAATAAACAGGTCCTGTCTCCCCCTGACCCTTCTCCTTGCTGCCTCTGATTGGTTTTCCCGGGTTTCAGATTTCTGCTGCTGTGCTGGCTGCATCTCCGAGGAGGCTCTCTGAGTGTTTTCTAGTCTCTGTCACAAACCTTTGCAAGCTCCCCATTTTCTGTAACCTGCCATCCTTTTACCCACCCTGGGCCATCGTCACCGGCCGTGTGGCTTTTCATCTGTCACTTCCCCGTCTTCTCTAGATCGTTTGTCCTGTGTGTCCGTCCAGCATGTGCAGACCATGGCCTTGTGTTGCCATTTTTTCTCCACGTGGTTCTCTGGCAACAGGATGGAAAGGGTTATTTATTTCCTTAGAAAATTGTCATTGCAGAATGAAAAGTTTGACTTTCGGTAGTAAAAAATTTAGCACACTACTAGGAGGCATCTTCTACATTTCCTTCTAACCAGAAAATAAGCCTAACCTCTTTCTAGTTACTTTCTGAGCTTCAAATATTAAAGCATCCCTGAAGCAGCCACGTTCAGGATGGCATGGACCACCAACTGCTGAAATTAAAGACGGGAAATAAGAGCACTGGGCTCCCTACTGCAGGAGATCGCATGGCTACTCTGGAGGGGTGGACAATGGAATGAGCTGGGCTAGATATTGGGGTCTTAGGTTTGTGCATACCCCCGGTACAGATGTCACTTTGTGCAAATCATTTGTCTCTGTCTTAATTCTTCACCTGCAAGGCAGATTTCTACTGGCCCTGAATTAGGGTAAAATGAGATTAAGGACAAATATGCAAACATTTTCAAGATAAAACACTTTGAAAATGCAGAGTGGTAAAAAAAAAAAAAAGAAAGAAAATGCAGAGTGGTAATGGTGTTATTCAGTGGACATGGTGATAAAAATTGTTGCTATCTTTTACTAAAGACTAATAGACTCGAAATACATGTACTATTTAGACTGAATTTTTTATTTTTTTTATTTTTTTATTTTTTTGAATTTTTTAAAGATTGGGTTTTAAAGCAAATCTATTTCAAAGGCAAGTACGATTTCAACTGTTTTGGACATCTTTATGTTGTATCGATTATTTAAACCAAACAATTTCTGTAAAGTTGAACAAACTCTCTTATTTATAAGCCATATTCTTTCTTTTATTTTAAAATAGCAGCCAGGCAAATTAAGTCATCATGCAAGGAAAGTGAATTCAAAGGACAATGACTGGGATTCTTGCCTCTTATTAAGAGTTGTTTAGTTTCAGCCTTTAGAAAAAGTCGTCACTTCTTATATTTGCTGGTGACAATCAAATGCAAGAAAGCACAGTTTCTTTAGGAAAAAACCTAAATAAATATTTCAAAAGATATGCAGATCTAGCAATCTAGTTTCATTTTCACAGATGTAAATACTGCAAAGCTGATTATAGTAGATTTATTTTATTCAGAGCAATCTCAGTTGGACCTCTCCTTCTATACAAAAGAAATTGTAATTTAAGTAAAAAAAGTGTGCTTTCATGTCACCTGAATGTCTTATGTGGTCTACATTTCAATATTGATAGATGATCTACCTAGTCTTTTCTGCCTTGTTAAAAACAATCATCAAATTGTAAAGTTTGTCTCGCTTCAAATGTTGTGATGAGCAGAAGATGTGGTCGGGGATTAAGCCTGAAAGATCGATGTGGTCCAGACAGCTGCAACGCAAGAAGGCAGAAGGGAGACAGGCACCTGCACCAAGACCACCTTGCGTTTCTGTAGGAAATGATGTAAAGTGGAAAGAAACCTAATTTTTGTCAGAAATGCGAAGCCATCTTGGGACTGCATGAACCACCTTCTTGGAATGAGATTCAGAAGTATCACATCGTTCATTTCACCACCCATCCCCACATTTGCAAGACTGTGATGGAGTTCCAAAGCTCCATGCATAATGAAGTCAGTATTTCAACCTGGAATGTTGCCTCTGGATAGCAACCCCACTCCCTCCCTTCTACTCTGTTGCATGTACTGGTGTCTTTTTGTAAGCGTTTTTATCTCCTGCACAGGACTGTGCATAATTGCGAGGTCTGGAAAATTCCTCCCACCCCATTACCTCTGGCAAGATTCACCAGAGTATCTTGTTCATTGTGAGGGCTTCATACGTGCTTTTAATTAAAACTAAAGTGATGAAGTATATTCAGTTTCATAGTGGTCATTTATTGAACAAAACCATAAACATATCTTCACAAGAAACAGAAAAATATCGATCAGAGAATCATTTGGGCAGAAGCTTATATAGAAAAATGAAAAAAAAGATATTATGAACATTTTAGAAAAACAAATACTACTTTTAAAAGAAAAATCTTGCTCTGGGAAATCCTAGAAGAAAGTCTTTGCATATGGTGGACACGGGCAGGTGTCTTCATTTGCCCCTGGATCTCTGTTCCCCAAGTTCATTTTCTGCCTCCGTCTGTCGCCCAGCTTTGTGAGCATTCATCTTCTGGGTTTTGTTGACCCTAAGTTTTTATTTCTCTGTATAATGCCCAAGAGTACAATTGCTGGGTTGGGAAGTGCGTATTTAGTTTTGAATGTAGGTTCCATTTTAACCTTGCCCACAGCTTTGTAAATATTGTCTTCATCGTCCTTTGAATTGGCCTTCCCTGTGGGGGCTGAAACACTGAAGTTGGAGAAAAACAAAAGCTTGGAAATCTATAACAAATCTCTAAATTCAGTAGAAAATGTTTAGGCATGTGCTTTTTGCCTAAAAACATACACACGCATGCCTCTATTGTTTTAAATGGAAAATAGAAATAAATACAAATGTTATCAGGTGCAGAGGATCCGGCCACCTGTCACTGTCCAGCGAAATGTAGAGATGGGCATTAGGTCCAACTAGCTTTCTCGTCAGAGGCCAGAAATTCTGGAGAACAGCAAGAGTAGTCTTTCCAGGTTCGGCTACATTGACAATTCTAATAATTTTTACGACGAAGGACAAGGAAACAAACCTAGAAAGTTTTAACTTTATCTGATAGGAAGTAACATCAAAGTAGTCTTCGTTGGAAAAATGCAAAATGTTGAAATAACAGAAAAGTAATTTTCACTTTAACAGAATAGCTAAGAGCATCACCAAAGAAAACAGTGCATTATCAGAGGAACAGTTACTCGACCAATATCACACCACCTACTGTCTGTGTGTGACTACTTCCTCAAGTCTCCTGAGACGAACATTTGCACAGTCATCACGAAGCTTCACTAAATATTTACGGAAGGTGTGTGGGAACCTGAGTGGACTAGGCCACCATGCGGCTTCAGCTCAGCCTCTCAGACTCCATCTTGTAGGCTGCTTCTCTGGCTTCGTAAACACAGGACAAGAAAGATGGACAAAGGCTCACATTCGTCTTCTACCCCCATCAGAGGAAACCCAAGATAATGCTATTTTCTAAAATGTTTCAGCAAAGGCTTAACTCAGCTTCGGTTCTCTCTGTTAGTTACTGTCTTCCAAGGCCATGTGTATTCTACATAATGAAAAATAACGTGGAAACAGCAAACGTTACAAACCCAGCTAACACTGAAAAGGAGGATCACCCGCATGGATCTGGCTATTCTGCATCAGGAGCGTCTCTGTCATGGACGAGCACAGAAATTGCCTAAGTTGTTACAAAGGGAAGAGAAAAAAAATGATCAATGATTCATCTTTCCGAATCAGAGTGCCTCATGTCACTGATCATTCACTTATCAATGCAGCCTATAAATTTATTGGTCATCTGCTGTGTAAAATGCATGTAAAGGAGACAAGTTGTATTTTTTTTTTTTTGAGACAGAGCCTCAAGCTATCCCCCTGGGTAGAGTGCTGTGGCATCACAGCTCACAGCAACCTCCAACTTCTGGGCTCAAGCAAGTCTCTTGCCTCAGCCTCCCAAGGAGCTGGGACCACAGGCGTCTGCCACAATGCCTGGCTATATTTTGGTTGCAGCTGTCATTGTTTTGGGGGGCCTGGGCTGGATTTGAACCCGCCACCTTAGATGTATGTGGCTGGTGCCTTAGCCACTTGAGCCACAGGCGCCGAGCTGACAAGTTGTATTTTTATGTTTTATGATAATTCTCTAAGGATGAGTAGTTTGTCATAAGTAGTACAGGAAATCACTCAAGTACAATATTTAATACCAAATTAAAAAAAAAATACTGTACTTGAGTTTTAATAGCTGCCTAATCTGCAGCATAGAACAATGGAATTAGATAAATTCACCCCAAAATAAGCTTTTGATTTTATAAAATATTAGGGGTGATGGCACAAGATTAATGTTGGATTTTCCCCTTAATTTTAATATTCTTATTGTCTATATTATGTTTGAATCACAGAAACCTAGATATAAAATTGTTAGATCTTATAACAGCATAATTTCTGCCCCACAAATACTAAAAAAGTATTAGTTTAATATAACATCAGAAGCCTGACATGCCATATTTTGTAAAGTAGATATTTTGTAAAGCAGCTCAAGGATAAAAAGAGATACAGACACTCTGATTACCTTCCATAGGTGCAGAGCTGGAAAATGGGCAGGAATCAGAAGACCTTGGATAAATGCTGCCTCCAGCACGTTCCCACTGTGTGTAACCTTGGGTGAGTTGCTATCTAAGTTATCAGGTGTTTCTCCATCTTTCTCTTTCAAAAAATTGAAGTAAAAATAGTGGTATAATGATTTCTGCCTTCACAGAGAAATTCTAATCTTTCCTTCACCAGACTGGTTGAAGTAGTCAAAATGAAAATGATAAAGGAAAACACTATTCCATACATACTCAGACACCTACCTGAACAAATAGCATGATGGTACATGAGCGAGTATTTCAATCAGGGCAGGTATACTAATTCCTACCAGTTTTCCACTGTTGAACATTTTTGGAAATTCTCTTTTGTTATGGCAATTGGCCCACTCTATGGGCCTCATGAGAGAATCAGTCTCATTATGTTACAGCTGCTTGTCCTTTCTGGTTAGACCACCCTTCCTTCACCCTTCTTTATTCATCAGATAGCATCAAAATTACCTTGATTGTTTTTCAAAAAGTTGAATCAAAGCATCAAAGAAGGGGCCATTTGCCACAGTGGTAAAAATGCTTAAGAGAGTTTGTCTCAAGCTGTTATGTCATCTCAGTAGTTTAAATAACATACACATAGAAAGCTATAGAAATTAAGTGTAAAGCTTGGTGAATTTTCATTACTGGCATGTGAGAAGCCTCCTTTGGCATCTTATAGTCATTTACAATTTCTCATCTGCCCAAAGGCAAATGACTCTCCTGATATCAATCAACATAATTTACATAGAAAAACTTAGTAGAGACAAGATGACATTTTGTCTTATTTGCTCAAATTTGATAACTATCCAAGTTGTGTGTATCAGTAGTTAATTCAGTTCATATGTTAATATGAATGAATGTTATGAGTATGCCATTATTATCTATTCTGATGTCTTAGTGATGATTTGAGGGACATACTAACCAGTTTAGAGCTATTTCAAATAGTACAACCATAAACATTTTTGTACGTGAGTTTTGGAGAATATACATATGCATTTCTGTTGAGTACACGCTTGAAGTGGCATTATTGCCCTGATGGCCGTGGATAATTTCAATTTTATTAGATATTGTCAGTTTTCAAATGCGGTAGTACCAATTTAGACTCTTACCATTGTTATATGATAGCTTCCATTTCTTTTTTATGATATTTTACTTTATTTCTGAACATAAGGTGATTTTATAGTGATTTTACTGTTATTGATTTCCAGCTTTAATAGTCAAAGAAGATATTCTGTTCAATTAAGTCCTTTGACAATTATTATAGCTTTCTTTATAGATCTGTGGTTTTGATAAATACTCAATGTTATAGTTTATAACTGATGCATTCTACACTTTTGGTGCATTATCCTATATTAAGTCAGTTAGGTCAGGTTATTTACCAATGTTTTTCCAATCTTTTACACCTTAGTGATTTTTTTGTTTGATTTTTTCCCCATTATTTAGATGGGTATGTCAGAACCTGCTCCATTTCTATTTCTCTTTATAGTCTTGCACTTTTTGCTGTACACATTTTTAAAGTACATTACTAGATGTGTACCAATTTAGAGTTATTTTATCTTCTTTGTGGAAAAATGTGAAGGAATATCCCTAGTAATGTTTGTTTCCTTATATTGTATATTGTTTGGTATTGATTTATATACCCCCAAGTTTTCTGTGAATCATTATTTACATGGAACACCATTTTTTGTGCTTTTACTTTCAACCTTTCTTTGCCATTTATTTATTTATTTTTGAGGCAGTCTTGCTCTGCTGCCTGCACTAGAGTGCAGTGGCATGATCATAGCTCACTGCAACCTCAAACTCCAGGCAATCAGTCAGGCAAGCCTCCTGCCTCAGCCTCCTGAGTAGCTGAGATTACAGGTCATGCCACCATAACCAGTTAAGTTTTCTACTTTTTTGTAGAGACAGGGTCTCTCTGTGGTGCCCAGGCTAGTCTTGCACTCCTGGTTTCAAGTGATCCTCCTGCCTTGGCCTTCCAAAGTGCTAAGATTGCAGGCATAAGACACCACATCTGGCCCCTTTCTTCGTCCTTATATGCTTCTTAATCATTCTTATAAGCAACATTTATTTTGTATTATTTTATACAATTTGATAATTTTATAAATACTTAGAATATTCAGTTATATTTGTGTGTATAGTTTCACTATTTTCTTTTACAATTTTGTTAATGTATAATTTGCATAGAGTAAGATGTGCCTTAAGTCTATAATATGATGAGTTTAAGAAAACATATACACATGTGAAATACCCTTTAACCAAAACATAAAACATTTTAACCATCTCAGAAAGTTTCTTTGGCCACCACCTGGGCCATCACCACTCCCACTGACAACAATTTTTCTGAACATTAACTTCACGGTTTAGATATGTGCTTCATATAAATGAATCATACAACATGCACGGTTTTGTGTATGGTTTCCTTTATTCCATATCATACATGCTTACCATGTATCAGTAATTAATTCTTTTTTCTTTTTTTTGAGACAGAATTTCAACTCTGTCTTTGGGTAGAGTGCCATGGCATTATCTGACTCACAGAAACCTAAACTCTTGGGCTCAGGTGATCCTCTTGCCTCAGCCTCCTGAGTACCTGAGATTATAGGCACCCTCCATGAGGCCTGGCTAGTTTTTCTATTTTTAGCAGAGGTGGGGTCTTGCTTTTACTCAGGCTGATCGCTAACCCCTGAGCTGAAGCAATCTACCTATCTTGGCCTCCCAGAATTCTAGGATTATAGGTGTAAGCCAATGTGCCTGGCCCAAGTAATTCTTTTTTTAAAATTGCTGAATAACAGTAGTAAATTGTATGAGTGTTTTCCTGTTGATATACAATTGTTTCTAGTCTTTAAATATAATGAATAAAGCTGCTATAAGCATTTCTATGTACAAGAATTCTTATTTTTCTTGGGAGAAATTCAAGAAAATGGAGTGAAATTTTTGATTGAAAAACATAAATGCATATTTAAATTTATAAGAAAATTTCAAAAAATTTCCAAAGCCATTGTATTGCTTTACAATTCTAGTTGGCCACTTACATGTGATGTGATCTCTGATAGATCTGACATTTAATCTCTAACTTCACTCTTGGATTTCATTTATTTTGCCTGTGATATGTTCTTTTTCATGGGAGTGTTTTTGTGTATCCTTAATAAAATATTTTTATTATTTCATTTTACCTTTGAATTTTAGTTACACATTAGTTAAATAACCATTTAGAAGTCACAGTATGCGTCCTTGACCTACAAGCATCTAATACAAATTATTTCTTAATCACTTCTTAGTCTATATAGGAAACTCAGATCACTTTAACACTCTCACCCTTGTCATAGCCTTGCTTTTTGGGTTATTGCTGTCATGTATTTGAAATCTGTAAGTATTGTTAGCATTTATCCAGGCGTCCTCAAACTATGGCCCGCGGGCCACATGCAGCCTGTCTTGGACATTAATCTGGCCCACTGGGTGTTTTTGACGCCGCTGCCTGTCCTGCTTAGCAGCCAACTCATCCCAGGGCCTGCAGTCCAGCCCTCCAATGGTCTGAGGAACGGTGAACTGGCCCCCTGTTTAAAAAGTTTGAGGACCCCTGACATATACTAACTAGCACATATACTAGCACAAGGTGAAATTATAATTATTTTCAATCAATATTTGCTTAGACTTACCCACATTTTGAAGATTTCATTGTGCTTTACTTTTTTGCATTTGATTGTATTATAATCTTCCTTTTGCTTGAAAAAATTATTTTAGCATTTATTGTATGCATGTCTGTGCAACAAACACTTTGTTATAGTTTTAGTTTGTATAGAAATGTCTTAATCTTCGTTTTAGAACACTGTTGTCACTCAGTATAGATGTCTAGGTTGGCAATTTTCTTTCTTCTTTTTTTTTTTTTTAACTTGAAAGATATTATTGCATTGTTTTCTGGCTTCATTTATTTCTGTTGAGAAATTTTCTGTAGAAATTATTTTGCTCCTTGGAAGTAAAAGCCTGTGATTTTCCTCTGGCCGTTTTTGAAGGTTATCTTTTTTCTTTTGTTTCCAGCAGATTTACCTGGATGCGTTTCCCTGTGTATATGTCCTGCTTTGAGTTCATTTCGCTTTTGAATCTATAATCTCTTGTTTTCATTTTGCTCTTTTTTCCTCTTTGAGGCACTAATCACACATACACGAGACTGTGACATCTCCCATATTCTTGGTCTCTTTCAGCCATTTTCTCTCTTTGTTCTCTCCCTGCTTTAACTTGGATATTTTTTCCTAGTGACTTATTTTCCAGATCATTGCCTTTTCTGCAGCAGTTATTATTATGCCTCTCTGTTGCTTCCTTTCTTTGTATTATAATTTTCAGTTCTAGAGATTTCATTTGATTCCTTTGAATAGATTTCAGCTTTCAAATGAAATTCCTCAGTGTGTCAAGGGTTGTCTTGGGTTATTGCGCATTCTGGGCCTCCTAACTCCATTATCACTGTTACATCAGCATGTCTCTGTCATAAAATTTTCTCTCTGGCCCTGGTCTCAGATTGTTTAGCTCAGTTCTGAGTGCTGACCTGGATTAGAATCAATTAGCCTGGATTCTAATTTTTGACTCTCTTATTCTGTGAGACTGTAGGGAACTGTGCTTAGTTTTTCTGTGTCTTTGTATGGACATTCTTCTGAACTTCTCAACCTTGATTTCCTGCTTCCGAAGGGGGGACAGATCAAGGAACAACGTGGTGTACAGTATCAGGCTCATCTCAATGAATTTCTCTATTCTTTACGATCTGGCCCTTTTATGTGTGGGCTGCTCTGCTAGTTCTCTGAAACTTTCAAGCAGATTCTTAAAAAATCTTTTGTCAAGTTCTTCTGGTTGTTCTTGGTAGGAAGAGCCGTCTGTGCCGGTCTGTCATAGCCAAAGGGCTCTACTTCTGTTTTCAGAGCAAAGTTAAAAGCCGTGGAACTCCTGGGGTCGTGTTTCAGCTTAGAGGTCCTTGGGATTTTTACCTTTCAGAGAGAGGCAAGCTGCCGTCAAGGAAAACAAACCTCGTCAGCTGTTCTTCCACATCAGCCGCAAGTAAAACTCAGAGCAAATCAAAGAAGTATGTCTCTGGCCATCCTACATCCCAGACTTATTTCTAGAAAAAGTAAAGACTTGAAAAATCTGCTCTCGGGAGTAGCCCTGATTTATGGAAATACCCCAACACTGAATTTTGACTTTTGTGGTCTGATCATTATGCTATAGAGATAGAATAAAATTTGTGGCAATCTCCTCACACCTGCAGACAGAAATAGTGATTGATATAATTATCCCATCAATGTGGGCAATGTCTGTGCTGTTAGTTGAAATATCTTAATCAAATTCCCTGTCTCTGGCAAAGAGTGCACGCACACACACACACAAATCCCTCTAAAATTGTTATATGTAAATTTAATTTTAGATATATTAAGAGAAACATCACTAATTTCTGTTTTAACTTTAATGGAAGTAAAATACCATAAGGATTGCTTTTTATTTTCTGAGTTTTTAGGATTTTCTTTAATTTAGTGAAAATAGAATTAGTCTGACTAAAAGACTAGCCGTACAATTAACCAAATAATTGATTAATTACTATAATAAATTAGAGTAATGGGATGAGGAAATAAGTTTATGAAGACAAGTATAGTTCATTCATTTTCTTTGTTAAAATAAATTCCATCCTTTATAATCTCAAATTAAGACATTTTAACTTCCACATTTTTCATTTTACTGGATTCTTATTAACCACAAAATACTCAGAAAAAGAAAACAAATAGCAAAAACCCAAATTTAATGTACCACGAAACTTTCACCATTAAACATATTAATGTGTTGGAAATGATCATTTACGAGGTGGGACAATTAAGTTTGTGAACTCGTCCTAGAAAAAGGGCTACAGACGTCATTGAATTGGCACCCAGTGACCAACAGGAGTACTTTAAAGGTGACTATAGTGATAGTTAGCGATAAGATCTGTAATATTTTTCTTGTTGGACCCTGTATTAACATTTCAGCATCTACTATTTATATGCAAGTGTATTATAATGCTTTTTTGCATCGGTAACTTGATTCCTTTCTTTCTTTATCTTTTCATTCTTTAATTCCTTTTTGTTCTTGTTGTGATAGGGTTTTGCTTTATCACCCAGGCTGGAGTGCAGAGGCATGATCATAGCTCATTATAACCTCAAACTCCTCACCGCAAGTGACGCTCCTGCTGCCTCAAACTCCCAAAGCGCAGGAATAACAAGTGTGAGCCGTCATGCCCATCCTCTTTTTTTTTCTTGTAAAACATCAAGTCCTATTTTATTTAATTAATTAATTTATTTATTTTTGACACAGAGTCTCACTGTATTACCCTTAGTAGAGTGCTGTGGAGTGATAGCTCACAGCAACCTCAAACTCTTGGACTTAAGTGATTCTCTTGCCTTAGCCTCCCAAGTAGCTGTGAGCTCAGGGTGGTGATCCACCTGACTTGGCCTCCCAGAGTGCTAGGATTGCAGGTGTGAGTCACTGCATCTGGCCAATCAATTCCTAATTTACCTGTGTTTGGTCACTATTTGAATGATCCTATAATAAGTCCACAGGGAAAAAGAATTTCTTTGGTAAAGTCAACTCTTCCTTTTCACATACATATTCCAAATTTGCAATATCCATTATCAAATGTTTAAAAAGTGAAACACAGGTATTTAGGGCAGGTATCAATAATAAGTAATTGTAATACTCTCTTTGAAAATTGAATTGTATTTGAGGCAATAGGACAGATTTTAACAACACAGTTATAGCTTTTGATATTAGTAAATACATATTCATCCAAATTAACATTTGGGACCTGATATCCTCTGCGGGCACCTTATCAAACAAGTCACTATCCAGAAGGACATCTGTTTTCCTGTGGTTTTAAGAAAGGCAGTCCTCAGTACTCACAATGCCGTTGAATGTTGTGTTAATATGAACTTAGGCTTTAATCAGAAGGATAAATGGAGTCTCACGAGTTCTTTTAGTTCTCATTCTCTTTATCTCCTCTCTTTTACTAGTTGTCTAAAAGCCAGAACCCTGCAGGTCATTCTGCTTAGAAATGCTTAAGCCAGATTGCCAAAAACCTTTTCCTACAGTTTTTAAAAAACCACTTCTCAGATGTATAGGAATTCTTATTTGTCAAAATCTGCATGAATCTAAAATTAACCACCACAACAGCAATTCATGTTGAAAAGGATTTATAAAGAAGGAAACCATGGCAACAGAATCATTTATTTTTAACTGCGCCAACCCTTATCTCCACCTTCACCCCCAAACTAAGTGCACTAAAGCCATAGCTTTTCCCAGGCTGCCTTATTCCCATTGTAGTTCTGCATGAGTCAAAAATAGCAGCAGGAATTGTCATATTTATATTACTAAGGGATGTGCCAGCCATACCTCTCTTCTTATGTACTTGTTTACATTATTCTGCAAATGGCCTTTGAGAATCTTCTGTGGTTATCCTAGGGGAAGCTTGGCTGCTGCATACCACAGGGTCAATGCCACTAATAATGGCAGTGCCCAGCTCACTAGTGGCTAGATTAGGGTCCTGAGTTAATTACCCAGGGATTCTACATTTTATCAGAAGTGACCGGATCACACAGGGCACTGCTGCATACCCAAACTATGGCTCTTATCTCCCAGGGATCGTATCTGCATACATATCTGGATTGCTCTGTTTGTTGTTGTTGTTGTTCTATATGTGTACTGCTGCCTTTTATATTCCTGGTCTCATATCACAACGATAGGGGAACTTACAATATATATAGTGTCCTCCATCAAAGGTTTACCAACTTGAGGCAAGTACTGTTTTTGTTAAAATATCTTAAAAGTATTCATCAGAAATTTTCACATAATTGATAATGGAAAACATAAACATAGTTTCCTGTTAATAATTATAATAATAAAAACTAAACTTACCTTCAAGACTGGTACATGTCTGAGGATCTACTAGCCTTCTTTAGTAAATACCCCTGGTAGGGTATTGTATGTGAAATATATCTTTTTAAAAACTCCTTTGTCTATTTTGATTTCTTTTAGCTCAGTTCCATGAGGAGCTTAGCTGTTCAAAGGGTTCGTTCTCACTGATTCAGTTGAGCTAGTCATCCTAGGAGGGCCCTGTGAGAAGCATGGGCTTTATGACCGAAGATCAGAGACTTATGTTTGGAGACCTAAAGGGCAATAACCCAATAACCCAATTGAATCACGTGGAAAATTGATTTTATGTTTTCTGAAATAAATGGAAAATTCGGTGGTCAAAAGGGCATAGCCCACTTACCTATGAAGCATCTTCAGGATTAAATAAGAGAGCAGACGCAGAATGTGTCTCTCAGTGTACTGATGACAGCAGCAGCAGAGCGGAGGCCCCGGCTTCTTATTGGTTCATTTTAACTTCTTCCCTGTTTCTCTCACTTGTTTCTGTGGCTCATTTCTCACAATTTCCCCCATTAGATTGGCCTGTAAGTTTCTTTACCCAACTTTGCTTCACAGAGGGTTTTCTGGGGTGTATGAGCCAAGGTTATTCGGGATTTTTGCATTAAAACTTTGTCAGATAGTCTTGGCTGGGTGTGAGGGCTTACGCTTGTAATCCTAGTACTCTGGGAAGTCGAGGCAGGAGGACTGCTTGAGCTCAAGAGTTCGAGACCAGCCTGAGCATGAACAAGACCCTGTCTCTTCTAAAAATGGCCAGGCATTGTGGTGGGCGCCTGTAAACCCAGGTACTTGGCAGGCTGAGCAAAGAGGATGGTTTGAACCCAAGAGTTTGAGCCATGATGCCACAGCACTCCACCCAGGATGACAGAGTGAGACTGTCTCAAAAAACAAACAAACAAAGCACAACAACAACAAAAAAACTTCGGCAGATTCTCATGAAGGTAACCTTACAAAGAAAGGAATGTTTAAAAGTGGAGTTAAGTGCCCCATTTCTCTGAAGGAAAAGAAAACAAGAAAAATATTGTTTTGAATTATTTCTTTGAAATCAGTTGAAGCCAAAAGTAAATTGGTTTTCAGGACCGAGAAGTAAAATCTTTCTGTCTTTGGAGGCATGATGAGCAGTAGAGCAGGAATCTCGTACAGGTTCTCTATTTCTACAGCGGTGCTTACTCTGTTTTCTGTGATTGCTGCTTTGTGTCCGACATTTCCCATCCTGAGTATCAGCTCTGAGAATTTATTCAGCAAATATTTATTTTGCCCCTGCAAGGTCTGACTCACTGCCTATGATAAATGGTAACTGGAGCAGTCTGGCTGCAGAAACGTGGAAACCCGAGTGAACCGAGGTGTAAATGAGGTTTTGAAAAGCCATCTCTCACCATCCCGGAAAGACATAAGAAAGCAAGCTGCTTATTCAGCAAGGGAAAATATAATAAGCACAAAAATAGTTAAAAAAAATACAGATGTTTCCCCCTGCATTTTGTAGCATATCGCTAGATGATTATCAAAAGAAACCAAATTTTATCACTATAATTCAACAGATAGAAAAATCTAAAAGTTTATCCTTTTTGATCCCATGGCCACCTTTGTGATAATCACAATTTGGTTGACTTTGCATTGAACATAGTATGTAAAAGTTGATAAGGCCCAGGCTAAGACATTTTATTATTTGGGTATAAAATTGGAAATTTATTAAACATGTTAATTAAGTAGGGAAGTGGCAGGGGAAGCTTTGAAATATCTGAACGAATTGCTCCCAGGCCTCTGAAGGGCAGCCATACTTGGGAAGATTTAAGTATTTTAAATGCTTTGTCAGTGTAAGCTAATGCTAAAGAATAGTGACGTTAGCATAAGGAGAAGTAAAGATTTGGACTCTAATATTTTGTTTATTCTTCAACAGATGTTTTAGTGTGTCTATGTATGTCATAGGGTAGCAGTGATAAGTACCGGCGGGAACTAGGCAGAGGGACGAGCGGGCTAGAGAAACAGCTCAGACTAAGCTAGAAGGGCAGAAATACAAAGGGGTGAGGGTCTGGAGGCGCTGCCCACTTGCTGAGAGCCACCGCTTTGCCCCGAGAGCTCTGCCCACCATCCGAAGAGGGACATAAGTGGTTGTATTTTTCACAACATCCATGAGCTAAACCCAGAACAGTCATTCAAAAGAGGCATGATTATTCCCAATACTTAGACGTGAGAGAAATTTCTTTCTCTCATGGGTCCTCATAAAAAAGCCAGTGAGTGAATCATCTGATCATCCCAGGCTGCTCCTAGAGAGGGTTCTCAGAGGGGCTGGGAGGTCAGAGGGGCTGGGGAGGGTTTCATGGGAAAGCTGCTTCCTGGTATGCCCCTCTGCTGTCTCATCCATTCCACCACTTAGTAAATGAAGTCACTTAACCTCTTGGTGCCTGACATGCTTAAACTGGAAAATAAGGGCTACAGACACTTCTTAGGTTGCAACCAGAAGTGAGATTCTGTTTCTTGCATTCTGATCGAGACAGCAGGCCCTTAAGAAATCTCTGCTTCCTAACATTTTCCAGCATAGGAAGGCATCATAGTCTTTTTTTTTTTTTTTTTTTTTTTTAGCATTATTGTTTTTATTTTTTTTCAAATTAAAACGAGGGTACAATGTTTAGGTGACCTTGTTCTCACTTCCAGGGTAATGTTCCATTTGTAGAAGAGCCCCTCACCCAGGGGGCATTTTATGTACCCTCACAATGTGCACATGAGGTGAGATCCCACCTCAGGCCTTCCCAAGGCATCAGATTCTGATATAAGACACTGTGTGTGTTTGTGTTCCTGCATTCACCTTCTTACTCGTTAGTCTATTCTACCCAACAGAGTCCAGGAAGGAAACAGAATCTAAGCCAGTAATTTAAACTCAGGATATTTAATGTAAAGAACTACTGACTGGAAGCAAGTGAGTAGTCACTAAGAGGAGTTAAAAGAGAACTCAGTAGGTTAAAAGAGAACCCTTGGCTGACAGATAGTACCCAGTGAAGAAGCACACTTGGAGGGAGCATCCTCTCTGTTGAGGCATTTAGACTTCCTGGGAGTTGAACGTACTGAATGGCAAGGAAGTTTGTCGCCCAAATCTGGTTCACAGCCAGTTGTCTGGGACTGGTGAGCTGGGAAACCTGGGCAGGGCCTGGCATTCCAAAGGGGTCCAGGCACAGTTGGCTGGACGACATGGGGCACTGGACTTCTCAGACACAAGCTTCTCGAAGCCACACTTCTAGTAGGGGCCAGAAGAGGGGAAGCAGCCAAATGTAGAGAAGTCTCTTCCTCTACCATAGTCTCGCCTCTGACATCTTCTGTTGACAAAGATTATCAAGGTGCCAGCTGTCAAAAAGAAAAAAAAAATTCTTAGGGGTTCCAACTCCAGCACTATAAAGCAGAGCCATGAAGAGTGAATTTGCAGCTTAGAAGCAATAAATGGATAATTGCAAACCTACTGTTTCCCAAATCATTAAACTCCAAGATGAGTAATGTGCATTTATAGCCCCCCCCCCAACAAGGAATTATCTGAGAGTTGAGAAACCCTGCTCTATCTAAATGGGTACCCTGCTCTATCTAAATTTGGACTAGGACTAGGGGTGTAGGATTAGGACAGGTGTGGGGGTTGAGAGTGATCGTTTGCATTTCACACCTACCTGGAGAAAGACCGTACAGATACACACTGACATCGAAGGGGGCTTAAACTTACTACTGTCAGCATTAGCCTTGTAAAACCTTACGTGAAATTTGTTTTTTAAATTATCTTGCATAGTATTATTATTATTTTTTTGTTTAGGCTATAAAAACTCTAGACTCCATCCCTCAAGGGGAAGGAGAAAGTCAGAGATAATGTTATTTAAATGGTTTAAACACAATTTATATTATCCAAATGATATGTGTTACTGACTTCCAAGAAATTCAGGAATCAACTCAACTTTCAGACCTAAAAACACTTTGGGGTAAGAAAGTAACAAATTCCCCCAAATTTCCATATGGTTAATTCTACTGAAGCCCAGCACTATAGGAAGTCATCAATATTCCAACAGACAGGTAATGGAAACTAAATTCTGAGAGTTTTAATTTGAAGCTGTAGGAACCTTAGCGGAGATCTGAGGGGAAAAAATTGTGACTGCTGTGGGACATTTTTGGTACTGTGGTGGTAGATATGAAAACCAGAAAGAAGGACATTCGAACAGCGTAATGAGCTGCAGTCTGGGTACTCTTTAGCACTCTCTTCACCAACGGTTTCCAGCCCATTCAATTTACCCTACCTCTAACTCAGGAAGGATAATAATGTAATCATCAGGTATCTTTTTACAAAATCCTATCTAGCTCTCATAAAAAGTATGCACCATAGTAATAAATAGATTTGCATATGATTTTTAGCAGAGATTTTAATTCTTTGAAAGGAAAGACCAATGTTGAATATTTTTGTTGCAAAGGTCTTAACTAGACTTGAGTATTTAGTTGGCAAGCTCTTAATTTTCCTTCTAAATTCTGATGGAACCAAGTACATTGGCTCACCTAATCTCACTTCATTCATGTGCCAATTTTCACTATATTTTCAAAGTATCAAATACTTTTTTTTTTTTTTTGAGCCTCAGAAAAGAGAAATTTCCAGTGTGGGAAAAAAGTGGATGGTGAATGAATGCTAACAAGCTAGTGGAAATAGCCAAAAGTAAAACCGTCCCCAGATAAATATCAAAATACTGTATTACTATCTTGATGCAAAAAGAAAAAAAGTAAGAATCGCCATGATGATAGAGTAATAAATAACCATAAAGGAACCCTTTAGACAAATCCTTAAGTATTTATAACAATTCAAGAGAGTCCATTCATTCTCATCGTGGTGAAAACACATACATCATTCCTTCACTGTGTTAAACCTTCCAGGCACTTTGATTAACATTTATCTGCAAGTTCCCTTTTTTCCCTAATACTTGCTTAAAACAATCAAGCAAACAAACTTGAGTATTAGAAAGGAACACTTGTGAAAAGTCAAATGAGTTGTTACCTATCAGAAGTGTGTATTAAGTAGACCCTTACCAGTTGATATTATTATAAAGACTACATGAGATTTGTGACCTATCTCATTGTCACATGTATGAAGTAACTGAATATTCAATTTCTAGAGACATTGATGCCAGAGGGCATCTATATACATTTTTACAAACCTGGTTTCCTCATCTGCAGCCCACTTGGCCTACCCTCCCTTTTCCTGCCATGTTCACTTTTCACTCATAATCTTGATAAGAGGAATTGCATTTCTTTGGAAAGGGAAGCAATTGAGATAGTGGTTAAAAGGAGGTGTTGATGACACACAGCTGTGAGGTGAGGGCTGCAATTTTTAATGAGTGGAGTGCAAAGTATTAGAAGTATAATTTATAAAAGCACCAAAATTTCTACGTCTTGCTAAATCACATTTTAAATCAAACGGAACTAAGATTTTAAAAGAGGGAGTACAAGAGTTTACATTATAGTCACTGAAATCCATCTCCTCCACTGGAGAAAACTTAAAATGTTAGAACATTTTCCTTCTTTGTAATTTTTTTTTTTATATTTATCTCTCTTTGCCGGATTGTTAGCTGACAAACTATATCCAAACATTTATATGACTTCTGCTTATGTGTTCCAGAGAGGAAGGGACCTTTTATTGTAGGTAGTAAAAACCAAGTAAAACAGATAGGGTCACGATTTGCCAAAGGTCAAAGGTCACGACAAGTGAGTGACTCAAGAGGCCTTGAGGTCAGAGGTGCAGCTGGAATCCCATAACCCCCACTCCAGCTTTTACATCACAAAGAAAAGCAGTGCTCTTCCAACTTCTGTGAAGGACTCTATACCCCGGCTCACATTTTTCCTTGAAAAATTATTTCAAAATGATTCTGTCCATGATTATTTTCCCCTTTGAAACCAAGTGGCATGAAATAGGCTTTTATATAAATTGAATGTCTCCTTAGCCTTTTATTAGTATTCTATATTGGCAACCTAGAGAGGAAGAACTAACAGAGATTAATATGTGTTTTTAAAATGGAAAATAAGCACATTTTTTTAGAAGATCAAAACGCAGACCCAAGAAGTGCATTTATCTTCTTCGTTATTTTCTTTTTCAGCCTCATGTGTATTTATTGTCTGCACCTAAAAATGTTTTTCTTGGAAAAATAACTAAGAGTAATAGTGATCTCTTATGCTTTCCATTTGGAATATATTTTTAAGCTGAATTCCTAATACAAGTCCAAAATAACATTTTATAACAAGAATCATTCTGGTGTTATTTAAATTTAAATTTTTTCTTTTTTGGCTAATTTAAAACAATTAAAATTTTGGTGACACGGGGACCACTTTTTACATTAGAATGCCTTTGGTAGATCTCAGGACATTTAAGTAGCTACAGATACATCTATACCATGTGAACTGGAAGAAAAAAATGCAGAAACTTAGTTTTCAAGTCCATTGGTTTCTAACCTCTTATGAACACTTAATTCCTCATAGAGAAGGAAATAGTCACGCTTCAGAATCCCGTGGCCCATGAAGGGTAATTGGATAACATCTTTTGAAAGATTTACAAGGCTGCCAAGGATTTTGCCAGCTTTAAACCTGATTGATTCAGTGTGAAAAGATCTGAACAATTCTGACCTAAAAGTTTAAAGACAGACCTTTCCTGGGAAAGTATAATTTACAGCCTGTAATAAAACTGTATTGGAAAACACCACATTGAAGAACACAGCCATAAATTGCAAAACTTAGCATTATGTTAAAGGACATTTTCCCCCTTAAATCGTCTGAAAGAACCCTAATTGTTCACCAGATACTTTAATAATGAAGTGTTTTTGTTTTTGCTCCCCCACTCCCAGAAGAAGTCCCTAAAGAAAGACAAAGCTGGCCATCTACGTTGCCTCCCTAAGAAGTCTGACTTCTTGATTGCGTATACAGATAGAATTTATGCAGCTTTTTACTTATTAGGTAAAAGAAAGAAAGACAACATTTTGTTTCTCTTTAACAAAGACTAAACCAAATATACTTTCCCCGTATTTTAATTTTTCCAAGTGCTGACTCTATTTTTATATTAATTTACATCTTGACAAAATACGCACACTCAGGAACAGGGTAGCATTTCATGGATAGGCTCAAATGCTTTTGATGACTCAGATGAATTAATGATTAAACATCTTCCAGCTAATTACTCCAGGCCATTAATTATTTATCCAAGTCTGTAAGTCTATCATCTATAGTAGCCTCTTTCTTCTGCTATCCATTTTACAAGAAGCAGGTTTGGAAAAACTAAAATGTAAAAATTTCAAGTAAATAAAATCAAGTAAAATACCTACATCCTTTTTCTTCTTTTTCTCTAGGATGGGGGAAATTGAGACTGTGGTATTTAGACAGAAGCCTCTTTATCTTGGGACAATACCTCTTTTGTGACATGTTCACTAACTTTGTGTGTCTCTTCAAATTTCAGTTAGAAGGATTTAGGGGAAAATGGCCTATGGCCACTTACCTGTGATTTGGGTGACATGCCATTTGCCTTTTGAACCTTTGAATCCTATGAATGAGTCTTAGATGCTGAAAACACGCTTGATTTATGGGTCTTTTTGTTACTATGTACATATTTACAAGTGATTAGGAATGATTGCTTTTTATGTATATCTGTGAAGACACTAAGCTTCCAGCAAGTTGAGAGCTTGCTTCCCTCTGATTCTTTAAAAAAAAAAACAAAACAATGTCAGAACTATGACATTAAGGAAAATGGTTTCAATTAAGGAATTTGTAAACTAGTTTACATTGTGAAGCAGCATCCAGAAAGGAAAAGGGGGCGAAGTGCTTGACGCACACGTCTTTCCTGAAGAATTAGGCAGTAAGTTAGCTCAGGCCGTCACCCGCTTCTACATTCAAACTCAAGTGTCAAGGAGGTAATTTAACCAGCCACCTAAAAATCCTCTTTGTCTTGTGAACTAGAACAGTTGCCCCCATATTGAAGTCATCAAGAGTCGAATAAATTCCACTGTGTCAACTTCCAGCTGGTCGTTAGCATTTCTGCAGGATGTGCTGTTTATTACGTTGGTCTGCCACGGGTCTCTGAACCCGCAGGGTCCCCCGAAGCTCTTCTTGAGAACTTTACGTTTGGCTGAGCTGAAAATTGTTAACCACTAGAAGAACACCCCAGGGCGAATGAAGAGTCATTAGGATTTGGCAATAAAAATGGTTTTGATATGTTCATATCACAGATACCTTCCTAGGATCGTCCTGCAGGACAAGATCAGAACAAGGCGGCGGCCTTTTAGGGAGTCCTGGTTTTGAGTTCTGGTGCCACCTAGTGGCAAGGTGGAGGAAGAGACGATGCAAAAGGATGCGGGTCCTTCCTGAGCAGATATTTTCATCTATTTCCTTCAAATCCTTTGTATAACCCCCGAATTCCGCCCTCCCCACAAAAAAATCAAAAGAACAAAAACGTTATCACTTTCCTGAGGAGAAACTTTGCAGGGCTCCCCGTCAGTTAAAGGATTAAGACCAAACTCCTATTTTGCTGACGTGCGAGGACTCTATAATCAATACCAGTGAATCTGCAGCATTACTTGAAACTGCTCTTCATGCATTTTTCATGACTGCCAGGCGGGTCTACTTCCTGCAAACAGCCATTGCCTTTGCTCACGTTATCGTCCCATCCAGAACAGATTCTCACATCCTGTTACCATCTCCCGTTTGGGGAGACTTTACAGTTACAAATGTCTTCAACGTTTGTGGCCTTCATAAAACTCCCTTCCCAGTAGCAATCCAACCTCGTTGTGAACATTTCCTTGAGCAGTGAGCTCCACCGGATCCGAGATGGCTTATTGTTTTCAGCGATTTCTGGCAGATCTCTGGCAGAAAGGGTTTGCATGTTTTGGAGCCGCACCCCCAGCTCCAGGGCGGGGCAGGTGCCAGATACACTCGGGGCTTCAGCGCGCAGACTCCGGGAGAAGATGACTTGCGTTCAAACTCCAGCTCCGTAACTCTCTAGCTGGGTGGCAGTGGCACATACTTTCTCTAGGTCTGACTTAGTTTCTTCACCTATAAAACAGAGATGATGCCAGCGCCTACTAACCATATCATCCTTATAAATCAGCTTGCAGGTGAGAAAGTACGTGAGACAGCCGTGTACCATGCGGTTCATGCTTTATAAGTATTTGATTTATTTATAGCTTTGGGAAGTCAGAAAGATATGCGTGATGGTAGCAGTAATGGGAAGATGTTAAAAGAGAGGATTGAACAACGCGTCTCGTCATATACACTCAGAACAAGCGACTGCAAAGATGCTCCTAGTTAAGGTTCCATGGGAACATAACTTGGGGAACGGCTGCCTGCTGTGTGCAGCCACATATTCGCTGCATGTAGATGCTTTAGCTACGTGGATATATGATCATTAGTACAATCAACCATGTTGATTCTTGACATATAGCAGCCTAATTTCATCTAACTTAGCATTTCCTAAACGTAGGTGATCCAAGAATCCCTTCTGATATAACGTCTTAACCACCTAAGGATGAGGCCAGTCATGCAAACCAGGGAAGCAGATTCCATGCGGGGCAGCACGAACTGTGGCCTGGAGGGGACGCAATGCCTTCCCCACATGCATTTCAATTTGGCTTGTGAAAAATTAGCGTGTAGGCCAAACAAACATCCGCAATCTGAATCTGAGCCATGTTCAGCAAATTTGTGATTCCTGTGGAGTGAGAAAAGGGAACTGACTGTGTGACCTGGGAAAGAACCTTGTGCATAAAAGTAACAGACGTAGGTGGGAAAGAGCAGCATGCTGGAAACAAAAGGAGGCGAACCGGAGAGGCCTCTGGGGCTAGACACCGGCTGTATTGGTTTCCTCTTGCTGCTGCTACAAATGACCAGTTGCTTAAAGCAACACACATTCATTACCTATCAGTTTGTAGATTAGAAGTCCGATCTGGTCGGACTGTGCTAAAATCCAGGTGTAGGCAGGGCTCTTTTACTTCTGGAAGTGCTAGGATTTCCAGAATCTAGAGGCAACCTGTAGTCCTTGGCAACCTGTATTTCCCCCAGCCAAGGTATGTGAAGTCCTCACATCATGTCACTCCAACCTCCTCTTCTACTACTTCTAAGGAATTTTGTGATGATAGTCGACCCCCCTGGATAGTCCAAGATACCCTTTCTTATTTTAAGCTTGTTATCAGTGACATTATTTCCATCTTGTCCCATAATACAACATATTCACTGGGTTAGGGGATTAGAACATGGACAACCTTGGGGGAACCATTATTCTGCCTATAACAGAGAGTAAATAGAAAGAATACTGAAGACAGGCCAAGAATCTCTGAGAGCTGGGATTAGAACTTTTACATTTTCCCCTAACCCCACCTGAACTAAAAAACTATTAGTACTTTTTTACTAATAGGAAAGAAAGCTGGGAAAGAAGAAGGGAATTGAAACCCACTTGGCAAGAAATCATGCTCATGGTTTGTGTGCATGAGTCTAAGTGGGTGGAATGTCTTTTGATGGGAAGGAAACATTTCCTGGCTGCTGCTTTCTGATGTTGGTGCAAATTAGAATAAAGATGTCACTCCAGGAAAATGGATACAAAGAGGGAGTTTATCTTCTTCTAGGAGATAAATCTAGGGGTGGATGATTCCAAAAGGTCATCTCTCCTCCCGGCCAATGCAATCCTCTTAAAGCCTGCACAGATGGGCTAGTGGAAAAGTCATGCAGCCTTTGGCTGGGGCCCACTGCATGGGGCACAAGTTTCACAATCATGCGGGCAGATGGGAGACGGCCTATGTTCTGGGCTCCCCGTCACACCCAAAGACAAATTTCTGCCTTAGTCTTCCCCAGATTTCTAGGATTTTCTCGGAGCATTTTGTACAGTGCTCTATAATAGCCCGTAGCACAAGTTACCTTGCTTTCTTACATAATTATCTTCCTTCCTGGCAGTGAATTCCCTGAAAGTGAAGAACATTTAATTATTTTTTCAACTTCAGCAGAGTGTCGGCATTTATATTGTTAGATTTACCACCACTGATGGAGTAAATGAAGAGGCTTTGCATGACATACATTTTAAAATGTTGCTAGTTAATTGTTTATCAGAATATATATGTACTATGTGTGTGCATATGTGTATGTGTGTGTGTGTGTGTGTGCATGTGTGTATGGCATCTTGACATTCAAAGTGTGGTTCTCAGCTTTGTGAGAAATGCAGAAATGGCCCCATCCCAGACTGATGGCATCAGAATCTTCATTTTAACATTATCCTGGGTGACTTAGACTCACATCAAAGTGTGAGAAGCGCCGAGGGAGCATCGAACCTGGCATCTGGCAGGTAATATCGTGTAGAATGAGGTATATTTATAAAAGGTGAGTCAATTTAAGTTAAAGAAAAATAACACCTAGGTGCTGCCTAAATAGGGCAGATTGCGAAGGAACTAAACAAATGACTACCGTGTGGAAAGAGTGAATGAATGAAACCGTGACAGTGACTACAAATGCGTGTGGAATTAGTTGAGTGTGGAACTTCCTCTACCTTTGGAATACACATTGTTTTACTAACCTCATAGGTACCCAGTTCTTTCTTCTTTTCCACCTGCACCTGGAATCTCTTCTTTTTTCTTTTTCCTGCCTGAGTCACTGACTGCAAGGCCTTGCCTCATCCGTGTCTTCACCCAGCCAGTGAGCTGGCAGGCATTATTGAGCACACATTCCAGGTATCAATAAATGAGTCAGTGTCTCTGCCTCCTGGATATTGCATTATGCTACCATACCTGTGATCTGGAAAATCCCTTCAGGCACTCAAGGTAATGTTTTTATTACTGACAGCTTAACAAAGGAAGAAACTCTCAGGTTTGAATTAATCATACAGAGCAAGGAACACACGTATGTATTATATAAAACTTCAGATGTATGTAGAAAACCATCAAGTCATGGAAAGCTCGAGCTGCCGTAGAGCAAAGCCAGCCGAAAAATGCTGGCCATCCGAATCTCCACCCAGATTCCACAGGTCCTAGCAAGGAATCTGCCTCTCATTCATTCTAAATTTGACATTCTCAGTCATGGGGAGACATGGGAACTTTGAAGCCAATAATAGGTAGACCTCACAAAACAGCTGAAGAACCCTTTGCTCTGAATCGCTAATTGCTAGTTGCTTTGGGGATGTTGCTTGAGGCCAGAGAGTTTTATTCTTGAAATCCTGGGCTATCATTGTTCAATCATATCATTTGTAATCTAACCCTCACTAAATCAGGAATTTCAGAGGCAAAATGCTTGATTATTCTCAGATTTTTAATGTATCTACACTTCATAATGTATGTGAAGGAAAATACTTATGATTTTATGCTGTCTATTTATGAGTAAATCTTTTAAGATACACCATCAGGGATATTGGTAGACAGGATGATACTGGTTCGACACTTTGAGTGATTAAATCAAGTGGTTAGTATGTGGTTTGGAGTGTGGTTTTAAGATCAAGAGGTAAGGAACATTTATATCTGTAGAACATCATTTATCTTTAACAAATCCTTATTATTTGAAAATTAGGAAGAATGGCGATCAATACATCTTCACTGGAGAATCGATTCAACAATCCAATGCAGGTATAATACTTTGTAAATTGTTGATAATTGAAGTAGCTTTGTTATCAGAGACATTTTAATGCTCACTTTGTGTTTATTTTGATGTAAGATCTATTAATTTTAAGTTTACCACATGTTTTAAGTGCTTTATTGGTATCTTCTCATTTAATTGTTGCAATCTCCATTTTACAGGACAGAAACCTGACATGTGGTAGATTAGAATCCAGGCAATCCAAAAGAAAATATGCAACCTCTTAATCCTTTCATTCTCTGCCTGTCATGAACTTAAACTGTTTGTAAAGTTAATCTCGACTATGAAGCATGAATCTATAATATTTGGGGAAACACCAGCTAACTTGACAAAAAAGTAAATTGAAATAGCAAGCGATTAATTTTTTCTTAATATGAATAAGGATGATCTAAATGGAGACATGGTTTCAAGTAACGGAATTCCCATGGAAAAAATCCTCTTTTTCTGAATAAGCAATGATGGCCTTAATCCTTCTGATCTTTAATCTTCATGTTTACATTTTTTGGTATTTGTTCTTAAAATTTGGTATTTTCTTCTGAAACCACCTGTGTCTGTTTGTCTGTTTACCTTCTCTTTCCTTCTCTGCACACACACACACACACACACACACACACACACTTCACGATTTAGGCATAAAATCACTGAAAATCATTACATTGGCTCTCTTTAATTCTTTTTATGAATTTCTTAGTTCTCCAGTGTTTGGAAAAGAAACATAATAAATAGAATGAACCTTTGGTTCAAACCGTTGTCCACCACTGATTGGTTTGTTCCATCCTCAACATCTTTATGTGCAGCATGAGAACTGTAACAGAACCTTACCCAGGGTTAGTAAGAGGATTAAATGCAGTAAGGAACGTCAGTGCTTCTCTCCTAGGTAGGAACTTTAGGAAGTGAGGGTCTAAGTCTGTTTCTTGATGTGCTGGTAAAATATGCCTCAGTTTATGGGGGTGAGGGGCTGAATAAATTCCAGCCCTTTCACTTTCAATCAGTAGTTTAGGACTCAAAATAAGTCCTGCTCAGACTGACGTACATTCTCACAAACTGCACTTCTTGAAAAGATGGTCTTCCCCGTAATGTGTAGTGGCCTCAAGGGAGCCTGGGAAATGGGGAGATGTAGATCTAGTAAAAGGAAGTTACCAAACATCCCTGAAGTACAGTGGAAGGAGCACCATGGTGATGTCCTGTAATAAGGTCGTTAGAATCATTCAAGAATTTTCAAATATGTGTTTTTTCCTCTATAGTATGGCTCTGGATGCAACCATTTTTATGTGGCCATAGAACTTATATCTGGACTGCTTAGATTTCTTTCTCCTTGTGTCTTTCAGAAAATCAATCTTTATTCCTTGGCATGTTAAGATTCCTCAAGGCAAACCTGAGAGACACAAATGTTTTAAGTAAATATTCAGAAGTCCTAAATTTTCTATGTTTAACATGTATTGGTTTTTTTCATAATGAAAAAAATCTTTATTTAAAATTAATGTAGGTAATGTTTTTTGAAATGCCTTCCTTTAAGTTGCTTCATGGAATGACAACAGGCAATGTGTAAAACCAATCTTCCAGAAGGATTTGAAAGTAGAAAGTAGAGATGGTTCCCAGAGCATGGGGATAAGGACTGGGGAGATGTTGGTTAAAGGATATAAAATTTCAGCTGGATAAAAGGAAGAAATTTAAGAGACTTGTGGCACAATGCGGTGACTTTAGTTAATAACAATACATTGTATTCTTGAAAGTCACTAAGACAGTACATTTTAAGTGTTCTCACCACAAAAAAAGATAAGAAGATAACATGTATGTTAATTAGCTCAATTTAGTCTTTCCACAATAAATACATACTACAAATCAACAATTGCACACAATAAATATATATGGTTCTAATTTGTCAATTAAAAAAAGATTTGGCACTTCAAAAAAATAAACTACTTTGGGCATGTGCAAAGTCATTTACAATCACCCCTCCGACTTCAGTTGTTAATATTAACTGAGACAGTTACAGCTGAAAGGATCGTTACACACATACAAAAGCAAGTTCACTAAATATAGTCAGCACTCAGGAGAAGTATTGACAAGAAGAATTGAAAATAAAACTGCAAGACAATTTTTTGATTCAAAATTCTATTTTTCAGTGTGTGAATGTTATTTTTGAGGAAACCTACACTTTATTGCAACATAGTAAAGACATGAGAAAATAAGAGAAAGAAAATGTTATTTAGCCCAATATAGCCTCAATTAGGTGCACACACAGCCCATGAGATAGTTTGGGACGCCCGTCTTGATTTTCCTGTTGGTCTGTTCAGGTGATGTGTCTATACTAATTTGGCTGCAATGCATCCTCTTCTTCCAGTTTCAACTGAATTGTATAAAATTGTTTTATAATCTGGATGTCCTTTGCCAAAAGAGAGTTCATGTTAATAAGAATAGCATACCAGAATATTTAAATCTCTTACTGATAAAATGTTCACCTGGGGGTCAAGGATGTAGGAGAGGCGGATTTTGGTGTTCTTAATGAAATAATAGCCTTGCAAACAAGGACAGATTCATGACAGGATTTTCTTACTTTATTTGTATCTGCGAAAATAACAGGAAATCCTGGGGTCCCTAGCTCTTGGAGTTTTTCTACAAAGAAGACAATCTTTTCAATTTGAAGACACAATAAACTCTTCTCTCTCCATATTCTGCAAAACCCATAGAGCTTAAATAACATTTTTTAAAAATTTTCTGTAGAGTAGCCATATTTTCATCATTGCACTTGAATCATCAAAAGGTCAAATGTGTAAATTGTGTCAATATAAATTAAGTGATTACATTCACTTCCCTAGGTATGTCCTTTGAGGAATCTGAGATTCACCGTAAGAGTCACTGTATTTGAGATATAAAATAACAAGTAAGTCACTTACTCTTCTCAGAGGTAATGAAAGGATAAAATAATATTTTTAAAATGTTTTATGTATATATGCACACACACACATACCCCTATGGCTCATAGAAAGCATACTTATTAAACGTAATCCAAATTATAGACCTGTAGTACTGATTTAGGTAACCAAAATATCAAATTACCCAGAAATACCTCCATGCTCTGGTATTCTGGACACATCATCATTCCTTGAAATGCCTATCAACCACTATTTGTTTGAGCACATCCTAGGTGAATCAGGAACACCAGTAATTTGAATGACTATAATAATAGAATTATCATGTTAAACTATCCATTACTTGACTTTCCTTAATCATTTGAAATATATTTATAATGATCTTCCATTATCTGCCAGGCAATAGTCTGGGGGGTGGAGATACAATGGTGAACCGTCTTTGTCTGTGTGAAGCTTACATTCTGGAAGGCAGAGACAGACCAGAAAATAACTAAACAATTCACCAAAGTAACTTCAAGTAATGATAAGAACTTTGAAGAAAATCAACCTGGGTCATACCTTGAGAGATTAGGAATGAGATGGGGAACCAGGGAAGTCCCGGCAGACAGTCCCTGGTGTCTATGCTGACTACTAAGAGCAGAAAAGGAGCCAGGAAGGCAAAGATCTGGGAACAACTGTCCCCAGATGCATCCTCCAGGAAGCCGAAAATGCAGAAGCTCACAAGGGGGAAGAAGGAGCTTGGTTTGCAGAACAGAAAGAAAGTTGAAGAAAGTAAACAAGGCACAGTAAGGGAAGGGTGAGAGGGAGGAAGAACAATCTGGGTCGTGGGAAGCCTGGCTGGTCGTGGTGAGAGTTTGGGGGTTCTTAAGGAAGTGAAATCATCTGATTGTCGATCTGATTACTCTTATTATTGTGTAGAGAACAGTGGCAGAGTGAGAAGAGTACAAGCAGAAGTTTGGTTATTTTAATTTGGTGAAGACATGTTGTGTCAGCTATGGAGATGGAGAGAGATGTTACATGGGCTCTACAGTGTAGATGGCCCAGAGGGAAACTCTAGAAGCAGAGCTGATAAGACTTCTCAGTAGGATTTATGAGGAGTGATGAGGAGGGAATCAAGGATGACAAAAAAGTGGCTGTCTCCAGTAGCTGGATGGCCCATGATGCCACTTACTGAGGTAAGGATATTTATGGAGAAAGACCATGCACTGAGGAAATTCTTCAGAGTGATATGGAGAATCTTAAGCATTGATGTCTTCCATTTCTCCCACTGTGATGAGAGTACTGGGGAACTGAGAAAACCTCCCATTGCCTTCATTCTTCTAAAATATCATTTACCTTCCAGCTCATGTTTAAAAGTATATACACAAACTGGATTCTGTATGCCTACTATATGTCCACAACACCAGATCTGCAATTCTGAATTTCATTAGCTTGGGAAATCTGGCAGATTTGTGTTGCTCACTTGGTGGCAAAACTCACCTGATTTGATCTAATTTGGTAGCAAAATCCAGCTTGTATTTAAGGGACGTCATTTATAGTGTTAGAGCAAAATTAAAATGGAGACTGGGCCTGAAGAATTCCAGAGCAGACAGAACCCAACTAGGCTTTAAAAATAACCTTAGCAATGCTTAAACTGCAAACGTAAGTGAAACTTAACTTGGTTCATTTCTGGTAAATGCTGATGTTACACAGAAACAAAACTTAACCTCGACCAATCATAAGCAGCCAACACACATGATTATGTGACTGGGGATTTTTCAACAAATCCCTAGTTGCAGAAAAGGCAACTTTGTAACTGGAACCAATCAAATAGCTGCTTTATTTCCATATTCACCTGCAAATATTTGCCTCTAATTCTTTGTCATTGGAACACTAAACCTCTTTCTGTGTGGTGGTCTCCAATTCATGAATTGCTTCTTACTCAGACTCCTTAAAATTTTATTGTGCCTCAGATCTTTCTATGACAATAGTCTTTATCCCTCTTATTATCACTATTCATACATTTCAGTACAGAAATGTTAACTATCAGGGTGGATTACAGGGTATCATTCTAGACCCTACTGGGGTTATATAGGATATGTACCATATTGTTTTCATAAAATGTTTTGAAGTATTTTGAGACACATCTGTAGTGTCTTCTAGAGAAGGGATTATAGAACGTGTGTTCTTCAACTTTAAGTTGGAGCATATCTTATTATGTATTGTACTTCTTGGTATAAAGAAAATGGATCTTATTTTCTGAGAGAACAAGAAAGTGTATTGCAGGTGAGGGCGAGGAGATTGGGAAAGCAAACTTTGCTGACCTTACGAACTCTTTAGACTCAGCCATAGAGGGCAATGTAGGTGACTTCAACATAATGGATTATGAGGATGGGGAAAGCTGGTGTAATCATGAAAGGGAAAGTCACATAGACAGACTGCTTAAATTAATCAGCAGTACGAGGATGAAAGAATTGTGTCGAAACTCCTAATATGGCTTGCCCGGGTTAATTTAGGCAGCCTGAAGACTTAATTTCATTGATTCTGAGGTGCACATTTCCCACTTTTTAACTTTTCTGAAATGGGATGTGTCTTACACTTGATGGAATCTTAAAGTGGAGTCAGGTGAAGCTGAGGCTGTGTTACTGCCTGTCTGTACTTGTCCTTGCAAACTATGACAAATAAAACCTTCCATGTCTCTATCATCCAATCATAAAGTATTTAAGGACCTTAATAAGGAAGGCTTATGTGTCTTGATTGTTACTCAAGGTTGTACATTGTCTGCATCGAATAAGATTAAGAAAGCACCCATACCAAAACTTGAAGAATGTCATGAGTCTTAGAAAAAGACTCCAAAGACAAAAGATACTGCGGTATCTTTTAAGAGCATTACGAAAGTTGTGGATGGCATTGAGAGTGATATGCTATGAGCAAACAGAGTTATCAGTGACTTTTTGTTGGTAGTGATGCGAAAAAGTAAGTTTCTGTGAAGAAGAAATTCTTTTACCAGTTTATTTTCTATTCTATTTTCCTTTTGATGAAGAAATATGTCTTCATGTTTATTTTTTTCAAAAAAATATAAAATAAGAACTCTGTAAGAAAGCATTATGTAGGTTTAGATAGTTGGTTTTTAAAAATTAATAATATCTCAGATTTGATGACATACCATTTCTCTTTATAGACAAAGGCTAAAGGAATTTTTAAGTGTAGAGGAGGAGGGCACGAGAGGCAGAGATTTTGATCTCAGATAGTTCTTCTACTACTTTGCTTTTGTTCTGGGTCCAGGTTTCTTTCTTGCTTTTCCTCTGGACTTTTGACGGGGACTCTGTTGCTAATGCTTAAATGGAATATCCACTTAATTAAATTACAGCGTTTCCAGGACATAAACCTTCAGGTGCACATCATAGATCTCGGGCTTTTGGCCACAACCAACTTAAGTGAATGATTTCCCCATGACAGTATGGGGAATGACAGTACTCCCCATGACAGTACCTAGAAAGGTTAGACTTTCATGAGTTCTTACCTAATGCAAAATAAACTTTGAATTTATATCTCTTGAGTCTTATCTAACACACAAGGTTTTTCTTTTACAACTCCCATTATTATAAGAAGAGTGTGACACCATTTGTAAAGGTTTTTGATGTACAAAATTATATATCTATAAATTGTAAAACCTGCAGATTGCAATACAAATTTTGATGAATTTTCAGCTCTTAGCCATAGCACATTAAGTAGCACAATTCATTTTATATTTATTTTTTTTTAATGCCACAGTGACGAGGCCATTGGTTTGCAGATTCTTTTAATTTTGCTTGTATAATCTGAGTGAAATTGTTCTGCATGAGGCCAGTTCCAATATGCTGACAGGACTGAAAGAAACACAAATCTTTTATCTGAGACAGAGTGTCCCTCTGTGGCCCTGGGTAGAGTGTCATGGCGTCATAGCTCACAGCAACCTCAAACTTCTGGTTTGAGCCATCTTGCTTCAGCCTCCCAAGTAGCCTGTGATGACACCTGGCTAGTTGGCTGTTTTTTCTATTTTTAGTGAAGACCCAGGTCTCTCTGCACTTGGGCTGGTCGCCAGCTCCTGAGCTGGAGCAATCCACCCACCTCGGCCTCCCAGAGTGCCGGGATAAAAGGCATGCACCACCACACCTGGCCAGAGATGTATTTCTTGATTACAAAAGTTTTAAAAACTAAAATGTCTGTGTTGATATTTTCTACAAATATCTATGAGATGACCATAAAGCATATTTTGTAAGTAAACTATCTACAAGATAACTCAAATGAGCTCAGAGCCAGACTGTGTGTGAATTAACCTCTGCCCTCTGCTAATTTGAACAGATTAGCCTCAGGCAAGGTACTTGTTTACCATCTGTGTTCCATAGTTTTCTTATGCATAGAGTGAGGAATGCTCAGAGTACAGCGTTGTTGTGAGGATTAAATTGAATCCACATATGTGAGCCACTTAGAATAGTACCTGGTACATAATTAACTATAAATAATGTTTATTATTACTATGAAGTTAAAAAATGTTTTATGTCTCTCTACCCAAATTCTCACTCATAGTGGCAGCTTTTTCTCAAATTAATTTCCCTTGTATCTCCCAAAACCATAGCTTATGACATTACCACACTTTGTTTCAGATCATCTGTTTTTGGGCAGTGCCTGTGGCTCAGCAGATAGGGGATAGGGCTCTAGTCCTATGGAGGGTGGTGGGTTTGAACCCGGCCCGGCCAAACTGCAACAAAAAAATAGCTGGGCATTGTGGTGGGTGCCGGTAGTTCCTGCTACTTACGAAGCTGAGGCAAGAGAATCACCTAAGCCCAGGAGTTGGATGTTGCTGTGAGCTGTGACACCACAGCACTCAACTGAGGGTAATAAAGTGAGACTCTTGTCTCTAAAAAAAAAAAAAAAAAAAAAAAGGATCATCTGTTTTCTTATTGTTTTCTCCCAAGTATACTTCTTTCTTATGTAAACAAACTTAGATATTGTAGGCAAAATTCTTCACCCATTATTCCAGTCAGCCCAATAAAAGTCTGGAGCAGGTAAATAAAGGATATTTTTTTGTTGTTGCAGTTTTGGCAGGGGCTCAGCCTGAACCCGCCACCTCCAGTATGTGGGGCTGGTACCCTACTCCTTTGAGCCACAGGTGCGCCCCATAAAAGGTCTTTTTGAGAAACAGAAGTGATGAGTACAGAAGGCTGAGGGAGCTGTTATTCCTTATATTTTATACTATGTGTGTTTTTATGGGATCTTGTGGGAATTTTCTTAATTCTACATGTATAATGAATTCGTATAGTTTTCATTCATTGACAATACATGCTGATAGTTATTTTTGACAGTTAGTGGAATATCATTTAATGAATATTCTGGACTAGAAGGCAAGATGTTTTATTTTATTATTTATTTATTTTTTAAATTTTAGATTAATATGAGGATACAGGTGATCAGATTACATTGTTTGCTTTTGTTAGGGAAAGTCCTAGTTGTAATTGCACCACCCCCCAGGAGGTGTGCCATATACCCCCGGGCTGTGCCTGTTAGGTGAGAGAAGGCCAGTCTCCCCTTCTCCTCCCCTGCCCCCCCCCCACGGTTTGTGTTTTTCCCTGTGTGGGTGTCTATTTCTTCCTCTACTGGTTTCATATTAGTACTGAGTACATTGGATACTTGCTTTTCCATTCTTGTGATACTTTACTAAGTAAATGTTCTCCAACTCCATTCAGGTTAATATAAAAGATGTAAAGTCTTTACATTTTTATGGCTGAATAGGATTCCCTGACATACACATACCATAGTTTATTAATCGATTCATGTGTAGATGGGCACTTGGGTTAATTCCGCATCTTGGTGATCGTGACTTGAGCTTCAATAAACATTTTAGTACATATGTCCTTATGGTAAAATATATTTTTTTTCTTCTGGGTTGATACCTAGTAATGGGATTGCAGGATCAATCCCCTAGTTCTTGGAGGATTCTCCATACTGCTGTATTAGTTTGCAGTCCCACCAAGAGTGTAAAAGTGTTCCCTTCTCCCACACCCTAGCCGGCATCTGCAGCTTTGGCAGGGTGTTTTATTGAATTCTCATTGAGGCTGCCAATGTATTCTTTTTCCTTTTTGAGTGCAGTTGGGCCACACAAATTAGAAATTACCTTTTAAAAACATTTTGAAAGTGAGAATCACCCATTGCTCAGTGGGTAGGGCGCTGGCCACATACACCAAGGGTGGCGGGTTCGAGCTGGGCCTGGGCCTGGTAAACAACGACAACTGCAACAAAAAATAGCTGAGTGTTGTGGTGAGCACCTGTAGTCCTAGCAACTTGGGAGGCTGAGGCAGGAGAGTTGCTTAAGCCCAAGAATTGGAGGTTGCTGTGAGCTGTGATGCCACAGTATGCTACTGAGGGTGACATAGTGAGACTCTCTCTCAAAAAAAAAAAAAAAACCCAAACAAACAAACAAACAAAAGCATTTTGAAAGCTTAGTCTCCAAAAACTGCTTTTAATACTTGAGAAATGGCAAAATATATACATATATTTTAGTCATATAGTATGCTCTATATACAGTTGTGTGCTGGTCTAAGATTAATAGCTATGCCTCACACCTTCCAAAATCAACACCTTGATTTATTGCATTTGCTTATTTCCATGGTGTAAATATTTCTACCAGGACCAGTTCCATGGTAAGGTGAAGTATCTGAATGTAGGGTTGGGGAGAGATGCTTAGTGAGACGCCATTACAGAGTATTTCCCCCACAAAGACATAATAAATGTAAATAACCTCAAGAGATAAGAGTAAAATGCATTAAAATAATTCAGAAGTGGTATTTCCTTCCTTTACTTTCATTGTAATTTATTTCATTTTAAGTTTACATAATTAAATGTTTGATAATGGCTATGTTTAACAGTGGGTTTCCAAATTTACAAATGGATTCTTGAAGTCTGGTTGCAGCACATAACCCTGTATAAATGGTGTTTGATATTTCCCATTATAACACAGAAAAATAAATGATACTGAAACTTACATTTCTTTCCTTCCTTGTCTTCCTCTCTGTCTCCCTTCCTTCTGTTCTTGCAGATTTTCTGGACACATCAAAATGGGTATAATTCAGTTTGGACAAATTAAATTATAAAGTTACCTATTTATGCTGTTGATATGGAGACAGAAATGGAAATAAGAAGGCTGTATTTCCCTAGGATTAAATCATATGCACTTCATTTCATGTGATGATATATGTGCATATCTACTTATGCATCTAGATACAGTAGAAGAGCTATTTTTGTTTCTGCGAAAGCCATGTTGAATGCTATGGACAGACTTGATAAAGGCGAGTAGCTAAAAAAAGACTCTCCAGATATGAGCAAGAAACTCAAGACTGAGATAAGCAACACCAGCTGAGTATTTTTGCACTCTGATTGCTTTGCTAGTATCTTTATGTTCTTGGACCATTTTAAAGAAATAGAACTGGAAATTTTAAACAATGAATTTCTGAAGAATACTCATCTATTAATTTATTATCAACAAAAGACCTATATGTAAAGAAAAGAAAATGTGTAATAATTTTTTTCTTTTTTCTTTCTTTCTTTCTATTATTATTTTTTTTTTTTAAAGGTTCTTGCTCTGTTATCTTCTGTTGCCCAGGCTGGAGTGCAGTGGGGTGATCATAGCTGGCTACAGCCTCAAACTCTTGGGCTCGAGTCTTTTTGTTTGTTTGCCATCAACTGATAACCTACTGTCCCAAACACAATGGATAATAGTGTTTCAACTATACATATATTTATTGTTTCCAAAATTTATATTTACTAAACTCCATGTGAAATGTAGAGTTAGAATGTACTAAGGCAAGCTAGATAATTAATAGCTTCAGATGTTACAGGGCGCATATAATTAAATTTGACTGAATTCAAAAGAAAAAGAAATAAAGGTAGTCAGGTAACCTCTTTTGTGGAAATCATCACACAATTTGTTTATTTTAGAATTAAATAGCTAATTACAAACTATTCATGTCTACCTTTTAGTACATAGCTCTGGCAGATAAGGTATCTTCAAGGAAAAAATTCCAAATTTTCTTTATCCCAAAAGTGATTATTTTGAATGTGGCCTTATAGATGCTTTTGAAGATTTTTTAAAAACTTGTGTGCATGTGCGCACAACATGATTATCCAGAATTTTCTCTTTTAAAAATTAGTATTAAATTTAGTACAAATAGAAATTTTAGAATTTAGTTTTTTATTAGGTTTATAAATCTTCATATATTTGCAAATATAGACAAAATATAATATGAAGAGATCTTTAATAAATGGTCTTAAAAATAATAATTGGTGCATTTTATTTATTTATTTTAAATCATAGCTGTGTACATTAATGCAATTATGGGGTACAATGTGCTAGTTTTATATACAATTTGAAATACTTTCATCAAACTGATTAACATAGCCTTCACCACATTTTCTTAGTTATTGTGTTAAGATATTTATATTCTACCTTTAGTAGACTTAACATGTACCCTTGTAAGATACATCCAGATCCCCTTCATCTTGGGCTATAGGTGTGGTATAGCTTTCATTTGGAAGTATGGGTGCTTATAAATTAGTTTTGTAGTAGGGCTGAGTACATTGGAAACTTTTCTTCCATTCTTGAAATACCTTACTAAGAAGAATATGTTCCAGCTCCATCCATGTAAACACGAGAGAGATAATGTCACCATCCTTTTTTAAGGTTGCATAATATTCCATGGTGTACATATACCACAATTTGTTAATCCATTCATGGGTTGATGGGCACTTGGGCTTGTTCCATGAATTAGCAATTATGAATTGGGCTGCGATAAACATTCTGGTAAAAATATCTTTGTTATAAAGGGATTTTTGGTCCTCTGGATATATACCTAATAGAGGAATTTGAGGATCAAATGGCAGGTCTATTTTTAGATCCCTAAGTAATCTCCAAACATCTTAGTTTGGAGATCCCACCCGCAGTGTATAAGTGTTCCCTTTTCTCCACATCCATGCCAACATGTATGGTTTTGGGATTTTGTGATATGGGCTAATCTTACTGGGATTAGATGACATCTCAAAGTGGTTTTGATTTGCATGTCTCTGATGATTAAGGATGATGAGCATTTTTTCATGTGTCTGTAGACCCTGTGCCTGTCTTCTTCAGAGAAGTTTCTCAAGTCCTTTGTTCACATTGAGATGGGATCACTTGTTCTTTTCTCGCTAATACGTTTGAGTTGTCTGTGGATTCTGGTTATTAAACCTTTGCCAGAAACATAACCTGTAAATATCTTCTCCCATTCTGAGGGTTGACTGCTTGCTTTACTTACTGTGTTCTTGGCTGTGCAGAAGCTTTTTAGTTTAATCAGATCCTAGTAATGTATTTTTGGTGTTGCTTTAATTGCCGGGTGTAAGGGGGGGGTTCCTCCTCATAACATATTCTCCCCGGCCGATTTCTTCAAGTATTTTCCCTGCACTTTCTTCTAGTATTTTTATAGTTTTATGCCTTAACTTTAAATCATAAATCCAGTGAGAGTCTATCTTAGTTAATGCTGAGAGGTGTGGGTCCAGTTTCAGTCTTCTACAGGTCACCAGCCAGTTCACCCAGCACCGTTTGTTAAATAGGGAGTCTTTTCCCCACTCAGTGTTTTTAATTGGCTTATCAAAGATCAAATGATGGCAAGTAGTTGGGTTCATCTCTTGGTTTTCTATTCTGTTCCATACATCTACTTTTCTGTTCTTGTGCCAGTACCATGCTATTTTGATCACTATTGATTTATAGTATAATCTGAGGTCTGGTAGCTCCTAATTTGCTTTTATTTCTGCATAATGTCTTGGCTATTTGAGGTTTTTTCTGATTTCATATAAAATGAAGTATTATTTTTTCAAGGTCTTTAAAATATGACAGTGGTGCTTCAATAGGGATTGCATTAAAATTGTATATTGCTTTGAGTAGTACAGATATTTTTACAATGTTGATTCTTCACAGCCATGAGCGTAGTATGTTTTTCAATTTGTTAACATCTTCAGCTATTTCTTTTCTTAGAGTTTCATAGTTCTCTTTATAGAGATCTTTTACGTCTTTGTTAGGCAAATTCCCAAATATTTAATCTTCTTTGGCACTACTGTGAACAGAATAGAATCCTTGACTGTTTTTTCAGCTTGATTATTGTTGGTATATATAAAGGCTACAGATTTGTGAGTACTGATTTCGTAACCTAAGATGTTGCTGTATCCCTTAATCATTTCTAAGAGTTTTGTAGTTGAATCCCTGGTGTTTTCCAGATATACAATCAAATCATCTACAAAGAGTGAAAGTTTGATCTCCTCTGACCCTATATGGATACACTTGATCACCTTTTCTTGCCTAATTGCGATGGCTAAGACTTCCATTATAATGTTAAGAAGCAGTGGAGACCATTGGCAGCTTTGCCTCATTCCTGATCTGAGTGGAAATGATTTTAATTTAACTCCATTCAATATGATATTGGCTGTGGGTTTGCCGTAGATGGCCTCTATCAGTTTAAGAAATGTCCCTTCTATACTTATTTTCTTAAGTGTTCTGATCATGAAAGGATACTGGATATTATCAAAAGCTTTTTCTGCATCAATTGAGAGAATCAAATGGTCTTTGTTTTTTAATTTGTTCATGTGATGAATTATATTTATAGATTTATGTATATTGAACCAGCCTTGAGACCCTGAGATAAAACCCACTTGGTCATGGTGTATAATTTGTTTGATGTGTTGCTGCATTCTGCTTACTAGGATCTTATTGAATATTTTTGTATCAATATTCATTAGAGATATTGGTCTATAATTTTCTTTCCTTGTTGAATTTTTTCCTGGTTTGGGGATATTTACAAGGTAATGTTTGCTTCATAGCATGTGTTAGGTAGTATTCCTTCTTTTTCCACATTTTGGAAAAGGTTAAGTAATATAGGTACTAGTACCTCTGTAAAGGTTTGGTAGAATTCTGATGTGAAGCCATCTGGTCCTGGACTTTTCTTTTTGGGGAGATTTTATATAGTTGATGATATTTTAGAGCTTGATATAAGCCTGTTCAACATTTCCACTTCATTCTGCCTAAGCCAAGGAAGGTAGTATGCTTCCAAGCATTGGTCTATTTCCTTCAGATTTTCATATTTCTGAGAATAGAGTTTCTTGTAATATTTATTAAGGATTTTTTAAATTTCTGAGGAGTCTGTTGTTATTTCATCTTTATAATTTCTGATTGATGGAATTAGAGATTTTACTCTTTTATTCCTGGTTATGTTAGCTAAAGGTTTATCTATTTTATTGACCTTTTCAAAAAACCAACTTTTTGATTTATTGATCTGTTGTATAATCCTTTTGTTTTCAATTTCATTTAATTCTGCTCTAATTTTGGCTATTTCTTTTCTTCTGCTGGATTTGGGATCGGAATGTTCTTTCTTTTCCAGTTGCTTGAGATGTCCCATTAAGTTGTTAACTTCCTCTCATTCTGTTTTCTTAAGGAAGGCTTGCAGTGCTGTAAATTTCCCTCTTAGGACTGTATTAATGATATCCCAGAGGTTCTGGTAATTTGTGTTCTGGTCATTATCATTTTGTTCTAACAATTTGGTAATTTCCTTCTTAATCTCATCTATGACCCAACTATCATTCAGCATAAGGTTATTTACTTTCCATGTTTTTTTATGAGTATGCAGATTCCTGTTG
>NW_003852429.1:1306426-1330372 GCF_000181295.1 Otolemur garnettii | reverse complement strand
AGCCGGTTGAGCTATAGGCGCCGAGCCGAGTTCAACTTTTATTCCCTGATAGTCTGAGAAGATGCAAGGAATAATTTCTATTCTTTTAAATTTGCTGAAGTTAGACTTGTGACCTAAGATGTGATCAATTTTGGAGGATGTGCCATGGACTGATAAGAAGAATGTGTATTCAGTTTTATTAGGATGGAATGTTCTATAGATGTCTGTTAAATCCAATTGTTGAATGGTTAAGTTTAAGAATAAAATTTATTTGCTTAGGTTTTTATTGGAGAATCTATCCAGCACTGCCAAAGGAGTGTTAAAATCTCTAACTCTTATGGTGCTGGTGGAAGTTAAGTTGCTCATGTCTGTTGGAGTCTGTCTTATAAATTGAGGTGCATTCTGGTTAGGTACATAAATGTTAATAATTGAAATCTCATCATGTTGAAAGTTACCCTTAACAAATATGAAGTGACCATCCTTATCTTTCCTTACTTTTGTTGGTTTAGGGCCAATTGTATATGTGAATAAAATTTCAACACCTGCTTTTTTGTGATTTCTAATTGCCTAAATTATAGATGACCATCTCTTTACCCTGAGTGTATATTTATCTTTTAAGGTAAGATGGGATTCTTGTATGCAGCAGATATCTGGCCTGAGTTTTTATATCCAGTCAGCCAACCTGTGCCTGTTTAGAGGACAATTTAAGTTATTTACATTAATTGAGAATATTGATAAGTCTGGTAGTATTTTGGGTATCGAGTTTTTCAAAATTCCAGTGGACATTTTTAATCTTTTCACCACTGTAGAAGTTGGAAATTGATGAAAAGTTCCTGAGTGAGTTTACTTTGGTGGTAGAGGATTGTGCTGGTCATTATGGAGGATAGGTCTGAGAATATCCTGGAGGGCTGGTTTAGTTATGGCAAATTTCTTCAACATATGTATGTCATTAAACTATTTAATTTCTCTGTCATAAATGGAACTCATTTTAGCTGGATATAGGATCCTAGGTTGAAAGTTATTTTGTTTTAGGAGGTTAAAAGACCACCCTCTTGTAGCTTGAAAAGTTTCAGCAGAGAGATCTGAAGTCATTCTAATATTCTTCCCCTTGTAGGTTATGGTTTTCTTCTGGTTGCTTACAAAATTTTCTCCTTCATATTAACTTTGGCAAAAGTAATTATAATGTGTCTAGGAGATGCTTTAATTGGGTTGAGTCATGCTGGGGTTCTGAAACTGTTATCTGAATTTTAGAATTTTTTGCCATGTTTGGGAAGTTCTCATGATTATCTCTTGAAGTGGAGCATCTGAGCCTTTGGAAGCAAACTTGTCACCTTCAGAAATATTAGTAAGGCAAATAAATATTAGTTTTCTTCTGTAAAATTGTCCCAGAGCTTTCTGAGAGAATTATCCATTTTTGCTCTCCACTTCTCTTCCTCTTTGAGCATTTGCGAAGTTCAAAACTTTGTCTTCAATGTCAGAAATCCTTTCTTCTGCTTGATCCATTCTGTTGCTGAGAGATTCTTCTGTATTTCTCAGCTCTTTGAGAGCTGCAAGTTCTTGCCTCAATGTGCCCAAATCTTTTGTAATTTTGTCTTTGAATTCCTTGAATTCTTGAAATGCTTGTTGAATTTCTAATTCCAACTTACCTCCATTCTGTTAATCTTATTTGCAGTCCAAATTCTGAATTCGATTTCTGACATTTCAGCCATTTGTTTATGAATGCATCTTCTGGTGTGTCTGCCTTGTTGTTCCTTGGGGAAGTTGATCTACTCTGATTATTCATGTTGCCAGAGTTTTTTTGCTGATTCTACCCCATGATTATTTTTCACTGTTTGGCAAGCTGAGCAGATAAGGTGAAATTGGATTGTGGGTTCCTGGAGTAGTGATTAACCAGCCCTTTGCCCAAAAGCTGAGACTGGTGACTGCAGGTTTTCCCCTACCACTTTGCAAAGGACCTGTACAGTACTACGGCCTGAGACAGTGGGGACTGCTTGGTGTGGTGGGGCTAAGTGGCTCTGTCTTATTTTAAGCTAGTCTCTGTCCAATCCTATTGAATCAGTAACTCTGGGTTGAAGTCTCAGCTGTGGAGAAATACAAGCAACTAAGACACACTGCCCCCTCCCCACCATGGGTAACAACTGGAAAAGGAAAATCAAACCTTCCCACAACAACACAACCAGGGTACCACCTTGGATGGTCCTCGGGTGATTGGCCCAAGTCAAGAATTCCAAATCAATTGTCCCAGTCAGCACCCAGTCTCAAGTGGGAGAGTTCAAAAGGTCTCTAGCAACTAGATAGCAGGGGTCTGCTGGCACCTTGAGTATGACTCACTCTGGTGCTCCATGGAGTCAGAAGGGCCCACCCAGCAAATGAATTAGTCTGGGAAGGTTGATGTCTCCTTCCCCACATTGCACCTCTGTTACACCCGGTCACTAGTAACCCTGCAAGGCTGTGACCCAGTTCCCTCCAATGAGCAGACGCACCAGTGGTTTGTACCTGCCTGAGTCATTGGGAGATCTATGTGTCCTAGGCCAGGCCACCGCACTCTGCCACCAGCTGGCAGGGGGAGCTGAAGCCTGACTACCTCAGATGCTTAATGGAGGCTAGGGAGTTTCACTCAGTTCAAACTCTGCCCCCATTGATGTTGCTGCCACTTATAGTCTCTCAGAATTTGTGTTTCTGTCCTGGCTATATTCCCCTGTGGGTCAGGCACTGTTTGAGTTCACAGAAACTGTGACTCAGCCCTGCCCTGTGCCGCTGCCACTGTGCCAATTCTCATGGAGCTGGCTCTCTGTCTCCACTACTCTGTGTTGGGGCAGGCACAGTTAGAGCTCACATATGGCTCTCAGTTCCTGCCTTTCCCCAGGCTGATGCTGCTGCCACACCTGCTTTTGTCCCAACTATGCTTCCCTGGGAGCCGGTTGCATTTTTGGCTCACAAAAGCACCAATTCTGACTCAGTCCCACCCTAGGAGTATGCCATCTCTGCATGCACATGGATTCTATCCTCTGTTCCGCACCATCCCCTGTGCCCCACCTGGGAAGGTTCTGCCTTAGGCATACCCTTTGCTCATGGAGCCTGTATTTCCATCCCAGATCTCTTCCACCCATGGCTGCCACCAGAGCAGAGGCCCAGCTCCCTCTGCTTGCTAAGTGAGGTGGGAAGTGTTTCCCCAAAACATCACCATGGGTATGAGTGTTAGTGTTCCTGCTGCTGCTGTGCTGCACCACACCATAGGGCACTATCTCTCCCTCTCCTACGAGGTTCCCTTACTCCAAGCACAAGTCTCTGCTTTACACCTATGTGGCCAATTCAGCACAGACTTGTAATAGCCCACACCCTGTCCACACGTCTCAAGAAAATGCCCAAGAATCGACTCCATGGGGGACAGGCTTCCAGACCATGGGGTGAGAGTGGAGGGGAGTTCTGGGAGTTCAGAATTGTAGGTTAAGTATATGTTCAGTTTTATGCCTGGCAAGAGAGTGCCATGGCACACTAGTGGATCCTCTCTGGGGAAGGAGTTCTGGTTTTTAGAGGGTCTCTCCCATGGGATAAAATAGGAAGATACCTGAACTCTTCACTTGTTTGTATAGAGTATACTGTGAGCTGTTCTCATGGGGGAGGGGACTCCCTTCTGCTTGGTGATAGGTTTTGTACCTATTATATGTTTCCTTGGGATTGCAGCTCACCTCAGCAAGGGTGATGTCTGCTCTTCAATCTTCTCTTTTGGGTCAGCTCCAAACCATCATCTTACTTGCTAAACTTTTGTTTTTTAACTCTCCTTCTAGACGGGAGCCTCTGTATAAAGCTTGCTCCAGTTGGCCATCTTGCCTCCCCTCAGTTGGTGCATTTTAAATGGCAAATATTAGTTAAGTATCTTAAACTAACAAATTTAATATATCTTAAAATACTTTTAAAATAACTTTATTTTCTGATTGATGCACTTTTTAGTACTAAATATGACAATATAACAACCTTATTAAAATTGCTATTTGTACGTATCAATAAATGTTTCAATGTTTCATTACTGTTTCATTTACTTTTCAACTTTATATCACAAGTTGAAATTATTATAATTATTATTCAATTACTTAGCAACACGTATTAAATTGGAATCACAAATTTTCTGTTGTTGTAACATTGAGTATATTGGATACTTGCTTTTCCACTCTTGTGATACTTTACTAATAAGAATGTGTTTCAATGTCATCCAGGTTAATACAAAAGATGTAAGGTCTCTATTTTTCTAGGGCTGAATAGTATTCCATGGTATACATATACCACGTTTGTTAATCCATTCCTGGGTTGATGGACATTTAGGTTGTTTCCACATCTTGGTGATTGTAAACTGAGCTGTGATAAACAATGTAGTGCAGATATATTTATGATAAAATAATTTTTTTTTCCTTCTGGATAGATACCTAGTAATGAGATTGCAGAAAAAAATGGATGGTCTATTTTGAGTTCTTTAAGGTTTCTCCACACTCTTTCCAAAAAGTCAGCATTACTTTGCAGTCTCATCAACAGTGTAAAAATGATCTCCTTTGCAAATTATAAAATCCTTCAAAATTTGAAGTATCCTGCATTCACTTCATATTCTTTTTATCTCTTTAGGGCCATACAAATTTTGCAAATGTAAAAATAATACCTGATTACATTTTCAAATTCTCTCATGACATTATCTATTTGGCCAAATATTCAGAGATTTTTTTCTATTGTCAGGCATTTGAGGCTTCCCATTAGCTTAAACAAGATCTAAGTGGTGATTCTATCACTTCACTCCCCAAAGAATGCCACAGATGCATGCTGAAGGGAAATCATTTGTGTCTGAACAATCTTCTTTTTCTTATTATGTAAATACTGCATCAAAGTGTCTTCCCTATAAATTCAAAAACTGTGTTACAAAGTGGGAACATGGAGAGCCTTTGTAAAAACTTTAAATGTCTTTAATTGTAAATACTGCTAGATTAGAAAATAACCACCTTTAAATGCTCACCTTTGTCAAATTCCTTTAGAAAAAGAAAATCTTTGATTTTTTTATGAAAAGTTGAAAACACAGTGTGGGGGGATGAAAAAGTACATGTCTTGGAGCGACAGGGACCCAAAGTGGCACCAACATGTGCTCTGGAGTGAAAATCCCTTCTGATTTTCAACTGTTGAAAAAACTCAAAGAAGGCCAGAAAGGAGAAGGAGAAGATGGGCTTAAGTGGAATCAAGAAAATAGTGAAGACATGAGGTAAGAGAGACAGGGATGATAATTTGGTTTCAAGAATAATTTATGGAAAGCTAATATACAGCCTTAGAATGTGGATCTAAATACTCAGAAGCACCTCCTTTGCACAATTTATAACAAAGATTGATATGAATGAGGTTAATAGTTCTAATGGAGTGGTAGAGTCAAGAGCTGTATCAGTTCTAACCAAGTGGCAGAATTCACACGGCATCAACACTGTCGTATAAGAGCTTTAGCACCTGATGATGAAAATATGAAACTCCATCAGCTGTCTGAAGGGCTGTTTTATAGCAATTAATGGGAAAGAAAAACCACAAGCCTTTGCTGCTGATTACATGGCCTGGCTCTCCTCCTCCTCTTGTCCCCTCCCCAGCCCTACATTCTGCCCTTCCACTTGGGGGGTTTATTAGAATACATGTGAAGGTTTTGGGTTGTAGCCTTGGGACTACTGCTGGGTGTGTGGTATGCTTTTCCGGCACTCCTGAATTCTTTAAGTCTTAAATGATGTGCCCTTCCAAGCCACCATCCTCTCACCACTCTCCTCCACTCCTGCCCTTGGCCATAGCATAGATTCCCACCCCTCTACTTCCCACGTAGACTGCCCTTCAGTGAGGAATTTAGGACTTTCTCTATATCTTCTTTCTTCTATCTTTTTGAGGGGTACTGCTTTCTTCCCTCCCCCCATGTCCCCTTTCCACAGTCACTATCTGACACGTCTTGCTTAGCCATAAGCCATCAGTACAACTGACTTTACTGACCTCCCGTGGTCAGTTTTGGAACTGCATATATTTACTCTTCACCTGTCTGGGACCTTAAGAAATGAATATTGGATCCTCAGGACTACACTCTCTGTTATCATCATCAGCTTAGGCATTTTTGTAGCTCAGGTTTTGATAAAGTAAGAAGAACAGTCACTAGGGTTACTCATACCTGCCAGTCCTCAAAGTCATTGATGGTTGAATTTGAAGAAGGACCACATGAAGACACTTGTAAGTACACACAATCCTTCTGAATTATTTTTCCCCCCTCTGTAATTGCTTTTGCTTTTAAACATTGAAGAAGTTTTAAACAGGACTATCAATTGGTCACCCTGGCAATCCATTGGCATCTAGTTTAGAATCTGATGACTGGAACAGAAAGAAGCTTGAATTCAATGCATATTTTAGTTCTGGTGCTGTTGTTTTTCAGGATTCTTGGTAGGGATTCAGAAAGAACTGGGTGTTCACAGAAGATCCCCCAAATGGGTGGGCTTGACTTCCTGGAAATTGCTGTGTTTTTCCACTTTCTGTAGAGGAAAAATGCTGAAATGTGAATGCATACCAAAATAAAAGCAATTCATAGCATACTAAAAAAAGAAAAAGGAAAAGAAACACAGTGGACATGTACATCCCAGATGTTGGAGCAGCAAGCTGTAGTAAATCATAATCTGCCTGCAGGGTGGGCGCTGGCACCCGGCCCTGGACAGAGGGCAGTGTGGAGAGAGCAGGGGAGGAGAAACAAATCGGAGATTGACACATGATGGAGTTTTCTTTTAATCCCACCTTCACATCTTGCTGCATTTTGATAGAAAATGTATTTAAAGGTAAGGTGTCCTCTGCTTTGAAGGCCTTCACCTTGCATATTACTAGAATATTCATCATACAATTCATAAATCAAGTGGCATCCATGGACAGATCAAAACACATTCATAAATCTTAAAAAAGTCTTTAAGTAGTGTGACTTGATGTGGGTGGTGTGGGTTAGGCAACTTCAGTGCCTCCGCTATTAAAAGTGATTTCAGTCCAGTCCACTGGATATTTCTGTTTTTGTGAAACTCAAGTGATTATTCCTTTCTTTGGGCATAAATTATTCTATTTATTGCTCAAATCTCTTTAAAATATTTTTCAGCTAAAAATATTGTGCTTTCCTCAGGGGACAACTTATACACCTATAGACCATATTTATACACATAAGCTGAAGTTGAAAATGGAGCATTTCAGGTTAAAATCTTTTTGACTCTTGCTTTCTGCAAGTCAGTATTTCAGTTTGAATTATAACGGTTCTGATTGCATGCTGGTAAATGATTTTGCTTGAAACTACCTTTAAAAATTCTCAAGTCAGTAACAATTAGCTTTAAGGGACATGTGACTGTTTTAAACCTAGTATTTTCATTCTACAGTTGTTTTTTTGTTAACATCTGTATTAAGAATATCCACGCCTCTGATGGATGGGGCACAGCTGTAGCTACCAGCTTAGAAAATTGGATGTTGATTTAGACTAAAACATTTTTTTTTCTTTGTACAAAGGAAGGAGAATGCTCACTGGACATGAGTCTGTTACTCATGCTTGGTGACTAGAAAATTTAAACCATCAAGAATCTCGCTGATGGGCCTGAAACAGATTTAGGTCTTAGGACAAAGGCATAAGCAAAAGCTAAATGTATAAAGGGTTTGTGTGTGTGTGTGTGTACACATACATGTATGTTTCTCTGCAGGTACAAATTGTTATATTTCATTTTTAAAACAGCTAAAAAAATCAGATGAAACTCTTACCCTAAAATGACTTATTGGCAAGCACAGTTTCTTTTCTGTGTGATTTTTCCCTTTCTTCCATTCACTGTGCATTTTTCTGGGCCAGTGCAACTAACTGTAAACTGGTATTGTCTGTTTATTTAACAGTTCAGTCAGTGGATGTATTGTTACTTATCTATAATGCAGGCCACTGTTTCATGATGATTTCCTGTTCTATGTAAACAACCCTCTACATGAGCTTTGGAGGGATCACAAAATTATTTGAGAAAATTTGATAATTCAGAGAGACCTGTATTGTTCAAGTGAAGACTGAGAAAACTGTAGGAACAGTTATGACCATTCGGCATGAAAAAATAAAGAAAGGAGGATACTTTTACTCTACAAAGGCAAGAGGAATAGTCACTTATAGAATTATCTGGAAAATTGCTTTAGTATTTTAATTCATTCAGATGGTGTACGGTTTGGCTTCTTTGATAGTACCAATGTACATACAAATTGTGATTAAATCTGATAAATATTTTGGTAATTATTTTGGTAAATATTTTGGTAAAATATTTTGGTAAAAATATTTTGGTAAAAGTGACTTTTGTGTTAGGAAGCCTTATATTTGTAGTTTCTATCCTTTTTCTTGTTTTTTTTTTAACTTAGCTTTCTTTTGGGGTTATCACTGAAACCAGTAGTCTGCTGTGATTTGAATTCATGCAGTGAATGTTTACCTGTGTAGTTCTACTCAAGTGTGAAATTAATAATGGAGCTGGGTTTGAGGGTGGCCTCTGACTTGCTTCCCACAAGTTGAGAAGGCATCAGAATTATGGCTTCTATTCACATTCCTTTTGCTAGGGATTTGGGAACCCATCAGATTTGTTCCCAGCCTCAAATCAGTAGAAGTAAAGTAATAATTTTTGTTGTTCTTCATTTTGAAATGAAAAACACAAACCAGTCTCATCTTGTAGAGTCATTTCAAACCACCCATTGATTTTAATGTGCCCACCTTGAGAGCCCCTGTGGACTGGCCGTGATGGAGGCTAAAGCGCTTGAGAGCTTAGAAAACAAAACAGAGCTACTGAAAGCTACTTTAGTATGATGAACTATCATAGGCTAAACTTCCAGATACATTTTCCCCCATTTCCCAGGAAGCACAGTTATCACCATATTTATTGTAACTCCTTTGCTATAGAACACTTCACTGGTGAATTTAGCCCTGAAGGCAGGTAAATACACAGACCAAACCTTACATATCCTTATCCTTTTGTATCAAAGAATTCCCTTTTTATTTGTATGTCTTGTATATAGAGCCTTTTTATTTCTGTATGATGTAAGAGAAGTCTCAAGCTAGGTATAATACAAACTAAGTAAACTTAACTTCAATTGGAGTAGTGACATTATTTTTTAAAGATTATTAAATTTGGGTGGTGCCTGTGGCTCAGTGAGTAGGATGCCAGCCCCATATACCAAGGGTGCTAGATTCAAACCTGGCCCTGGCCAAACTGCAACAACAACAACAACAAAAAAAGCCAGGCATTGTGGTGGGTGCCTGTAGTCCCAGCTACTAGGGAGACTGAGGCAAGAGAATCGCCTAAGCCCAAGAGCTGGAGGTTGCTGTGAGCTGTGACACCATAGCACTCTACTGAGGGGTGACAAAGTAAGACTCTGTTTCTAAAAAAAAACCAAAAAAACCAAAAAAAAAAAAAAAACAAACAAAAAACTTCTCATGTGTTGTATCCTTTGAATTAGAGAAATACAACTCTACAAGTCTACATAATCAATCACAATTGTAGTGGGTGTTTAATGTTGTTTTTGTTTTAACTTATGTTTTTCCACTCAGAGCTATTTTTGTAGGTTTTACTGTTAAATCAGCTCAATGCAGAGCTCTTCTGCCATTGAGAGAGATGCATTTTGATGGAAGATCTCTTTTAACGTAGAAAGGGTCAGTTACATTTTACCCCAGTCAGTGACTTCCTTGTGTTCACTTGAACTGTGTTTTAAATAATAGGGCTTTTGCTACACTGTAAATCCAGCACTTTCCACCGTGTGTTGCTTTTCTTCTTCTAAGAGGACCGGTACTAAAGGCAATTATTAAAGTAATCTTAAATCCTTTTTCAGACTGAGAAAAATGAATACGTCAATATAAAACAAACTTACGTATGGTCATTACTATTTGTACACTATTAGAAACGTATTTTTCAGTTGTTAAAAAAATCAATTTTATTGGGTAAAAGCGTGACACATTGTTTTACAATTACACAGAATTTACGTGAGTTGGGTATGATATCTAAGGTAGACACTTCAGCTAAACCTGTATTCTCTGCTCCCAAAAAGTGTTTTTCATCAAAAAAAAAATATATATATATGTATATATATGTATGTTTCATGGCTCAGTGCCAGCCACATACACTGAGGCTAGTGGGTTTGAACCTGGCCCAGGCCTGCAACAAAAAATAGGTACGGGGAGGCTGAGGTAAGGGAATCCCTTAAGCCCAGGAGTTAGAGGTTGTGACGTCACAGCACTGTACTGAGGGCGACATAATGAGACTCTGTCTCAAAAAGTACATATATGTTTATATATATTTAATGTATATAAATTAAATTATATATATGTAATGTTATGTTGCCCAGGCAGGTCTCTTAACTCCTGGCTTCTAGTCATCCTCGGAGTTCAGCCTCATGAGTAGTTCCAATTACAGGCGTAAGCCATCATGCCCAGCTTCCATAAACAATATTAATGCTTTAATCAAGTCCCATGTATTTATTAATTTTTTTTCTTTCTGTGATTGCCCTTGGCGTCTTCTTCATAAATCTTTTGCTTATGCTGATTTCTTGAAGAATTTTTCCAGCATTCTCTTCTAGCATTCTTATGGTTTATGTCTTACATCTTTTATCCTTCTTGAATTCATGTTTGGGAGGTCATGACACTTCTGATTGCTGGTGCTACGTGGATATTTACCCTTATCTCTGCTATCCAGATGATCTCATATATTTCATTCATTTAAATACAATTTTGTGCACCTTATTTGTGAGTTAATATCTGAGCTAGACATCTCCTCTGTTCTCTAAATTCTATACACATGGACATGTCCAGTTGGGTATCTACTAGGCATCTTCACATGAACATATCTAAAATTGGACTACTGCTTTATACTTCCATCCAAACTTTTTTTCCCTCCCTTTTGTTTGATTCCCCATCTCAGTAAGGGCATCAACTTACACCTACTTTCTAACGCCAGGAACCTGTAGTTCAAAGCACTTCCCTACATTCCTCACCCCATCTTCACCATCCAGTTCTTCAGAGAATGCTGTCCATGACATTGCCCAACCTGAGGCTGCCGTCAGAGTGCTCCTGTGGCCTTCTAATTGGCTTTTCCCCTCACCTCTCTTTTTCATATGGCTATCCAAGGGGTGTTTTATTTTCTCCTCAGTTTAATTAGATCATGTCTTCTGATGCACTTGAAAGAGGTGCACTCTCCCACTGCACCTAGAATAAAATCCTTACCTGGTTTTCAAGGCTCTGCATTATCTCACCCCAGACTCTTTCTCCAACTCTGACTTATGCCAACCCCCCTCACTCTTGCAGTTTTCCTGGCTTATATCCACTTCCTGGTACCTTCCAAGTTTCTGTCACCCCAGGAACTTGGCACATGGTCACTCTCCTTGGAATGGATTTCTTGCCACTTTTTGAATGGTTGTTCTTTTTATTCTCACCTTTTAGATCTTACAATAAATGTCATCTAGTCACAGACATCCTGGCTGCCCACCCCACCTCTTGTTGCCCATTATTATCTACTCAAGCCCAGGATTTCTTCAATTCACTGTGTTCTCCACTAAGCAACAAGTGCAGGCAGTCAGGGAAGGTGTTTGTCTTATTTGCTGGTGTCACCCAGTGTTTGTTTATAATGCTACTTGGCATCTGCCCAGTATTGGAGTATTAAATGAAATAAATGCTCACTTTGTTTCGACCCTCCAGTTGCTGCAATTGTCTTGAAGGCTGTTGGCCTCTTTTTATTTCGTACAGCGTCTGCTGTTTCTCATTTATTTTCCCTACTGAATTCTCAGTAACATCTTATTTGGTTTCTGTGCATTATCTTGACCTTCTGTTCTTCAGCTTTGATTTCATGGGTGTTCATATGATCAATCCATTTAAATTTATTTGTGGGTCCTTCAAAAGGAAGGCAATTTGTTGGACGCTGCAGGGCATACAACTATGAAAAAAACCCAAACAACTTACACTATGCCACTGGCACATTTTTGGAATAAGCATGGTTCAAACAGGAAGGAGAGATAAGAAAATAAACAAGTAACATTTTACACGAAGGTAAGGCACATGAGGGAAGGTGTAAAGAGCTATGAGGATTTCAAAATGCCTCATTATTCCTAGCTGCTGACATATTAGTTAAAATCCTGAATTTTCTGGCTTCTAGAACCCAAATTCAAGCTTTCCCCTTCCCCTCTTGGATTTGCCATCTTGAGAGCACTAAAAGCAATATTTTTCAGATAGTCATAGGTTTATATATCTATAAAGTTATTTAAGAATTTCAAGTCATTTGGTCAGTTGGCAGTTCTCTTTGATCTAGAGAAGCTTGCTATATAATTTCAATGGCAGAGATAACGGAAAAGTCAACTGGTTGCAGTTTTATTATTAAATATACCATGACCAGTTTCATCATCTCAAAATACTAATGTCACCCTGAAGTCACACCCTTGACAATTATCTGTATGAATAGCAGCAATGTATTTTTTTGTTGAATTATTCCATTCAGTCTCTCTTGTTTTAATTTTTAAATGTTTTTTGTAGAGCCAGGGTCTTGGTATGTTGTCCAGACTGGTCTCAAACTCCTGTTCACAAGTGATCTGACAGGTTTGGAATGGCCTTCCAAAGTGTCTGGATTGCAGGCAAAGGCCACCATGCCTGGCCATTGACTCACTCTCTTGTAAGTAAAAATTCCTTAGGGTTTTGGAATCTACAAGTGAAGTTACTTTTTTTGAAAAATGCAATAACATTTTTAGAAAAGTTCTACAGAAAATATTTCTTTAACACAGTAAAACAATGCTTTCTTTTTCTTTTTTATAAGGAGAACAGTTTGCAGTTATAAAAATTCATCCTCAGTTCACCCTGGTTTGTCAAATTGTTCAGTAGATCTGCTTAGGCAATGAGCCAGACTGTGTCTACCAAATTTCAGATCCAGAATCAGTAGGTCAGTGGTAATTAAAGACCAGTGGAAGCTTAATTGCATGGTAACTTCATCCTGGCAAAATACAAAAACACACAAACAAAACACAGCAGAATAAAACACAAAGAACAAAACCCTAAGCATTTGAATTCTGCAATATCAAGTTAACTTTAGTAATAACATGTTTTATTTAAATCTAAAATGTTTTATTTAAATCTATCCTGGCATAAAGAAAACTCTTGTAATCACTAACAAAAATGTCTGATATTTTGTGTCCTATCAATTAAATACTGTTAGCATGAAAAATACTTATTCAGCCATCAAACATGCGTTAAACACACAAAAGGAGTTTTCAAAGTTGTATGAACACTTTGAGATTAAAGTTTGTGTTTAAGATCAATCCTCAAAGCCATCCACTAGCTCAAATGTATTATTTTCATTTTTCATTTGGATATTTGGTAAAATGAGCATGTACTGGCCAGTGTGAATGGAACTTACATGACAGGGTGTTCACTAGACAGGAAGTAAAGAGAAATCTTAAAATTGATCAGAACAAAATATTATGAATGGAAAACTCATCGAATAACCACAGTGCCATCAATGAATATATACATTCTTTCTAGGAAGTTGTGATGAAGTGACCAAAATCTATTTTTGTTCCTAGGCCCCTTAAAAAAATACCATTGGCAGCCATAAATATAGTCACTTCTCTAATTTGATAATTTTTTCCCTTTTTGCTATATGGTCAATGCTCTACAAAAGGGTGTTAGATGTTCCTTTGTTAGAAACAAACAAAAAATAATAATAATTATGATACGATCTCTGTTTCTGTCCTTTTTTTCCTTAGAAGTCAGCATGAATCTGAAACTGAAAAAAACCTGCTTCAGTCCTGAGCCCAGAGGAAGACTCATTGAATTTTACAGAGTTACTTAAACTATACCTCATTATTCTGTCCTGAGCACAACAGCATTTTGATACAGTAAAACTCCCAGAATAAAAGGGCATTTGGTACTGGAGAACTTCAAAAAGAACTTTCAAACTGTGATCACTTTGAATTGAGTGCAATGTAATGCGATGACATTATTGTCTTACCATGATTATTGAGATGTTTTATATGCTTAATAAAATGGAGAAACTTCCTAAAGAACATAGCCAGTTTTCTGAAATTGAAGAGGCATAAAATCATGATAAATGACTTGAGTTATAGTATTTTATTATTTATTAAATAAGTGTCAATATCATTATCGCTTCACTTTCTGGGGTGTTTCAAGCACTCATCAGTTGTAATATAATTTAGTATAGTGGAGTGCACAAACAAGCATTCTCTGTCACTATACCACTAATCTTTGCAACAGCTGTGCCTTTACCATCCTCAGCTGTTCCAGTTACAACAATCATCCCTTTAACAGCTTGACACCTGTCTCTTATTATATCTGAGAGCAATTGTTAATTTCTTTAAATTTCCCGTCCCTTTTAGAGCCTTAGCATTGCTTTATATCTCTGATGTGCATTTACATGGTCTATTATACTAATTTTCTCATTTAATCTGGAGAACCTAAAAATTATTAGGAAGTTAATTGTGCAGGGATCAGAGGTTTTCCTCACTTACCACGTAACTCTGTTAAATGACACAGTTTGTTCCAGCTTCTTGCTGACACTGCAAAGGATTGTCTAGAATGAAGGGTTCAATTACTTTCACAGTGCTAATCATATATCATTATGGAGAGGCATGAATCCTCAATTCCCAAGCCAGAGCCCTAAACAGCATGACAGTAATAAAAGACACACTCCAAATTCCTCCATCCACTGCAGCATGCAGGTCATAACTGAGGAATACAATAATTGCGTCTACTTGGGTATGTTCTTTATTAATTTGGATGTTTGATGCCCATCATGAATCATGTTCCATTAATTTTTATTCATGCACACACAAAGGCAGATTTTTGTTGGAACTGACTTCAGACGTGCTGTGCTATGTCTACCCACATTTTTTGAGAAATTCCTTTCCACAATTTGCTTTTCATCATTGGTATTTGTGAGTGTTCAAGGTAGAAAAAAGTCACTAAATAACACCGAGCCAAATCTCACAGGTGAAAAATGCCTCAGTGTTAATAAAGCCTGACTACGCCTCCTCCTCACACAAACTCAGACCCACAGGTTCATGCGCAACCAGGACTATTCTCATGGTTAGCCTCCCCGAGGTCAGTGAAGAAATGGAATGGGAGAAAAGAATATTTATTTCATAGGCAGGAAAATGGGTTACGAAATCTTGGAGCAAAGTGTAACTTCATTAAGATAAATGTAATAATAACTCACCAGTCACAAGTTATGGAAATGAAAACCAAAGCCTGTGTTTAGTAAGACAAGGACTCTTACATTCTCGGCATAAAACACCTTCTGTTAACATTTTCTTTCCTCTCCGCCCCTTTCTGCTCTGTTTGCCAGGGCATGACACTTACTGGCTCCTTCTGCTCACATCACCTGCCACTGGATTACTCTATAATCTGTCCAGCTGTGGCAGGAGGCTGACAAATTTCTCCCATTTATTGGATGAATAGCTTCCAAATCTGGAAGAGAAGGTATAACCAGATTGCCCTTTTGAACAGAAACACGGATAGCACAGTCCTTGCTCTTACATGTTTTTTCTTGCTAAAGCTGTTACCTATTTTATAATTGCTGTTTTGTAAGCTATACTTAATGAACAAGAACATTAAAAATGTTCTGCGGTTGTAAACACATCCACTTATTAACAAAGTCTCTTCAAATGGAATTTTCTAATCACTTCAATCAAATAGCAAGGCTGGCAAGAGGTAAATTTCAAATTATTTTGCTGTTTTTTATTTAATTCAAAATTGAAAAGAAAAATATATTTTCCTCCTTCCTTTCCTTCCTTCCTTCTGGCCTCCTCCTTTCCTTTCCTTTTTCTTTTCCTTATTATTTATTTTTTAGTGAAAGGATTAACCATGTGACCTTTTATATTCCATGTACTTAATTCTTACACTTGGAATTTAATAGATATAAATTATCTGTAAATGAGCCTAAATATTATGTCATTTTTATGTAAAACATACATTTTATTTCCAAAAGTTAAAGCTATAACATAAGACCTCTTTCTGTTGCTCAGTCTCTTCCACAACATAATGCTGAAATCAAAAACGTACTCTGCTTCATATACTTGGAAACTTGTATTTTTCTGCAAATCATTTTCTCTGTAGATATAGAAGACTCATTTGGGGCTCAAGTGGTAATATTTTGCCTCTATTTGTTATATAATTCACTTTTTTTTTTTGAGGTGGAGTCTCACTCTGTTACCCCAGGCTAGAGTGCTATGACATCATCACAGCTCTCTGCAACCTCAAATTCTTGAGTTCAAGTGATCCTCGTGCCTCAGCCTCCTGAGTTTCTGGGAGTTTACGTGCCTACCACCATATCCAGCTAATTCTAATTTGTTTTTTACTTTTTAGTAGAGATGGGATTTTGCTCTTGCTCAGGCTGGTCTCCAATTCCTGAAATCAAGCGGTCCTCCTGCTTTGCCTTCCCACAGAGTGCTAGGACTGTGGGTCTGTGAGCCTCCTTGCCTGGCCTACTTGTTATATAATCTACTCTGACTACTTAGAGACATGGCTTGCAAAAACGTCACTGTGTTAATTTGTAAATATTTTGTAACATGACGGTTAATACAAATGTTGATTATGAGACTCATAATTAGATTATCAGAGGATCAGAATTACCAGAATCAGATTATAAGAGTTATCAGACACAATCAGACTAAAAGAAAAGAGACCAACAACATCTAAGTATCTGGAGAGTTGATAAATGCCATGAATCATTTTGAAATAATTGACTTATGTATATTTTGAAAAGGACAAAGTATGATGATTATTAACCATGGTAAGACTATAAAATCATATTGACAAGTGGGCTTGGACATCTGTATGTTAAAAAGCATCCCGAGTGATTCTGATGCAAGTGAAAGTTGAAAATACTTAGGCCTGAATATCTCTATAACATTATTACATTATTGAAAGAACAAAAGCCTGGTGTCACTTTGAACAAGTGATCAATGGTTAATTTTTGTCCCCACTTGGTGAGGACTCTCTCACATTTATTTTTTATTTTTTTTCCTTATCTGGGTTATTTATAAAAAAATATAAAAAGTCTGGGTTCAACTGATAATGCTACCAAATCAATGTTTGTTCCCATAAAAGCTAGGATCTGGCTACCCTCTTGACATCAGTTCTGTTTCAGAAGATATTCATATTAGTTTGCTTAATATTTCATCCCATTTTAAAATTATTATGAAATTTACCTCAAAACATCTGCAGTTATGTGTCCCTTAACCTTCGGGATATGTTCTGAGAAAGCGTCATTAGGCAATTTCATCCCTATGTGAACATCACACAGTCCTCCCACACAAACCTATATGGTATAGCCTGTTGCATTTAGGCTACCAACCTGTACCACATGTTACTGTACTCAGTAGTAACCTGTACTGTTACTGTAGGCAACAGTAACTCAATACTAAGGATTTGTGTATCCAAACATAGAAAAGGTACAGTAAAAATACAGTATGACAATCTTTAGAAACACCGTTGTGTATGCTGAGGTTGATTAAAATACCATTACCCAGTGCATGACTGTATTTACATGTTTATCTACTTTATTAATTCACTGAGGTCTATGGTTTTGCTGTTGAAATTTGAAACAGTGCTTTCTTTTCATTTCCAAAGGCCCCTCTTTCAAAACTCACATTTCCTTTTAATTCTAATACAGTAAGATTTCGTGATAAACATCACATTTAAGTTTATAACTTTATAGGTTAATTATTAATGGCAATTCATCGACACTGTTACATACGGTTATTTTATTTATTTATTTTAAAATAAAATCAATACTTAACTATATTTTAAGAAGTCCAACTTTGTCCTGCTGAAATTTTTCATTTAAGCAGAATCATAAACCAGAAAATATATTGTTAATTCATGTATCTTTATTGTCAAGAAAATAGCCACATTAAATTGATTCATTATTTTTCTTTCTGAATCTTCAAGAATGCTAAGGTTTTATTCTTCTTTGTATGACAGTCTGCCATCCCTTTTGTTTTCTAGATTCTGTTCCCCACACACACACACTCACTGTAATTTATGAATATATGCCTGGTACACATACCATATCCTGATTAGCTCTTCGTGTGTAATAAATTGCCCAGAAATTCTGTGCCTTAAACTGGCAAACCTTTGTAATTATTCTTGTTTTTCTGAAGGTCGGCTAAAGTTTAGCTGATCTAGGCCAGACTCAGCTTGTGGCTTTGATTCTCACTCTGCAGAGGCGTATGGACTGCCTGGGGCAGCTCTGTTTCAGCCTGTGGGGACCAAGGTGGTTATGTCTGGCATATCTCATCCTTCTCCTGGAACCTAAGCGCCTCCTGCAGTATGTTTCTCTCATGAGAACAGCAGAGGTGAAGAGGACAAGTGGAACCACAGGAGGACATTAAAGTCTTGGCTCAGAATTTTCACACCTCCACCGTGTGTCATTGGCTAAAGCAAGTTATAGGGGCAAGCCTGAGCCAAGGTATGCAGAAGTACACTCTGCTCTCCAAGAAGCCCAGCACAGGTGTGGATACACAGGGGTGGTGGTTGGGATTAGGGCCCATAAGCCAATCTATCATATAGAACTATCAATCTTGTGTTCATAGCTGATCATTGATCTATTAAATCACCTTTTTTCTATTGAGTTAAGATTAGCCTTAGAATTTTTCATGAGTTTTTATGTTTAATTATTTATTTCTCCTTCATTTTATTTAAAGTTAAGACTTGATCCAGCTTGGGTAATAAAGCATTAGTAACCCAACATATTTCTGTGTTTATTTAATCAACGTTCCTTCTTGCCTTATGTTGGGATACAATTGTAGGGGAAGGATAACATTTAGTTCTCTTCCCTGTTGAGGTGATGTATGGCCACTGACTTATGTTCCTAATGAAATTGACCAAACATGGCCCAGGGTCTCTTCTAGGAAGGATGTTTTAAATGCAAGACTCTTGAGTACTTTCACTTTTGACATGAGGTCAAGGAAGCAAATATTTATGTGTAGGTGTGATGCACAAGAAATGAAATGAAAAGCAAGAAATTAACACCTATGGCCAGAGAAAATCACATTTAACAAAGGAAGATTAGAAAGAAGGAAGAAATATAAGAACAGAAAACAACCAGAAATCAAATAACAACATGGCAGTAGTAAGTCCCTACTTGTAATAATAACATTGAATGTGAATGTGCTAACTCTCCAGTAAAAAGATATAGACTGGCTGACCAGATAGAGAAACAAGACACAACCATTATGTTGTCTACAAGAAAACCACTTCACCTATAAAGACACATATAGACTGAAAATAAAGGGATGAAAAAAGATATTAGATGGAAACCAAAAAAGAATAAGAGTAACTATACTTCTATCAGACAAAATAGATTTAAGACAAAAATCTGTAAAAAAGGGGGGGAATAAATTGGGTCAGTATATAATGATAAAGAGGTCAATTGAGCAAGAGGATATAACAATTATTAATTTATATATACCCAACACAGGGATATCTATGTATATAAAAGAAATATAACTAGAGCTACTGAGAGAGAGAGGATCCAGTACTACTCAATTCTACCAAACATTCAAAGAAGAACTGATACCAATTCAACTTAAACTATTACAAAAAATTGAGGAGGAAGAAATAATCTCAAACTCATTCTATGAGGCCTGTATTGCCTTAATATCAAAATTAGACAAAGACACAATAGGAAAGGAAACTATAGCCCAGTATCTCTGATAAATATAAGTACAAAAATCTTCAACCAAATAGTAGCAAATTAAATTCAACAACATGTTAAAAAATTATTCATGATAATCAAGTAGGATTCATCCCAGGGATGCAAGGATGGTTCAATATACCAAATCAATCAATATAATACATCATATCGACAGACCAAAGGACAAAAACCATGCAGTCATTTCAAAAGATGCTGAAAAACCATTTGATAAAATTTAACATCCCTTCATGATAAAAACTCTGAGAAGTGGGGGTATACAAGAACATACCTCAGCACGATAACATCCATGTATGACAGACCTTACAGCGACTATCAAAACTGAAAGCCTTTCCTCTAAGATCTGGAGCAACACAAAGATGCCCACTTTCACCACTGTTATTCAAAGTAGTCCTGGAATTTCTAGCTGGAGAAATCAGAAAAGAGAAAGAAATAAAGGTATTTCAAACTGGAAAGGAAGCAGTCAAATGATCTTATTTGTAGACAATGTGATCTTGCATCTGGAGAACCTAAAGACTCCAGAAAAAAGCTATTAGAATTAATCTATAAATGCAGGGCGGTGCCTGTGGCTCAAAGGAGTAGGGCACCGGCCCCATATGCTGGAGGTGGCGGGTTCAAACCCAGCCCCAGCCAAAAACTGCAAAAAAAAAAAAAAAAAAAAAGAATTAATCTATAAATGCAATAAAGTTTTAAGATACAAAATCAACATAAAAATCAGTAGCATTGCTATATGCTAACAACAAATGATATGAAAAATAAACCAAGAAAATCTCTTACAATGGCTGCAAATATAATAAATACCTAGGAATAAAACAAACTAAAGAATCAGATGATCTCTATAATAAAAATGATAAAACACTGTTGAAAGAAAGTGAAGAAGATACAAAATGGAAACATATTCCATGCTCATGTCTTGGAAGAATCAATATTATCCAGTCATTGACTTTGTCTTTTATTTGGAGTATTTGGTTCAAGTACATTGAATATAATATTGGCACAATTGAATTTATAGCTGTCTTATCACTATTTGTTTTCTGTTTGGTCTACCTGTATTATGTTATGTTTTCTTACCTTCTTCTAAATGTGATTAACCAAATGCTACTGTTTATGATTTGATTTTTCTTTCCTGAGAACTTCTGAGAGTCAATATATTTCTATTATTCTTTTAGGTTACTGTAGAGTTATGTCACCCAATGTGATAGCCACTAGCCATAGTTACCTACTTAAATTTAAATAAAGTTAATAGTTCAGTATTCCAGTCATACTAGCTCCATTTCTAATGGTCAATAGTCTCATGGTGGTGGTGGCTAAGGTATTGTTAGTATAGAAATCGGGCGTGTCTATCATTGCAGAAAATTTCATTACACATTGTTGCTCTGCAGGGTGTAGCCTGCTTATGTACTAGGATCTATTTTTGAAATTGTTACTCCTACCACTTGTCTGATAATGCTAGGATCTAAGAATACACTATATATTCTTCTACCACTTTGTATTATTATCATGCATTTTTATTTATTTTAAGGAAACATTTAATTTTACTTTCATTTCAGAGTCACAGAAAAATGATGATGATGCTACAGAGAGTTTCTGGATAACCCGTATCCTCACTTTCCCTTCTTATCAACATTTTACTGTGTTACAATTCTTACAATTCATGTACCAGTTTTGATTCATTATTATTAATGAAAGTCCATGCTTTTTGCAGATTTTCTTAGATTTTACCTGATGATTTACCACGACATTTAGTTGACATGGTGTTTTCTTGTTTTAATTTCTCAAGATTTATTATTATTTAGTATAGTTAATATTTATATTGTCCAACTTCATACCTTTTAAGCCCTATTTTAGTCTTCTGTTACCATTTGCTTCTTCTTGCTTTTATAAGATTATTTTCCTTTTTTCATAGAGAATTTCTAATCTCCTTCAGTGAAGGTCTTCCACCAATTGCTTCTTTTTAGCTTTTATTGGCTTAAAAATGGCTCCATTTAACATTCCCTTTTAAAGGGCATCTTCACTGGGCATACAATTTTAGGGTGATGGTAATTTTCTTTTGGCCTTGTAAAGACACCATTCCCTTGTCTTTGACATCCATGATTTTGGTTGAGAATTCTGCTGTTGTCCCTAAGGTTATTTGTTTAAAGGTGATGTATCTTTATTCAACATCTGCTTTAAGAACTTTCTCATTTTCTTTGGTTATCAACAATTTTCTCACTGACTTACTCTCTTGACAATGTGCCTATAAACACCTTTTGGTGTAATTACCTTCCTCAGGCTTGTACAGCTCCCTGAAGATGTTTATCAACTTTTGAACAAATAGGTAAGGACATGCACCTGCCATTTTATTATCGTCCAGAGTATTTTCACTGCTCTAAACATCCTCTGTACTCCATTACTCATGCTTCACCCACCCTTGCCCATGGCAGCCACTGATCTTTTTATTGTCCGCACAGGTTGTCTTTTCTAGAAAGACACACAGTTGAGTTCACACAGTATGTAGCTTTTCAGACTGGTTTCACTCACTTAGTAACATGCATTTAACTTTCCCCCAATGTCTTTTCATGGCTTTACAGCCCATTTCTTTTTAATACTGAATAATATTGCATTGTCTAGCACAATTTATTTAGCCATTCAGTTACTTTTATCCATTCTCTTACTCGCCATTGTCAAAACTCAGTTGCTTCCAAGTTCTGACAATTATGAATGGAGTTGCTATAAACATCCATGCTCAGGTTTTTGCATAGTTATGTTTTCAGTTTCTTTGGGTAAATACTAAGGAACATGATTCCTAGAATGTGTGGTGAGCGTATGTTTAGTTTCTTATGAAACTGCCAAACTGTCTTTCAAAGTAGCTGTGCCATTTTGGGTCCCCACTGGCAATACCTGAGAGCTTCTGTACCTCTCCCTTCTCTCTTGCGTTTGGTGCTGTCAGTGTTCTGGGTTTGGGACATTCAGTGAGTGTGTCCTGGTATCTCATTGTTGTGATTTGCATTTCCCTGATGACACTCTATGATGTAGAGCATCTTTTCATATGCTTATTTCCCATCTGTTTATCTTCTCTGGCTGCATTACTTTTCAGAGGGTTTGGCTTACCTCTCTGGCCTCTTTTCCCACACAGTTTTAGAATTCAGCATGTGCCTTTGGGGAAAACATGCTATATGTGTTTGAGGCCACTCACTTTCCAATCTTGGTTTTGCAGCTCTGTACAACCACTGAGGGCTCTGCTGGCTTTTCTCTCCTCACAGTGGCTTTCTGCCCAGACAAACCCAGATACTTCCCCTAATCCTGGGGTTTCAAACTGAGAAATGCCCCACAGGAAAGAATGGCTACAGATCCTAGGCTCACTTCTCCATTGCCCATGTCTGATTTATCAGTTGTTAGTTTTTGTTACTTTCATAGCAATCTGGTGTTTTAAATAAATGATATTTGTAGTTTACCTGGCATTCCTACTTATTCTTTGGTATGGTACAAACTACTCAATTCTCTCTCGGCTTAGTCTTTCTAGATTTAATTTCTGTCTGAGTATTGTGCTTTTAGAGCATGGAGATAGATTAGTGTACCTATGTCACATCTTGAGCCATTGCATGGTAAATTATTATTTACAAGATTACTTTCAGAAATAAAGAAAAAACAAGAAACTCTCCAAATTACCTTAAAAATGTATAAATATTTCAATAATTTTTTTCTTTTCAAATTCTTTAGAGTAGAATTCTATAATGACTTACCCAGCTTGGTACTGAGAAGAGATACTAAGAAAGGGGCTGAGGGTGATGGTGAGAGGAGCACCTGGCCTGCTGAACCAGGAAGTCCATGAGCCCATAAGAAGGTGGGTATGAGGTAACCTAGGTAACCAATGACCAATAGAAAGAGGCAATCAATGACCAATGGAAAAGAGCAATACTGCCTGGAGGCTCTGAGAGGCTAATTTGTAGCCAATTTCCAAAGGTGAAAACCCTTCTGGCCTTTCCACCGTGGTCTCTCTCACCTCTGCTCCTTTGTAAGGGACCCATTTCCACCTCTGTTTGGAAGTACTCTAAACTTTCTCTTTGTTTTACTAAAAGAAAAATTCTGTTTATTATACTGAAACTTGTGTGCAGGTGACTTTTGCTTTCTATCCATCCTACCTGTGCTTCCCCAGTTTTATTTCCTATTTCCATTCATTTTTACTTTCAATTACTACAGTGCCTCAGTTCACCTTTATACCTCAACAAAATAACTGAATCAGGTCAACTGGATTCAGGGAACT
>NW_003852429.1:1304475-1306231 GCF_000181295.1 Otolemur garnettii | reverse complement strand
AATTTTCTTTTTAGGTCTTTTGAGCTAGCACAATTTCTGTCAGTGACAACAGGTTCTCAAGCTTCGAAACTTGGTCCTTATTATACTAATTTTCTGCCCAGTAACGAAGTTTATTAGTCAAACTAATAGCCATGAATGGTGGTTCATTAACCGAAACTTCAGATCCACTGGTTTTAATAAAAAAGTCCACATCCACTTCCTAAATCACTTTCACATGTTGTTAACTTCTTTTAATCATGTTTTTTTGTTGCCTTCTTTTCTATATATGCAGGAAAATAATTAACAGAGGCTTGATTCATTAATACCAACCAAGTGGTCAAAGTCGGTAGCATTAGTAAACTCTAAAAGATAAAAACCTAATATTGTTTTCACATGATATAATTTTAAAATGCTAGTTTGATAACCCAGGTTAAAAAACTTCTAAAAGATGTCAAGGGACACCAAGTATTTAATTTTATAAAGACCTTAAAGTGACAATATTTCCTATTTTGATTTACTTTCTTGGTGTTATCATGAAGTATTTTGTTTCCAGACAGGATCATGTAGTCCTGAACGGTTATATTATCTTTTTTTTGAAACAACTATAATTTAAATAAATATTCTAAATATGCATAAAAATATTTTCAGTGTACCACAAATAATGTGTTTATATATGCACATGTAAATGTACATACATATATACATGTAACAAGTAAAAATATAAATATTATAGCATTATAATCACTAACAGTAAAATATATAACTTTCAATTGCCTGGTATCTTGTTACCGCTTTGTAAATGAGTAGTCTTCATTATGTGGTCAGTTTTCAAAGTCCAGTGAAAGTTTACTTGATAGTTACAGTGCTTGGAATCTTGTATAGTGAATTAGGCTCTACAAAGCTCCCATGTATTTATTGGAGTCTAACAAAATTGCATGATTCTGTGCTACTTGAGTACCAGCAGGAAGCAACCCCTGGGAGAAAGAAACACAGCTGGGAACAATTAAGACTGATTAGTTTGTGGCTCAGAAAATCAAAATGAGAAGAAACTTCTCTTCAGGGGGAATTAGGAGCTGCATTCCCAAGCATTTGTGAGTTGAGTGCAATTCTCAGAGGAACTTCAGGCTGAAGAAAAATGTGAATTTCAAATATTTGGAGGATTTCTCAGTTTATTTAATGTCTGCACGGCCACTGTGTGTTGACTCTATTGGATATTTGCAAGAAGAAGTTCGAGTAAATTGACCAACTTTTCTTTCTACACATTTCCCAACTTTTTCATATATCCCAAGGTTTTTCTAATATTCTCATTTGATCTTATAGATAGAATGTAGATGGTTTTATAAATTCATACTGTTCATTTTATGGAGATTGGGATAGCTGTGGTTTCTGAGAAATTGGCAAAGCACGTAAATATCAGTTCTTTTGAAAAAAAGGTGCACATTATTTTGTATAAGATTGGTCTGAATTATCCTTTAGAAACTGTAAAATAGTCCAGTTGGAATTTTAAGCAAGAGATATGCAGAAACTTTATACATCATTCCTGAAACTGCCATCCTGGATAAAGAATTAGTTTCTAAAAAGTCAGATAAGAGTGAGCTTAATAAAGCAAAAGAAATGAAATAAAATGACAATAAAATGTATAGTTTTTACCAGTTTCTTTTGCTTTATATTTGAATTATACATAGGCACTGAAATATAATATTTCTTTTAAACAAGCTGAAATAGATCAGTAAAAAATTACAAATATAAATTAAATAGAAAGTTGGTTTTCTAGATC
>NW_003852429.1:1292533-1303629 GCF_000181295.1 Otolemur garnettii | reverse complement strand
TTTTTTTTTGCTTTTAATTACTGCTGGGCCTCGGTTAAACTTTCTTCCTCAGTCAAGTAGCTGAATCAGGTCAATTGGGTTTGGGGAAATGGGACCCCTGACAGGTTCTTCAATTAATTTTACTACTTCAAATACTTTGGCGTGATTGTACTAAGTCTGGATGCTGGATGTTTGGATAATGTTATTACCACACAATTAGAACAACATTATTAGAAATATACTAAGAATCATACATTTCTAGTTTGGGACAATTACTGACTAAATAGAAAATTATGGTTCTGAATTTAGTAGCCACACTGGCCAGAGATTATACCAAAGGGAGCATCGTACAATGGCTGGTGATCACCAAATTGGCTTTTATTCCTAAACCTGTAGCTCTCAACCTTTTATCTCTTATGTCTTACGAATTCTTCTATTAAAGACTCCAAGTTTCAACAAAATAAGCACAAAATCTCCCTTTTATCCAACTGGAAAAGTGGATATTTGCACACACTGTATATTACAATCAGATTTAAAAATATAAATTACTGTATTAATGTTGGGAGATGTATTTTTTTTTTTTTGCCATCAGTGATTTTATATGTATTACATGATAATACTGTTGTCTCTTGAACAAGGAAAATCACATTACTGTCACCAGTAGGTTAATAAAGCTGCCACATAGGCTGACAAGACACAGTTAAAAATGCCTGCCAACTCGGGGCCATTGACACATTAGTGGTGTGGAATTCTTCAAAGAAGAACCATAGGAAGCAGGGTTAGAAAGAAAGCATAGAAAATGAGTGAAGCACAAGCCTCAATTTCTCTATCCTATATTACTCACAGCAGTGTGTCCCCACTTGCAGGTGGATTTGGAAATTAACTCAAAAAGAAAGCTTAAGGGTATTTAGGAAATACTTTTCTTACCAGAGACTTTCAGATTGGGATGGACACACGTAACCCTAGGAACCTAAGAACACTTTTCAAGAGGTGAGAGAGCCTGGATGTTTTAAGGGACATTATTCAGATCTTCCACCTGCATATGAACTCTTTTCTAAAATTAGTCCATGACTGCACCTGTAATAAAACCTCTTCCATTTTATCAAAGAAAAGCAGCCCTCTCTACCCTAAATCTTACCATGGAACTCTAGATCCTCTCCAGTACCTCTTCAAAGGCAGTAAAAAAGGAATGGCTCCTTTAACCTTTAGAAACTGATCCAAGTTCAGTAAATCTTTAGCAGTTTTCGTCTTCCTTCTTTCCTACAGTCTCTTGTAGGAGACCAGCATGGCATTCTGGTCGGTATAGGATCTTCATGAGATCTTCTGAATGCAGTTATTTGGTAGAAGTGCACTGTGGGATTAATGGCCAAGTTAAATTTTTGTTCCTCTCTGGCCTATCTTAAAAAAAAATGCATTACCCGTGAAGGTGATTAAAACACAGCTAAGTAAATATAAGACACACTGAGCAACAAAAATGTTTTCCTCATGTATGTAAATTAATAAACAATTCATTTTCAGTATTCTTGCTATTCATCCTTGGAAAGCTTTTGAAAAGTATGTTCAAAGATTCAGAGCAAAATAGATTATTCACATTGACTTTTCAACTCTAACTGGAATATTTTCAAGGTCTATTAAATTTTTCATGATACATTGGCTAAAAGTCCAAGGATAAATTTTCTTGCGATTTTTTTCAGGTTTAAAGTAAGTCATACTATGAAATATTTATTCATTTTATAGCCTCATGTTATTTCATTTTATTGTGTATTTAGTATTTTTTAACACCTACAAAGTTGAAAATTATATGCTAGTTCATGAATGGATTCATTTTAACAGTATATATTCCTTTCTTTTTCATTGATTACATTAGAAAAGTTTGATCATGATTTCTAAAGTTAAGTGGGTTATTCATTAATCATAACTTGTTTCTTATTCATTATTCAATAAAATTTGAATCTAGGACTTCAATATTTGCATACAAAATTTTCCAAAGAATACCATAATTTATATTTTCCATTTCATGAGTAACTTTAATTTTAGCTGTTTATTACATATTGATTTTATACCATATCTCATTACAAAATAGAAACTGGATGTTTTTCTCTTATTTTCTAAAATTATAAATTTTGATAAATATATTTGATCTCTTGTTTTAATTTTGGTGAGATGAACTTTAACAATCAATATTGCAAAGTGATTAATTCCTTATAGAAGGCATGTTAGTTTACATTAATTGGTGATAAGAATGGTGTTGCCTATTAGACTATATTGTGAACATTTTTCATAGAGTGATTAAAATATGCAAATTCAAAGTTTGTATGAAAATATACTGAAATTATTTTGGAAAATTTAATAAGATGGAAAAGGTATAAAAATATTACATCAGAAGTAGTGTATTATGTTGGTTTCATTTTTCCAACTTTTTTGGAGTGTATCAGGTATGTTATGGGTACCCAAGACCATACCTGGGTTGATGATTTAGTAAAAAGACTCACAGAACTGGGTGTAGAGTTGTACTAGGGGCTTTATAACAATGAAAGGACAAGAACACACAGCAAAGGAAAAGGTGCGGGGTGGGGGGGAAGTCTTAGGAAAACCTGACACAAGCTCCTGAAGGTCCTCCCCTAGGGGAGTCACACAGGACACAGTTAATGTCTGCAGCAACAAGCTGTACCAACAAACACAAAGTGTTGGTTGCTTTAAAAAAAAAAAAAAGCTTGAGATTCAGTGTGTAGGGTTTTTATTGGGGGTTGATCACATAGATCAGCCCTGCCTGGGAGGCACTCAACTCCCAGACTCCCAGAAGGAAAGCTGGAGTTCAGCCTAAACCATAGTGTTTGCATAAACAGGTTAGGAATCATAAGCTGTTCTTATCAGTTCTTGGTGATGGGAATAGTCCTAAAATCCATGTTCCCAGGTGCCAGCCCCAAGGCAAGTTTGCAAGCTGTCCTTTCCGAAGGACAGCAGTCAGGCCTGTCATGTTCACTCTTTTTGCACACATATTTACAAAAACAAGGGGCCCCAAATGAAAGAGTTATACTAATAATTAATAGTCTCTTGTAAGCCTTGGTAAAGTTTTTCTGAGATACTTCACAAATACCGAGAAAGTAAATTCTAATGTCTAAGCAACAAATTCTTTTATAGGTCAAGTGTTTTCAACATTTTGCTTTTAGCATAATTGAAGGTCAACATATTTACATTTTTAGTTGTTATATTATTAAAGTAATTGTTGATGATCTGTTGAAATGTTGGTATATTCAGAAGAAATTCAAAATTGAATGATATTATTGCCAAAATCTCTTCCATTACCCTCCACTTCTTCCAAGGTAAGGTTGGAAGGTTACACTTGTGTAAGGTTTTTTTTTTTTTTGGCTTAAAAAAATTAAAATTTTAAAAATTAGTTTAAGTAAACTACACAAACACATCACAAAATCCGTAAATATATATTATATATGAAAGTGAAATTTTATTAGAAATGCATCTGTTAAAGAAAAAATTCAACTTGTTTTCTTTTTCTTATTGTCTGTACATCTATTGCCTCATTCTAGCAATGGGACTTCTTTAAGAGATGTGTTTTCAATACAAATTTTACTTCGATGTTATATAGATTGTGTCATATATTTGGGTCATTGAAAAATTCTTTTGAAAAATTTTAGCTATCAACTAAAAAGAAATACATAAAATTTTAAAATATTTTTAGGTGATAGGTGAGCAAAAAAATGATGAAGGCACTAATTTAAACTATTTATGTTGTAAGAACAATTTCTCTAAACAATGGTCATAAAATCAGGACCTCAGATGCTAAGTAGAAGGAAAGGAAATAAAAAAGTTCTGCAATTGAGGAATTGAGGATACCTATCAGAGAAAAACAAAATATAAAATATGAATCACTAAAAGTTAAAGTATTTCTGAACTGTAAAGGATAGTGTAGATTTTAAAATCCTATCTCACTGTTTCACATAGAATAATTGCAGTATAAAAATGTTGGTTATAGGAAGAAGACAAATTTAACAGGAAGTGGACGGAGGTTGGAATACCACTGCCACCGTTTATAATTTGTGTTTCCTGGACATTTTTTTTTTTTACCTACTCTTTCATATTATTAACCTATAAAATGCTACTAAAACCTATTTTTTAAAACTTGTTTTGTGTGAAACATAGGCCTTCTTATATAATCCCTGGGGGGTGGGGGGGAGAAGTTGCTGAGAAATGCAACTTTCTCAGAACCAGTTGGTAATAGAACTAGGGTAACACTTAACTAAAGTTTTCTGAAGTTAGTCCCAGGCAGGCCCTATTCTCAGATTTATGCTATTTCTAAGAACTATGATAAGTGAATTATTTAATCCAAATGTTCTGAAAATGCTTCAATTGTACGTATTTCAAAGTACTTTTCGTATATTAACCTATTTAATTCAAATGACATGTTGATGAGGTAATCACAGGATGTGTCATTCTTCCATGACATTCCGGAAGGCTAAATGACTTGCTCAAGGTTGTTCCACGCTAAATAAGTGATGGACGGAGACTGGGAACTTGGCTTTTCTGACTTCCAGTCATTGTTCTGACCATGGGCTGGTCTCTTCTACAAAATGAGAGTGGATAGAATGTCGACCTTTAAACGAATCACAAGTCTCCCTGTTGCTTTTTCTTCCCTATTCCCTTCTCAGTCTTTCATTAGGATTGGGTGTACGGGTCTGTTTTTGGCCACTTCCTCAGGGGTCTGATTCTAACTTGTGGAGAGAGATAGTGTTTTGGGTGCCCTTTGAGTCTTTTCTTTCTTCCTTCAGAGATATAGGTTAGGTGGAGCCTCTCTGAGGTGGTTCCTGTGTGGGACCAGTCCCCTGTGTGCCATGTGCCTGCATTTTCTTGCCAGCTTTTTAATCTTCTCCTGGCCTCTCAGCATTTTGATTTAGATAGCTCAGATTTGGACTTGGACTTACAGGGGAGGAGCAAAGGACACTGCTTAGCTTGTTTCAGTTAAGGAAAATGGTCCAGGATGGAGTTCTCAGGTTGGACCAGTCTATCTTGCCTGTAACTGCATTATTGTAAGACAGCCACTCTTACCTGGCTTATTCTCTGTTCAAATCCCGTCTTGGTAAATCTCAGAGGGTGAGATGGCTGTAAAAGAAACAATGACATACTTAGGAGCTTACATTTCTACTTGGGTCTCATTTTAAATATATTAAAAAATATTAAATGAGATGCTACACCCATCTCAATGGGTTCAATATCTATTGGGAGAAACTGACCAATATAAGGTAGTAAAGGATGTGATTGTAGCATGTAGGATAAACCTAGGTCACTAAATTGGGTCACCTGAATCTGAATGGTTTCCCAAAAGTGTTGAGAGAGAATATGGGAAAAGAATCAGCAAATTCAGGTTTGAACATGGCTTTTTGAAAGATGTTAAATCTTACCTTCAACCTAAATCTCGGCTTTTTGAAAGATGTTTAATTTTCCTTTCAACCTAAATCTCTAAAGGTTCAAAGATTACATGTAAGGACTGTCAAATGGAAAACGAATACACAAACCATGGAATATCCACTTAATTCCACAAACGTTGGAATATCCAACGTTACTCACCAACAAAGAGCAATGGGCCAACGACCCTTGCAACAGCGGGAGTGCACCTCCAGCGTTCCATGCGGAGTGAAAGAGGCCATATTGAAAGCGTAACTCCAGGCTCTCCCAGAATATCTGATATTCTAGAAAAGGCACAATTGTAAGGACGTAGAGCAAATGGACGTTTGCTAGGATCTTGGAGTAGGAGACTTGACTTCACAAGTCAAGGGGGAATTTTGGAAAGAATAGAAATGTTTTACATTTTGTTGGTGGTGAAGTCTCAGAATTGTTCACCAAAAAGGTGACTATTACCGAGTGTAAATTACCTTACTGTTTGAAAAGAAAATAATAGTTTATATGGACTTAGCGGTGCCCCGGTAGGTTGCAGATTTGAGTCCGTGCACACGCGCCCGGGTGTAATATTATTGTGGGCCTCATCTATTGTTCCTCCTGTTTCCCTGTGGTAAGATCCCAGCCCGTGCTTCTCAACAGGAATGCTACCGGATTTCAGGCAGGCTGACTTTCCGTTGCCTGGGACAGGAGCATGCTTTGCCGGATGCTTGGCAACTCCCGCTCTCATCTACCAAACGCAGTAGCATCCGCACGTGTTTTCCAAAGTTCCCTGAGGAATCCATTTGCACTCCAGCTGAAAACCACATGCCAGGGGTCCTCAAACTTTTTAAACAGGGGCCAGTTCACTGTCCCTCAGACCGTTGGAGGGCTGGACTGCAGCCCCAGAATGAGTCGGCTGCTAAGCAGGATAGGCAGCTGCGGCAAAAACACCCAGCGGGCCGGATAAATGTCCTCTGGGGGCCGCATGTGGCCCGCGGGTCGTAGTTTGAGAACGCCTATAACAACCCCTCATAAGAAGAGGAGTGAGTTCCTTTAATTTATCTGTAAAAAAGAAAGAGCCAGTGTATTTGGCTTACTCTTGCCTTTTATTTTTATTTGTTTGTTTAGTTTGGGGTGCTGGGGTGAGGAACTGCCTATCTATGGAGAAAATATGCCCTGGTCTGCTCTCTGCCAGGGGGAGTAGAGTCAGCTTTGCTTCTGGCTACATCTCAGGACTGGGGGTGTGAAAGGTGAATCACGAGGGTGTCAGCAAACTATCTGTGAGAAGCACACACTCCACATGTCCTTGCAGCTGTCAGTTACCCGTCAGAGGGCCGCCACATCAGTGTGATTCCTGTGTCTGTCTTCTGTGATCTTGGGAAGGAGGAGAGGGATGCTGGTTGAGGATACGCCACCTTGAATCCATGTAGAGTTAGTCAGTGGAAGTATCCGATGGGACATGACCTGTCCCCCAACCTGCATTTCTTGTTGTAGCTCATGCCTTGAGTGTATTAACCTAGACCCTGGAACTCAAAGTAATATTATAGTACTGTGAACTTTCTGGAGTTGGTTCAGTAGGCGTGCGCTAAAAACCAATGCCATTTGCTTCTTGTAGCACACCAGTGGCTTCTAAGTTCTTCCCCCACCTTTGAATGTAACAGGCTGAGGTTGCGTAGCAGCAGTTTCTGCCTTGGTAACCCCATGTCAGCCTCCCTAATTGTGTCACCGACAGAGCCAGACGGACTCCTGCGCTGCAGTTTGTACTCTGCCCACAGTATAAATGAAACCTTCAGTGTTAGGTGGAGACAAGCTCTTTCTTTGAAGCCTGGAACCATTTTTTTTTTTTTTTTTTTTAAAGCAAGAAAAGTCTTTATTTTGTGGGATAATGGACGTGTCATAACATGGAACATTATCAGATCTTTTTGTCAGTGACTTCAAAAGCTAGACACACTACCACATACATCCTGAGGTTGAAAATCCTTGTTTAAAATAGTATTGATGACATTCTGAGATGAGAGAGGTGTCCTAGCCTCTGGAAAAAAAAAATTAAGTAGGCAATTTATTCCTCCCACCTCATCGGAGAGTCCTTCCAGCACTTTCCTGTTGGCGTCCTTGTTCTTTCTGATGGAATCCCACAGAATATTTCTAAAGCAGGTTCATTAAGCTGAGAAACTGTACAAATGAAGTGTCCATGGGTGTTAATGGTGTTCCCTACCTTGTTCTAACAGGCTGGTTATGTTTCAACATATAACATTACCTCTTTCTGTTTTTTAGCAATTGCCTTTTAAAAGGAATTTCAGTGGTTTAGCCAAAGTAATATTGGTTGGGTTACTTGGTAGAGTGGAGTTTGTGGGAGGGTATGAAGTTCTCAGAGCTCCTCAGATAAAACCACACGAACTATTCCTTGCTTTGTTAACCAGCAGCCTCTGTGACAGAGCTTCTGGATTTCTGTCTTAGAAATTATGTATTTGTTACATGTGAGAATATTTTATGTCCCATCATCTGATTGGGGCTGCTATGTATGTCTTTAGTTTGGAGGGGCATTTAATTTAACAGACATCTATTGAGTGCTTATTATACACTGAGAATTATAATAGTAATAAAAACATATGTACTGTAACTCTGGGATAAGCTTTCTCCTAAACATTTCTGCATATTGATTCATTTTAATCTTCACAGCAGTGCTATGCTGTAATTACTATTATAAACATTTCCATTCACAGAAAAGGAAATTGAGGTTCAGGGTTTTATAACCTGACCAAGGCCATGTAGCTGGTGAGTGGTAGATTTGAACTTGAATTCTTGTGTTAGGCTCAAGTCTGCTGATAGAGTCAATGTTGGAAGAGATTAATAAGCATTCCATTTTAAGGATAATTGTGTGCCTACATATTGTAAAAACAACAAACATGGCTTAATTTTGTGCAGAATGTCTCTAATTATGAGGTAATAGCTTTCTAAGTGGTATTCTTTCCTTCAGATTTACAGCTTTTTCCCTCCAAATTAATTATTTCTTCCGTAACATCTTCTGACAATTCATGTTAATGTTGCAGTTAGGTAGAAGCAAATTTTTCAGAAATAGAATGTGTAGGTTTTATCACAGAACAGTCTAACACTTCTGCATTTAATTTATAAATGATTAAAAATCTTCTATTAACAGTGGCCTCTTTTCTCTTAAGAAAGAAACTTTACAAGATAAACCCTGTATTTAGAATATGTATGCCGTTCAAACTGATCAAAAAGTACAAACAAAATCTGAATGCTGTGAAATGTATTTGTAAAATATTTTTGGACTTTATTATTAAGATTTATTTATAAAGACACCTTCCTATGCTATGTATTCTTACTTTTAACTTATGGTCTCAGACATGCAAGTAAATCTTGGCCTGGCTGTTATAAACATGTCACAAATTAGCCAGGTCCAAACCGAAGCTTCACATAATATTCAATGTAATAAATGCCAGTACTCAGTGAGAACTCATTTCCAAATCTTATGGTTCCTTATTGGGTTTTGAAAAATATAGCAATGATGTGCCAGTAGAAATAATTTAGGAATGTGGTTTTATCAAACTACCTTTCAGAAAAAATTATTTACATCAGTAATATCTTCTGCAGGTGTAGAAAGAATGCAATTATTCCTTCCATTAATTCATTATAAATTGAGAAATATTTTAGAACTTAAAGCAGGGAAATGATCTTTTCTACCCTGCAAACAAGCAAGGAGAAATGACTAGGGAATACATTAAACTGTTTTAATATCTTATGTTTAGCTTGATGATTTGAGTAAATGTTCTGCATTTTTTGTTATATGACATGACTTTTTTTACATTAAACCTTCTGTTTAATATTGTTAGTTTGTTTGTGACACATAGCTCCCTTCCCGGAGGTGGGATGATGACGCCTTGATCCTTCTGGGAGGAAAAGGAGAGTGATCCACATCCTCCACCCCTAATTTTAAAGTGGGGTCATAAAATTTAAAGTAAACTTCCTTATTACTTTGCAAATAATTAACCTTTATCTTGAGTAATTAAATGAACAAAATCATCACTTAAGTTTCTGAAATAATGGTAATACCCATCTGAAAAGAAATCAAAGGGTGGTGAAAGGTCAAATTTGCATCTAAGAATTTTGAAGGACATTTAAATAATTTCAAAAGTAGAACACATGGTATCAGCAGTGGAAATTCACTTAACTAGAGCACTGGGCACATGGGTTTAAGTTCCTGCTCTCCATTCACCAGATGTAAACCACCTAAACATTTGGAACTTGGTCACCTCATCTATCAAAGCAAAGGCTGACATAGGAAGGTAATTGGACCATGTCCTTTTGAAGTCTTTCCCATCCATTACTCTGATTTTACAAAGAGAAAATGCCTGATCTTCCCTAGAGAGGTTAAAAATGAATCAGGCCTAAAGGCCTTCTGGAGTCAGAAAAATGGTTACCAAGCACCCTGTCAAAATGTAACTGGTTCTTTGGGCACCTACTACTTTCTTCCCAGCAGAATGCACCTCCTTGCTCTTGACTGTGCCACACCCACATGTAACAGGGTCCCAGGCAACATGACCTCATCAGAGTCCATGCTCTTAGAATTCAGTGTCTGAACATCAAAGAGATGCCAATGCACCCATTCTCCCCAAAGCATTACTTTTTATATTAAAAAATTCTGATGAGGTTAAAAATTAATTCTACTAAATCACAATTGATCAAAACCCCAAATTAATCTGACTTGGATTTCTTTCAGACATGTGCCTATTTGCTTGTAATGATTACAATAATTTTTGTGTTCTCTATCATTTCATATTAAAAGTTCTTTTCTTTTTTTTGTAGTGTAAATTAATTAATTTCAGATTACTATGAGGTACAGGAGATTAGGTTACTTTGTAGTTGTGCCCCTACTATGTGCATATGCCAATTACATCGTGCCTGTTAGTTGAGAGCACACCAATCCCCTCCATTCTCCTCACTCTTCCCTCTCCCCACCTGAGTTTAATTGTATTTTCTCTTGGGTGGGTGTGTATTTTTTCCTCTACTGGTTTCATATTAGTACTGAGTACATTGGATACTTGCTTTTTCATTCTTCTGATACTTTATTAAGAAGAATGTGTTTCAATTTCATTTAGGTTGGTACAAAAGATGTAAAGTCTCCATCTTTTTTATGGCTGAGTAATATTCTATGGTATACACATACCATAGTTTATTAATCCATTCATGGATTGATGAGCATTTAAATTGTTTTCATATCTTGGTGATTGTAAATTGAGCTGCAATAAATAATCTAGTGAAAATGTCCTTATGATAAAATGAATTTTTTTGTTCTAGGTAGATGCCTAGTAGAGGGGTTGCAGAATCAAGTGGAAGGTCTAATTTGAGTTCTTTGAGGGTTCTCAACTTTGGCGCTTTGTGATGTGGGTCATTCTCACTGGGGTTAGGTGATATGTCCAGTTGTCTTTGATTTAGGGATAATGAGTATTTTTTGTGTGTCTGTTGGAGCCATTCTTCTGCCTTTTTCAGAGAAGATTCTGTTCATATCTCTTGCCCAGTGATAAATGAGATTGTTTGCTCTTGTTGAATAATTTGAGTTCTCTATAGATTCTGGTTATCAAACCTTTGTCCGATTCATAACGTGCAAGCTTTTCGCATTCTGAAGGTTGTCTGTTTGCTTTAATTGTTGGATCCTTAGCTATGGAGAAGCTTTTCAGTTTAATTCTCATTTGTTTTTTCTTTTTTTT
>NW_003852429.1:1285201-1292318 GCF_000181295.1 Otolemur garnettii | reverse complement strand
TTTTTTTTTTTTTTTTGAGACAGAGTCCATGGAGTCATACCTCACAGCAACTCCAAATTCTTAAGCTCAAGTGATCTTTTTGCTTCAGCCTCCAAGGTGCTAGGACTACAGGTGCTAGCCACAGTGCCTGGCTGGTTTTAGAGACAGGGTTCTTGCTTTTGTTCAGACTGGTATTGAACTCCTGAGCTCAGGCAATCCACCCACTCAGCCTCCCAGAGTGCTAGGATTACAGGTATGAACCAGTGTTCCTGGCTCAGCCTGAGTCAAATTTGGTGAAAGGTGCAGGTTTGGTTTCAGTCTTTTACAATGTGGTTATCCAGTTTTCCCAGCACTCTTTATTGAATAGGGATTCTTTTCCCCAGTGTATGCTTTGGTTTGGTTTGTCACAGATCAGACGGTGATATGAGGCTGGTTTCATCTCTTGGTTTTCTATTCTGTTCCATAGATCTATGTCTCTATTTTTGTGCCATGCTATTTTGATCACTTTGGACTTGTAATGCAACCTGATGTCTGGTAAAGTGATGCCTCCGTATTTGTGTTTATTGCTAAGAATTGCATTAGCTATGTGGGCTTTTTCTGGTTGCATACAAAATGAAGAGCTATTTTTCAAGTTCTTCAAAGTAGAATATGCCTCCCTGTAGCACATGCCATGCTGTGGAAAATCTGAATGAATTTCAAGGGACTGAAGTCACGGAAAGTATGTCTGTGACTACAGTGGAATGAAATTAGAAATAAATCAACAAGAATCCAGAAATTCACAAGTATGTGGAAATTAAAAATGCACTCCTAAATAACTAATGAGTCTAAGAAGTCACAAGGGAAATTAGAAAATAATTTGAGATAAGTAAAAATTAAGGTACACACACAAAATGTATGTCATGTAGCTAAAGCAGTGCTCAGAGAGAAGCTTGTAACTGTAGAAACCTTTATTCAAAACATAGAGTCTATGCAGAGCAGGCTCCCTGTGCTGTGGTTAAGTTGTTTAAGTTGGATAAAACAGGACACTCTCATACACAAGTTAGGGGAAGCAGATTTATTTCCTTCAGATAGAAGCCTAGGATTCATGGTGAGCCGGTCTCCTAAGGCTCAGGAAAGCTGCCCCCGGCAAATAGAGACTCATCTGCCTGTGCCCACTTGCGCTATAGCTGAGGAGCCCTGGGAAGCAGCTGCCTGGGTATTATCTTCCAGTGGGCACAGGGCATACTGGGTTGAAGCATTATTAAACTTCATATTTCTAGAAGGGACCTGAACAGAGCCCGGGCTATTCTGGCCATTTCCTTTGTATTTCAGGATGTTGGATTCCCAGCATATTCTATGGCAACTCTTGAGAACTACATGTGAAGAAGGGGAGAGAACTTGGTCAGTGGTCTCCAAGGCCACCTGGAGAACTGTCCTGCAGTCTATATGGAAGCATGTGACATGGTACTGATATTCAGCTTCCAGAAGCCTTGATAACACATGCAGACTTGCAGAAATACCTTAAAACATGGTGTTACAATATAATAAAGATTTAAACGTATATACCAATCAAGGCAGAATTTGCAGTAACTGCATTTCTGATAAGGTATGATAAATTAAGACATGCATTACTGAAAAACACATCTCATATTCTGACTTTTATATCAAAATGATACTAAAGCTGGAAAGCGTTTTGTCTATTTCTAGTGACCAAATTTTATAATGGTAAATTTAATGTTATAACTAGAAGATATTGTGTCCCAGTATATGTATTAGAAATAAACCTTGAGATTAAAATATTTCCACTGCTGAAACTTCACAAGTCAAAATCTTACTATAGTATATGTTATGGAGGACATGTCAAAGAGCAAGAACCAATATACTATATATTTGGTTTATATCAGTTAATGAGAACAAAAATACTCTAATTGAGCTATCTAGTTATTCCAGGTATGGAATAAATTTTTTTTTAGATAGAATCTCACTCTGTTGTCCAGGCTAGGGTGCCATACTGTCAGCCTACAAATTCAAACCCCTGGGTTCGAGTGATCCTCTTGCCTTAGCCTCCTGGGTAGCTGGGAGTACAGGTGCCCTCCATAATGCCCAAGTAATTTTTCTATTTTTAGTAGAAACAGGGTCTCCCTCTTGTTTAGGCTGGCCTCAAATTCCTGAGCTCAAGAACTCCTCCTATCTCAGCCTCCCATAGTGCTAGGATTACAGGCCTGAGCTGTGCCTGGCCAATGAAAAGTATTTAAAGTACTTAATCTATAATATTCCTATAGTACTCTACAGTGTGACAGATAGTAAAAATTTTAATGTATCATGCTTCTAATTGAACTATTTTATAGTCCTTTTGTAGATAATACTAAGAAAAACAAAATCAAAATTATTTTTGGTAGCTGTTTTGCTGTTGTTTCGTATTTCCAAGTATTCTCGATGGAAGGCAGATCAACTCAAAGTTAGCAACCTGTTTCCATGTTGTGTGAACAGAGGAGGCAATCCTGTGGTTAGCGTTAAAGCCTTCCTGTTGCTAGTGGAAAGTAGTGCTGAGCCAGGGAAGAGCACCTTTGGTGGATAGGACTCTTAGGGACTCTTCCTTGATTTCCAAAATAGAGGGAAGCACAGGTTCCTCCTCTCAGGGGCTTCCCACTGGAATCCCTGTCCAGCATCTGACTTCTGATGAGAGGTCAACATGGAGGAATAAAGCCTGGGCTGGCTCGCCTTCTTATCAGGTGGGTAGATTGAAACAAAGGAAGCTATTGGGCTTCTGCCTTCAGGATAAGAACCAGACAAGCTCCCTCTTGCTCAAAGACCTGCTGACTCAGGATAGAGTTGACCTGAATGGAGGATTCCTGGGAGTGGTGACTAGTGAACAGCAAACACTGGGCCGTACGTGCCTGCACAAACCCCGCATGATGCTGGGTTCAAGTGATCCTTCCGCCTTTGCTTCCTTCATAGCTGGCAGTACAGGTGCCCTCCATGTTTTGGTTGGGAGTTTTGGTTATGCTGCCAGGGCACAATTTTAGAAGCTTCCATCAAGGATGGAAAGATACTTATCAGAGTCTGTGTTTTTCCTCAAATCAGTCGTGTGTGTGTGTGTGTGTGTGTATCTTTTCTTTTTAATTCTGTGAGATTCCTCTCAGCTTACAAAGCTCACATTCCAATATTGTGAGTCTTTGTCTCCTGAGAAACAAGGCAGCTTCGTTAATATCCAGCGATTATTCTGAATTTTTCTGAAATCTTTATGAATTTTATGTATGAAGCTCTTTACATACATCACTAATATTTACCTGTTTCAATTTCTCTAAAAGTTGGATGTGAGATAAAGGCTTCTGTCTTTTCTCAAGGCCGTGTAAGATGAGCTTGATGTTTCTGCTGGATCTTGGTCTCTCCCTTTTCAGTAGGTGTTTCCTGACTGCAGGGAAGATTTCTTGGTGTGATGACTTTCCATATGATGTTTAAGTGTGTTGAAGATTTTAGCTTCCTTGGCTTAATTTCATGCATATTTTCTCTTTTCCTTTAGGATTAACTCCAGATGCATTACATAAGAGGTCTCCACTAGATGCCTTTGGTAGGTCCAGTTCCACATTCTCAAGTCTTTTTTTTTTTTAACCAATATAATTTTTTTAACTTTTTTTTTTATTAAATGATAGCTGTGTACATTAATGCAATCATGGGGTACAGTGTGGTGTTTTCATATATAATTTGAAATATTTTCATCAAACTGATTAACATAGCCTTCATGTCATTTTCTTAGTTATTGTGTCAAGACGATTATATTCTACTTTTAGAAAGATTCACTTGTATCCTTGTAAGATAAACCATAGAGGTGATCCCTCCAATCACCCTCCCTCCACCCATTCATCCTCCTCCCGTCCTCTCTCTCTCCCCCCTCCCCATATTCTTAGGCTATAATTAGGTTATAGCTTTCCTATGAAAGCTATAAATTAGTTTCATAATAGGGCTGTGTACATTGGATACTTTTTCTTCCATTCTTGTGATACTTTGCTAAGAAGAACATTTTCCAGCTCCATCCATGTAAACATGAAGGAGGTAAAGTCTCCGTCTTTCTTTATGGCTGCATAGTATTCCATGGTGAACATATGCCACAAGTTATTGATCCATTCGTGGATCAATAGGCACTTGGGCTTCTTCCATGACCTGGCAATTCTGAACTGGGCTGCAATAAACATTCTGATACAAATATTTTTGTTGTAATGTGGTTTTTGGTCTTGTGTTGTCTGCCCTGAGAACAGCAGCCAAATTGCTCATCTTTGGCAAATGTTTACCTAGACTCTACATCCTAGAGAATCAGTCTGATTCTTTTTATTGTTGATAACATGCACCAGGGCAATTTAGGGTATTTCAAGTTTTTTTTTTTTTTTTTCTCTAATAAATTTGCCTGCTCTTCCCTTTCATTTCTGAGATTCTTGTAAAGCAGTTTATGCTCCTTTGAAGGTTGGAATTTTTCTTCAAAGTACTCAGATGCTGTTAGGAGCTGCACTCCAGTCTCCTCTTGGGTGAAGAAGGCTGTTTTGGTCACAGCTGCTTGATGCTGAATGTGTCTTCTAAGGACTTGCTCTTGCTTGTAATTCCAGCCATTGGCTGAACTTGTGTACATTCAGATTTCTGTCTATCTATGACTTTCTATGAGAATCTTTCTTTTCTTTAGCTAGGGTCTTGCTTTGTTTTCCAGGATAGAGTGCAGTAGTATTATTACAGCTCACTGAAACCTCATACTTCTGGGCTCCAACAATCCTCTTGCCACCTCCTGCCTCAGCCTCCCAAGTAGCTGGGACTATAGGTGCTTGCCACCATGCCCAGCTAATTTTTCTCCTTTTATAGAGACAGGTTCTCACTCTAGCTTATGCTGGTCTCAAACTCTTGAACTGAAGTCATCTTCTTGCCTGAGCCAAGAATCTGTTTTAAAACCATATAAAGAACTCTAATTTTCAAGCTCTTTATTCGTGATTTTCACATTGGCCATTTCTGAGAGTTTGTTCATGGTCTGGCTTCTAGTAAATGTTTCTAACTTGTCTTACAGTCGAGCTTAATTTCAAAAATTCAAGGTTTTTCCTTCAGAAGGGTAGATACTTCAGTGGGAAGTTCTTATCTCTTCTTATAGAGCAATAAAAGGATTTAATAATAAAGATTCCTACTCTAACTATAAAAGCCACGATTGTTCATCAGATTCCTAGGGGACCTGGGCTTGGATGAAGCTCCCACAAGGCTTGGGGTCCAGGAGCAGCATCACACAAAGTATTCCAGGATCAATAGACCTCCTCTGGAAGGTTTATCTATGGGTCCCATGGCCCCTAAGGCCACTGCTGATTCACCTCAAGTTTTCAGGCCCCTGTGGCCACAACAGACCACAGTGCCCTACTCTGAGCATCCTACCCAGAGACTGGAAATCAGGGCAGACCTCAGTGGAGGTGGGAGGGGTGACAACAAAAATAGGACCTCCCCTTCTTCTCCACATTATGAAGTTGATGGTCTTATCACATGACCGTGGGTCTATGAACCAGGCTCTGTAGGTCACAGGCATTGGCTACCACATCTGGCCACCTAGTCCCTTTCTGACTGTGCCAAGAACTAAAGTAGTAAATGTCTTTCTACATTGGTAATTTTTCTTGGGCACCCATTGGTAGGCTTCAGAGTACAGGGTCATAAGTCCTCAACTTGGCCTTGATCCTCTTGCTTTTAAATAAATTTTTCATTCTGTGGCTTTAGAAAACTAACCCAGCCCAGGATGATTAAAGAAGATTTTGACTTTCCTTCCCAATTGGATGAGGAAGGACTCTTAAAACATCCCACTCATATTGGCAAATGACATGTGTTCCTATCTTCCCTCAATAATGGAGTAATTTAAAATTTATATAGAACATGAAAAAAAGGTAAAGAAGGACTGCATATTTTTTCAGTGATTTAATAGAACAACATCACCTGAGTCATCTTTAGGTAGAGGTCATTTTTCTTCTTTCTACCTACATTTGCAAAGGCCATATTGTGTATCTGTTTGCTAGATGCAAACTTGTAAAAAATTGATAAATTATAATTTATTTTTGTCTTTGTGGAGGCTAAAGTAACTCTGTATTGGATGCCAATCAGTCTTGTTGACTTCTGATTAACCCCAGTGCCTAGAATGCTTCTCCGATTTCCAGTTTCTGTGTTGTATCTTGTATAAGGGCACACTTACTATAAACCCCACCCTTAAGCAAATTCCTAGGCACTCCTTGGGAAGAATATATACCCTCTCTCTGTGGCATATAAACCCTGGTTATGAGAATAATAGCACAGAGGTCTATCTATCTCGTGGCCGCCCAAGACCATACTTCTGTTCGTAAGTTCCCTAAAAAACACAATATAGACAAAGTAAGTTTGTCTGCTTTGTTCTTTGGTTTCTTGGTTCCTTCTGTGTTTGGGGGTCAATTTGTATATATGGTCCCTTCATGAAACAGTCCTTGTATTTGATTTTTCAAGATTTCTGGGAAAATAATCAATATTTTGATGCGTTTTCAGTCAAAATAAACCTGTTACCTGCCAATTTTCAAGTGGAATGCATAGAACTGCAGTCTGACATTCAAATTTAAGAAAAATTGGAACATGTCTTTTTATCGGACTTTTGTAGATTCTATCTTTCAAAGACAAATATTGCTCACGTCACAATCACACCCTACTCATGTCAGCACTTTTTGACAGCACCTACATTTGCAAGCATCTGCTTTTAAGAATGAAGCACATTAAGAGTAAAATTATAACCAAAATACCTGATGAGCACCTGGAGAACTCACTAAGAGTTGTAACTACTTCATCCAACCAGACATTGATGCATTAGCTTCTCAAATACAATGTCAAATATCCCACTAGTTTTGTGTTACCCACTATTCTTTTACTTTTATACACAGTAATAAAAATATCAAAAAAAAATGTGTTATTCCTCAGATATGTACATTTTCTATGTTAGTGATCACAAACTTGGGACCTGAATCATTTTAAGACTCTGAATTGGCTTGGTGCCTGTAGCTCAAGCAGAGCCAGCCACATACACTGTGGAGCTGGTGGGTTCGAATTCAGCCCTAGCCCACCTAAGAACAATGATGATAACTAGAGTGTCAGCCACATACACTGGAGCTGGTGCATTCGAATTCAGCCCCAGCCC
>NW_003852429.1:1273824-1284964 GCF_000181295.1 Otolemur garnettii | reverse complement strand
ACTTTTTTGTTTATCTGTGGTGGCAGATATCATGAAAATTATGCACAGGCCTTTTTTTTGCTAGTTGTCTTTCCTTAGTGTTTGTATGTTTGATGTATACCCCAAGGCAACTCTTCTTCCACTGTGGTCCAGAGAAACCAAAAATTGGATACCCCTCGTTTACAAGTTGATTTTATTCTCAGGCAAGTTGTCTCCAAATGGCAGCAGGGTAACCCCAGAGTCTCTCCAGGCTCAGTAGCAAAAAGTAGACAGATGTTATTTCCCATTGTTCAAAATCCTGTGTTCTTGCTCAGTGGTTGGGCTTAGGGCCCAGTCCTTTCCTTGAAGCACTATTCACACTTTGGAAAACCTGAGATGGTCTCCTTGACTGAAACGTGTCAACACAGAGTTGGAGAGGGGGTTCCCGGAGGATGTGGGCAGGGCAACAACAAAAAGAACAATTGAAAAGAAGATACAAAAACCAAAACAGACAAAAAGGAATGAAGAAATATATTTTATAATAATAAAAGATACTGTGCACAGTGAATATTTAAAAGGAATGTGCTGGCTAAGAGCAACATGTGTGTAGCCAAACATTATAAAAATACGGAGAGAAAGTCAGATGTACAGCAGTGTCCAGAGTCCAGTTTATTCTCTTTTCCATGACAGTTACATAAGAATGTAAAAATATCAGCAAGCTTATTAGTGACAACCTACAGTGGAAAGAACCTAAGTCTTCTTGAAACATTAACACAAATTATAACACATGGCTATATATTAGCCATGACGAAAACATTAATAAATTCCAAAAATTAATCTGATTCCAGTATAACTTAAAGTAATAACAAAAATAGAATATGAAAAATAACCTTTTTCATATTCGTTTTGCCACAAGAAACTTTAAAAATTATTTTAAACCAAATTTTGAGTCATAAGAGATCAAATTGCAATCTGTGAAATATAATTAATGAAGATTCTATACAGAAGAACTTATGGAGATGAAACAGGAACTCACTGGGAAACTTATTGCTATAAATATGTAAATAAAAAATAATTAAAACCTATAAATTAGTTATTCAGTACAAAAAATTGCAAAAAGTTAAACCAGCTGATGGAATAAATTAAGGTAAAAATAGAAGTAGAAATCAGAAAAATTGTAAAACTATACATAATTTTAAGTGAGTATTGGAGAGTTACAGTTAACATTTGCTTTAAAATCAGGAATAAGAAGTGCTTGTTATATATCACACATTTTAAGTTAATTTTGACATGGAGTCACTATTTAATGCAAGTAGACAGCAAAAATAAACTTTAAAAATGATATTACCTTTATTATTGGGGAAAAAAACACCTCATGAGGCTTCATGACTGAGACCAACATAGTTCTCTGTCCCTGTGTTAAACAATATTGGGACCAAGCAATGATTACATCTGCCTGCTCCAGAAGTACTGATCTGGAAGATAAGATGGTGAAGGAGCTTAGCAGTTTACTTATCAAGAATATCAGTCCCTCAGGACTCCCTTCAAGACTGTCTCAGTGCTGGATTTCACAATCAAAATAACCTCTTCCCGGTCCTAGCACTTCTCTGCCTTAAAGTTAATCAACCCTGACCTGAGACTTATCTAAATATATGAGATACTGATAAGCATTGCAGTGTGGTATTCCTAATAATAGTTTAACTCCATAAGAGGTGTTTTCTGGTGCTGCTTTGCAGTATAATGGGCAGGCTTAACAAGGAAATAAATGCCAATTTGTGTTTTCTGTTTGCCAGGATGTCACTCTGGTTTTGCAAAGATTAGGAAACTGAGGGTGTGAGAGATTTAATAATTTACACAAAGTCATGGCCAGTAGGTGGGAGAGGAAGATTTAAAAAGGCCTGCTGAGCCTTTTTCTAGGCTGACTTCTTACTCCACTACTCCAACCTAATGGCAGTCTCCATTTTTGCATTTTTCTGGGAGAATACCACCTTGCAAGACCGTTAATCCTGAACTTTTTCTTGAAAGTATCTCAATGGTAGTCATTTTTACTACTTCCATGGGAATACAAATTTTGTGTCCTTCCAATCATCTTAGCAGAATGACCATTTGAAGGAGCTGTCTACATTTGAGAAGTAAAAGTAATGATGGTTTCTCTTATTATTACATAGTATTTTGCCTATTTATATGTGTCTGCTTGAACCTGAACAAGATTTAAGACGTTTAATTTCACATTGTGAGTCACAGCTGAAAAGTGTATCAGGTTGATTTCACGTGCATTATCTTCTTCTGAATTTGATTTGATTCTAGTGTGAACTTATTCTCCTGTTACCATCCATGCTTATAATAAACCTCATTACTTTTTTGCATTTTATTTTCCATTTTTAAGTTATAGAATTTTTTTATTATCAAGGCATTAGTCAAAGTTTAACTCTGCAATTTGACTTACAACTATGTGTATATAAGAATAAAACATCTTTGTTTGTTTTACAAGTTTTTAGACAAGTAGTGTTCCTCTAAAAACTGCCTCGGGTGATTATATGCTACTGCTTGATTGTTGGATGACAATACCAAAACATTATTTCAATCCTTTCTGTAAATTTTAGGACTTTGACTGGTTTGTGGTGACTGGTCCAATTTGAATACATGATGAAATTGCCTTGCCTACATAGCAACTGTAGGTTAAAATGAAGATGCAGGTGAAGTAAGTTGATAACACTTATTTAAAAGCAGAAATATCATTTTTCACTTTTTTATATCCAATAGCAAGTCAGAAACTATTAGAGCTTGCAACCTTATCCTCTCCCTTCCCTGTCTCCTTTGGTCCCAGATAAATTTAAATAACATAAACCCCATTTCCTGTTGCTAATCACCTCCTCCAGTCAGTATTCTTTAAAAAGTCATTAAGGCTGGGATGAGATCTCTGTCATTTCTGAAACTAAGAGAAAATGTGGAGCAGCCCATTAACAGAACAGGAAATTCCCTAATATCCTCAGGATATGTATAGAAACCCTTTGTGATTAAATGCAAAGGGAACTAACATCTCCTGGGGATATTTATTAAATAAAGCTATCTAAATATATCCGACAAATACATTATCTTTCAAAAAAAAAAGTCTAATTACCACGATCCATTTATCTAATTAGATGACCTTCAAATACCCTATTTTTTTCTTTTGAAATTTCTCCATAATAAGGATTCTCCTAATAATGAAACCGGCTTGTTAAAATTAGTACCAAGACAATCAACTCATTTGTGCTTCTTTTGTGTTTCCATTGTTAGATAAAGACATTCAGTGAGAGAGCAAGCCATTATTCATTCTATCCTTCAAGACTGAATAAAATAACTTTTCCTAAACAATTTTTCAAGGAAAATGAAAAACATTATTTACTTCATTGTTATTTCAGGCTGTGGCAATAAACTAAATACAGAAAATGAATGTTAAAAAATGAATTATTTTTGCCTAAGAAAGGAAATGTCAACTTTTCCCATTAATTTAGTAAAAACCATAGCATACTTTTACTCTAGATAATCAAACACTAATTATCTCGTAAAAGGGGTAGGGCAAACATTAAAATACCCATAAAATGAAGGCTTCCTATAACACCACTTGCTCTGTATTGAAATGGAGGTTCCTTCAAGGAGAATTAGTCATCTAATCACTCAAAATACTTTTGGGCATCAGAGGGCTTTTGATTTAATCTCTCAATAATTTCGTCTTTTTATGCAACCCCCTCCATCCCCAACCCACGCTGACCTAAATACAGAATTCTCTTCCTAACATCCTTGCTTCCTTCTGTGTAATTTGGTCTTGGCTACTCCTTATGTTTAGAATACTCTTCTCCACCTTCTCCTTGGCCCGTCTAAATCACAGAAGGTGGTTGTAGAGAATAGAAAGACCAAAGATTTTGAAATTTGGAAAAAGTGGATTTGAATCCAAGATCTGCCTATTCCGAGCTATGCAACAGTGTGACAGAAGCTTCCAAGTTCACTTTTGTCATTTGCAACCAGCGCTATATTTTCTGTCTTGTCGACTCACCTGAAGGTTAAATAACATACCTGAAGCTAAGCAAAAGAGCTCTGTGTCCACAAAAGTTCAGGATAAATGTTGTCTGTACCATAGGGTATTTTTCTAGGAATTATAGTCACTGTGATCTTTCTTTAAACATCCTCCATCAACTCTGAAACCTTTTTGGGTTTTCCCTCATACTTTGTGTAGTTAACTAAATTTTAAAGTTCACCAAAAACCAGTTACTGCACACTCGCTAGGAGACAGACTTGGTGTTAGATGCTGGTGAGGATGAAACAATCCCTACAAATTCTGTGTGTTGAATGAGGGTCCAGGAATTGGACTTTGCAAAGCTTGAAAGAAAACTATTACAACTGTATCTTACCCCCAACTGCAGCAGTTATGAAGGAAGTCTCCTCCGAGCAGATAGCTAGTAGGAGACAAGATTGTGACCCTGAGATTTTTCTCCTATATATTTTTGACAGTCAGTAGCAGAGATGAGATTATAGAGGTTGCCTTTCTCCTGAAGCTTTCAAATTCTAAAGAAAGCCACAATTCAATTGAGAGGAGAAGGAAATTGGAATGGCAAAGTGGTTAGTAAGTAAAACTCTCAGGCCCAAAACTTCTAGAAATCTTCTAATGGATACCAACACAAGACATTCGCTACCAGCAAAGAAACCACAAGCCTGGCCTGGAAAAGCTGGTGATTTTATTAACCCTGAGAGACCCAAATCTCTGTAGCAGAAAACAGGCCACAAAAGCGTAGCCCCTGAGCTAAGCAGATTTTCCTTTCTTAATCCCACATTTGATGTGGTCACAGTGATACAAAAAAGACGTTCTTGAATGTAAAATTAGGGGCGCAGGAACCAGAGGCTGCCAAACGGGCTTATCCCGGCTGGAGCTACGCCCCTGTCAGGGCACAAGTCTTCCTGGTTCCCGTCCAGCAGGATCTGATTATTCCTAAGCACCAGAGATTATCCGCTTCCTAGAACATCAACTGGTGTTGGCTTGGTGACCCCGCGTGTATAAACAGAGACAGGGAACATGGAATGTTCCTTTTACTTCATAGTTTCCTGAGCAGGAGAAGCAACATATGGAATTTATGGAAAGGACAGTCTCCCGGAGGACCCTGGACTTTGATCTGGGTGCAGTAACCAGATGGGATTTTTTTCCCTTTGAGGAAAGATAGAAATGTATTTTTCTCATAAAATAAAGTGCACAGCAGATATGCTGGTATCTGTCACAGGGGCAGTTTGTGACAAAAACAGCTAGTCATTCCTTGGTAAACATTCTCCCCATTTGATGATTTTATTTCATTTACTCATTTTAATAATGTCCTAAGCAAAACTTGATTTGCGTATTTCCTAGACTCCTTTGTATCTAGTGTGATGGGGTGATGTGTGCATTCAGCGTTATGCCCTTAAAATGAGAGGGCACCATCACTTCTGGTTTTTATCTTGGCTAGAATGTGGACATAGTGGTAGTTAAATATTTAGGATCGTGTGGATGAGGGAACACTCCCTGTTTGATGAAGGTAAATAAGGAACCTGGGTTCTTGAAAAGCTTAGAATTATTGTTGAACAACACTGACTACTTGTTGAACTGTGAAGAGAGAAAGAGAATATGAGAGAGGGAGAGAGAGAGAAAGTATGATGGAGACGGAGGAAGGGAGGGAGAGAGAAAGTGTGAACGAGAGTGAGATCTTTAAAGGTCTTGTTGTATCTGGTGTATAAAATCACACATTGGGTTACTTCACTTAGAGCGGTGGCTACCAAAGAGAAACATATTGATCCCCCAGGCGACATTTGGCAAGATCTGGAGGTTCTTGGTTTTCATCATAGAGGCAGGTTGCTGCTGCCATTAAGTTGGTAGAGATCAAAGATGCCACTACAGTGGGCAAGAAATCTCCCCACAACAAAGAATTATCCCGTCTGAAATATCAGTGGTTCCAAGGCTGAGAAACCCTGCCTTAGGTTAAGTGTGGATACAATTGAGCAGAAATACAAAGATCAAAATCAATGATCCACTTGCCTAGAGCACACAGTACTGGCAGAAAAGGAACCAGGAAATTCAGCAGGTTCACAGTAAGGCTCTTGGAAGCCATGTGAAGAATTTTGGCCTTTATACTAAGGGCCGTTAGAAAACATCCAGGTTTTGAAACAGGATAACATGATAAGGTCTGGATTGCAATTAAACACATGTGGCTGTTTTGTTGTAGAGTGAACTGGAAGGGGCTGGTCTGCTGGTGATTGTAATAGCCTAAGTTGAGAGAAGGTAACCCTGGGTACGGCAGTGCACTAGAAAAGGAGAAAGAAGTAGATGGTCTCAGAAGACTTTCAGATGTAGAAATAATGCATTTGATTGCTTCGACGTGTCGGTGACGGACACAAAGGGTTCAGGGCTTCCTTGGTACATTTCCGGCTTGGACAGGAGGCACAGAGTGGCCCTGGCTGAGAATAGAAACATTTCTTTGCCTTATATATATCCTTCAGCATAAACACAGCACAAGTTATGACATGAGGGATGTAACAAACAATGAAATTGCTCCCAGAGATTCGTATAGATAGTTGGGATTGAGAAGGAAGGCATTATGTTTCGTCTTCACTGAGACAGACTAGAAGTCATCTCTGATGAACAAAATGTCTGGAAACCAGGTTCCTGGTAAATCTTTATAGTGAAGGTAACAATTTCTATCATGGTAAATACACTCTGTCATATTGAGGGATAGTCTTAGACTATAGTATTTCACTAGACTTATGTGCCCTCCACCATACTTCTGAAGTTAATACAGGAGTAAGAAGTACAGTAGGCTGGACTGCAGTGTTCAGAGCTGTGTGCTTCCCTGAGTTGCTATGGTTAAATACATTATAGGAACCATGGGCAACTTTCTTAAGGTTTCCAAGATCTGCATATTAATGCCAGAATCAAAGTCAAATTGTAGTGTTATACTTAATAAAGGACTTGTTATAGAATAATGCAGTTTGGTGTGTGTGTATGTGTATGTATGTGTATAGCAATTGATTCAAGAAATCCAATATATCAGTCCTAGAGCCAGGACACATATTAAGCATTTGTAAATGCCAAATGCTTTACATACGCATAAAAAACACTGTCCTGTAAGAGTAAAAAGTTATGCTTGAAGTCTATAATAAGCTTTTAGGCCTTACTTAGGTTTGTGTGAGTAAATAGCCTTTATACCTTAAGACTATTAATACATTATTTCTAAAACTATGGTACAAAAATCACATAAGGGGGAATTTTATCACCGAAGGGTTTTTATTTTATTAACTTCAAAATTTAAAGTCATTTAAAAAATTATGGAAGTGATTTGGGACTAAATGTAAGAGAAATTGCACCCCAAGAATTATGATTTTGAAGCCAAAGTAACTAAATCATTATATTCCAAAGTGAATTTAATAACACACAATTAATTCACAAACACAGCACAGCCCAGAGTGTGTAGCAATCCTTTTCTACCACTTATTTGGTGTGTTTCTAAACTATTAGGTTTCTAAGAGGGAGTATTAAAAAACCCACACAGTAAAAAACAAAAACAAAACAAAACAAGCCTAGTCAACAATAGAAAGTTGTTGAAAATATGCTGTGTGTATTTTAGTATTTAAGAGCTTAAAAATGATTCTTTCTTTGACTAGTATTTAGAATTAAATTTTCATAGGTATAGTTCCTCTAGAAAAATAAAAAGCCTAAGACCTACACCAATGAGTATTTTATGGGCACTTAATATATGCTATTGAGTTTCCTTGAATACATTCTTATTACCAATTTATTCTTTAATATAGCCTCATATTCAAAATGTTTTATCTGAAAGCACATTGTAAATCAGAGAAGATCCATTTGGTAGAAATGCAAACACAAAATCTTATTTGCACCCTCTGCTGGAGAGATGGGTGTTGATTTAAAGAGACAAGTGCTTTCGAGCTTATGAAAAGCAATACATCTGTTTTATTTCTTTAACTCAAAAAGGAGCCCAGTAAGCAAATGTAATGGCATCTAGAACAGCAGAAACAAGATATCCTGTAAATGTACTTGGCACAATTCTATTTCAAAACATTCCTAAAATCAAAAGATGTGCTTTTGAAAAATGTTAACTTGAGAATGAAGATGTAAATGTTTGTTTCCAAAGCTTACTTTAGAGTTTATTCCATGATTTCTCTTCCTAGACTTACCTGTTTATTTGTAAAGATGGAATGAGTGTTTTTTTTTCTTTTTAGATGATATGGGCTCTTAAGGATCATATTTTTATAACATCAACACCAAAACAATAAAACAACAACAGACTTTGTGTGACTTTTATTTATTACTTAGAAGTTTATTTGATTTTGTTTTTCTCCTGCTCTTTGCTTAAGTAATCTTTGACCACATGTTCTGGTGCAATTATAGGAAAATGTACGGGCAAATCTGGCTGTATATCAGCTTGCAGATGTAATAACAACAATATTTAACATTTATTTTGCTGTGACTAATAACAAGGAATTCTGCTAAATTTTTTATGAGAGTTATTTAGTCATATCTCAAATGTATAAGGGTTAGTATTGAAAATAGCTCCATTTTTTTTTTTTTTTTTGCAGTTTTTTTGGCTGGGGCTGGGTTTGAACCCACCGCCTCCAGCATATGGAGTCGGTGCCCTACTCCTTTGAGCCACAAGCGGGCACCGCCCAATAGCTCCATATTTTATAGATGAAGATGCCAAAGCCTGATAAAGGAGAAACTTGTCTAAGTTTGAACGCCTAATAAGTGCCCAACCCAGAATTTAAACCTTGCTCTCTGGCTGCAGACTGGAGCCTGAACATTTAACCATATAAGAATGTTTAAAGGATGCCTGTCGTTAGTTAAACGTCACATACAAATTGCATAATTGCTTTTAAATCAACAAAAATGTATATATGCTACTAAAAAGTTGCCATTTCTTCCTGCCAGGCATCTTAATACAAGTTATGCATGAAACATAAGTTTGTAGGTGACATTATTCTCTTAGACTGATGCTATGAAGAGCTTTATGGGGAAACACATGGTACACTGGTCTTCCCACTGAGGAAGTTTGCCTTTGAGTTCCGATTCTCTGGGTCAATAGGTCAAATTGTTCTCAGGTTTTCTCACCTATAAAAAATACGAGCCTCTTGCAGGCAAGCCATAATAATAAATTTGAAGAGATCTGCATGATGCTCCGTGCCTTGCAACGTAGAATAATATGCTCTATAAATACTCAGTAAAAATCTATCAGCCCCAAAGCCGCCTTGATGTGTAGCTACACTCTTATGCATCACATATGATAATGAAATAGAAAATTACCTAGAAAAAAATCTTTCACAGTGTTAGATGATTCAATTCAATACCCTTGAGCTGAATGCAGAATTTTGAATTAGAGCGTTAACACCTTGTTTAATAGTTTGAATACCGACTTCTCACCAATTTAAAGGAAATTTAATAATGCATCTGCAAAATCGTCCATTTTGATGATTGTCAAATTGTAATACAAGGCCATTTAATCTATTTTTTTCTTACATGAGTTAATATGTTCTAATTATCTTATCCGATGATTGCTGATTAAGCGAGTTGACCAATTATGTCTCTGATTATGAACGACTTACTGGCCTGCGGTATTGAGTAAAGACAATTGTACAAAAATTCTGGTTGTGACCATGCAACTCAGACTTGAAGACATAGGAACTATAACAGCTAAATTGATGTTTCTGATAAACCGTTTGAGGTCTACACTTTTAAAATTGAGTAAGCTAGTGGGGTAACTGAAAGCTATCTGCTGAATTTTCTACTCCGTACATACATCTTAAAATATGAAACAATTTTCCAACTAGAGAATAGTAATTCTGTTTTTAATACCAAAATATCTCCCATACTGTGTGATGACATCAAGAGAGAAAATCTCTTCAGGAGACAATTGCACCAGTGGTATTAAAAATCCTTGAAATGGTCCAATAGGCATTAGAAGTAACTGCCACATCACCTCAGGAAACTAGAGCTAGGAAAGGGGGGAAAATAGTTCCTGCCACATGATCACAAAGAGGGCTCTGTTTGTAGACATGTGAGACATGCCCAGGGTCTTCGAAAAATATGTATGTGTGGGTATTTAAAATTTCTATTACAGAGGCTTCTGTCAGAGGCAAAACAATTCTGGTATGGCTTTTAATATAATTTTTATTTTACAGCTAGCATGGCCAGAGAAAACATAAGTTTATTAGTATAGGTACATTGCAGATGAGAAAATTAAGACCCAAGGAAGTTATGACCTTTTCAAGAATATCGCCAATTTCATCGAGAAAAACAAACTGGAAGTACTATTTTAGCTGTATATACTATTTGGAAATGAGAATTCTTAACGTATTGAATATTTTTTTCTTCTATTTTTATTTGTTTATTTTTTATTAAATCATAGCAGTATATATTAATACTATCATGGGGTATAGTGGACTTTTTCTGTATACAATTTGAAATACTTTCATCCAACTGGTTAACATAGCCTTCATGTCTTTTTCTTGGTTATTGTGTTAAGACATTTATATTCTACAATAATCAAAAAAAAAGCTAAAGTCAGAGATGTTAGATAAATACAAAGAGTTAAACTACATTTGTGAAGAAGGAAGAAAAATGGGACTAATGAAATTCATTTTGTTACATCTACATAAGGAAATTCTATGCATCTGTTAACAAGCATGTTGCAGGTACATAAAAAAAATTATAGATAAATCAAAGTGGAGTTCCCAAATATGATCAAATAGCCAATAAGAAGAAAAGACAAAGAAAACAGAGAAATGGGAAAAGGAGAGAACAAAGCAAACACAATAAAGTGATGGACAAACTCTAACATATCAAAAATTTCGCTAACCATAATTGATCTACATATACTAATTAAAAGACAGAGTTTGAGTGAGTAAATGAAAAGTTATAAAACTATTCAGTCACCCCTTGGAGTCCTTGGGTGATTGGTTCTAAGAACTCCAAGGAGAACCAAATCTGTATATTTTGCTTGTAACTGACTTACATTGTCCTGTATACTTTAAATCATCTCTAGATTACTTATAGTACTTAATATTAAATGCCATGCAAACAGTTGATTAAATGTGTACTTGCAGAACAGTGCAGAAACAGCAGGTGACTTTATTTTCTCTGCAAGAAATTCACTATAAATATCATAATATA
>NW_003852429.1:1265196-1273780 GCF_000181295.1 Otolemur garnettii | reverse complement strand
TATATTAATATCAGATAAAATAGATTTAGGAGCAGGAAAATAATGAGACAGAAAGGAATATTACATATGGTAAGAGTCAATCCACCAAGCAGACATAGCAGTGATAAATGGATATGCACCAAACAAACTTCAAATCCTAAACCTCCTGTTTTATAAGTGTTTTGTATAATTAAATATATCAGCTACTTAACAACTTAATACCCAATATTCATATTATCAAGTTTATTTTTTTAATCTTTCAATATTTTCAATATTCGTATTTTCCTGATAAAGAACAATTTTACCAACTCTTCTCTGTATGGAGTGACTAGTTAAACAGATACTTTCAGTGGTAAAGCTGTTAAGTATAAATTACAGAATATGTAAAGGAAGGTATAGAATGCATTTTGAGAAGCTAGATGGTGAGAGAGAGAGAGAGTGAGTGGGAAAGAGAGAGAGTTCATTCCTAGCATTTTTGTTCAGTGTATAGATCACCTATACACAAATAACACTATCTAACAAACTGCAGTAATACTTGATGACTTAAAACAGAAATGATTTACTCTAAAAGATCTATGGGTTGACAGTCTGGGGTGATCTAGGCTGGCTCAAGCCAGCAGCCCTTTCGTCTGGTTGGGCAGCTTGAGTGCTTCTATTTGAAGGCCTATGGGTTGCCTGGGGAGGCTCTGCTTGTTGCGTCTTTTATCGTCCTTACACCAACTGGCTGGCAGGGATATGCTCGTTACATGGGAATGATGGAGGCAGAAGAGAACAAGCGAGACAGTGTGTGGTTTCTTAAGGTTTAGTCTTAGAACTGTCACACTGCACCTCTGCACATGTGCTGTTAGCCAAAGGAAGTTACGTGGCGGAGCCCAAATTAGAGGGGCAAGGGAGTACACTTTACCTTGAACAGAACTACGATCTCCCTTAGCAAAGGGTGTAGCTATAGGGAAACCAAAAATTCAGGCCTGTGATAAAATTCGGTAAGGTGGTTATGTATGCTATCAATTCTTTTCACCAATTCTCTCTCTCCTTCTCTCTCTCACACACAGCTGATTCATGTCTTCTCACTGAATTTGGGCGAATTTTTTGCTTGGTTGGTATTTTATAGTGTATATTACTCCACAAGAAAGACCTGGAAACACATTTCATTTGTAAGACAATGTTATAAACAATAATGGTATTGATCTCTTTACGACTTTTGCCTACCACACACTTCAGAGAAACATACATAAAGATGAAAGGATGGGAAACGGGATCATGCCACTGGTGATAAAGGGAATTTTATAGTACATATCTGGAATTTCCCTGTTCATTTGGTATGTAGATGTACATAATCCCCATCTGTTTATTCTCTTTTGAAACCATCATAAAATTCTAGCCTGATTAGGCTTGAAGAATCTGGACATTTAAAAAGTGATTCAATCGAAAAATATTTAATGTGTGTTCCTCCTAGCTACTGGATTATAAAATAGAAAGGTAGGTATTTGAAGAACTTTTTTATTATTTAGTAAGAAAAGACCTAGGTGCTTTATCTATTGACCTCATGTAATTTTGCAAGATATAAAATGATTGGATCATGCTTACTCTTATTAAAGCCACCTCCTTGTTTAACAGATGAAGACATGGAGGTGTAACTGAGAAGGGACTTATTTCTCCAAGGTACTATGGTGCAAAACATCACAAAGCTCAGACTTGGCTTCCCTGGCTTCAGTATTGGGTTAGTTTTTTATGCTGTCTAACAAATTACAACAGACTTATGGGCTCAGAGCAACGCACTTGCTTATGTGGAAATGTCTTTTGCGAGGAAGTTCAGAAATAGCTGAGGAGGACCCTCTGCAAGCCCGCTGTGGAGGTGTTATCCAAGGCTGGATTCTCACTTGGAAGCTCAACCAGGGAAGAGTCTTCTAGGCTCACTCAGGGATGGTAGAATTCATTTCCTTATAGAAAAAAGGATTCTTGTCACTTTCCTTCTCCAAAGCCAGCAAGAGACAGACAGGGAGTAGCAAGACTGGGGCTGTACCCTAAATCATTATGCAGATTTAATTTCCTCCCCCCACATTCCATTGGTTGAAAGCAAGTCAAAGTGTCTGCCCACATTTGGGGAGTAAACTGTGCAAAGGCACAAGGACAGAAGGTGAGGTCATTTGGCTCATCTTAAAACCTGTCCATGGTCACGTTTTAGGTGAAAAGACATGCAGTGTAGGGAAGCGTGAAATGCATCATATTCTTCCCTCAACTCCACTCCTTTGTGTTTGGACTGGGGACCTAGTGACTCATTTCTAACCAAGCTTAAATATTAAAAGGTTTGGGGTGTGACTTCTCAGACAGAAGGCATTGTGACCTCCTCACTCACTTTGTTGGACTACTCACCTCTGTGGGAAACCAGCTGTCATGTCACCAGGACACTGAGCAGTCCTACGAGCAGTTTATGTGGCAAGGAACCAAGGAATTCTGTCAAAAGCCAGCAAGGAGTTACTGCCAACAACTATGTGAGTTGGCCTTCCACTAACAGTCATGCATCAGCCATTTTGGAAAAGGATTCCTGAGCCCCGGTCAGGCCTTAGGATGACTGCAGCCTTAGCCAATGTTACTCTATGGGAAAACCTAAGCCAAAACCACTCAGCCAACTCATCCCCGAATTCCTAGGCCACCCAAGCTCTAAGACTCATATATGCTATCAAGTTAAGTATCTAAGTTTTGGTATATAATTTGTTACTCAGCAATACGTAATTACTCACAATGTGTTCTGTTGTCTAATTTCACATCCATCAAGAAACATCCTAACGACAGTTTACAGGGAACTGTTTCTCATACATTGGATTTTATATTTGTGAAAATACTCTAGACATTTTCGGTTTCATTTCCCCTCCCCCAAACTGACACCAACTTAAGATAGAAAACTCTACTTCTGTTAACATTTCAAAGTTATCTGTAGGAAAAACAAAATTTCTATACCACATCCCAGCGCTTTGATTGAACGGTAATTTTCCCTGGAAAAGGGTGTGCTTTACTTAACATGCAAATCTCAAAGCTGACTTTAATCTTTTCTGTCCCATATTCTAAAGAGTGTGTCCTGCCCATAGAGCAGCACATTTTCTTCTAATGTTCTAAATGTAAATAAGAAAGATGAGAACACTTGTTCTTGGGCTGTTCCAGGTGAGTGACACTCAGTGCTGGTGCAAATAAATGTGCTCAAAGGCTTCACTGGAAAGAAAACAGTCAAAAGATAAAAAAGCCTTTGTAGGGAACTCTAACCCTAACCAACTTCAAAGAAGGGAAGTGCTATTGACAGAAAGCATATGGATTGTGCCTCTCTCCAGCTGTGTGCACAGGAGCAAAGCAACGGAAAAGTTCATCAAATTGGATCGGTTTTCTTAATGGGTCTGAAATCTTGTCCAAGTGAAAATAATAATAATAAATTTGTTTGTTAGAGTTGAGTTAAGAAGGCAATTCTTTGTGGTTATCAAGCTAACTGGCTTTAAAAATGCATGTTAGGACAAGGTAGCATTCTTCCTGATGTTTTTATTGCACTTATCTTCTTGTTTTACTGTTTATTTTCCATGCATTCTACTTTTATAATTAAGAACTGATTAAGCAATCATAGAATATATTCACTTCTTCCTCTCGAAAAATTATCCTAGAACATTGTTTTCCCCAAACTCATCTATTTCACAAATAGACTTACTACTTTATGTTTGATATTGGCATTTCTGTGGTTAGATTGAAGTCAACTAATGTATGCTGTACTGTGGAAGAAGCAAAATATCTATTAGTTTAATTAATCCATGCTAACTTGTGATATTTGTGCCTTAAAGGGGGTCATTTTCACAAAGCCTGGATTTAATTTATCAAGTATACTGAAGTAGGTAAATAACAGCATGGAGCCTGATGCATCAGACTTGGAAGTATAATGAGATAGGTAGGTAAGCCCTCCATAAAATACTTGAGGCGTAGGAGAATCCAGACAGAGCAATTATACTTAGCAAGAAGAAGCAGTTCTAGAGAGTGTGAAGCAATTAGTCAGATTTATAATCTCAAAGTAGAAAAGGGGAAATTACTTAAGTTAAACTAAGAAGCATCCTAAATCATCATTACACTGTATCGATCTCAGTTGAATGTGACTGGCTAGAAATGCCTGGTTTATCTTTACCCTTAAATATTTCTGTAGTGTTGGACTAGAACTGAGAATATATAGCCTGCTATTTGAATCATAGTAAATTATAAACAGATAAGCTTTTGCAATGTGTGTGTGTGTGTTTTGGAAGAAGACTCTCAAAACATTTAGAGGAGTCGGTGTTGATATATGTGCTAGTTGTATTTTTAAACATTTCTGCCAATACACCAAAGTAAAGAGCAGGCACCTACATTAAGGACGGTGAAGAGGTGTGTATGGCAGTGATTTTAAGAGAGAAATAGGATGCACTATTTCAGCTGTTTTGTTTTATGTAAAAGCATGTCAATGTCCATTTACTTATTGAATGATCCTGACTATTTCTGACACAGATTATTGTCAAGAGAGATTTAATGTCTGTAAAATATTACAAAAGAGATTTGGGAATAAGTGTTCTTTGTTGAAATATCTTCTGTAAAGTCAGTAGGGACACTGAGACATATTTTCCATTGAAGTGTATGAATACAGTTTAAAATGTCAAAGTGTTCATACTTGAGGCATTTGGCCCCTTTCATTAAAGTTTCATACTGGACAGAGGAACATAAAGTCACCTCTGTTTGCTAGTGATATCTATCTTGGAATTTGTCTTAGCACTACTTAGAAAATTAAGCACTAAAATGTCATCTAAACATGTTTAGCAATGGGCTAAAGAGCAAAAACAGTCATTTTCCAAAAGGAGAGGTCAGTTATTATTTCTATAAGTTATCTATTAAGTACATGACTTAAAGAGAAAAGAAAAAAAGAGTGAGGTTGTCTAAAAGTATCAGTAGGTGCATGGGGTACTTTTGTTCCTGAAGGTGTTGTTGTTAACAGAATTGGTTGCACACACATGTATGTAGAATGGCCAACGTGGCTAAAGCTAACTACCTGGCCTTCCCTTTCTAGAATCAACTATCAGATCAAAGTCCTTCTGTAAAAGCAAACAGGAAATAACTAGTACTTAGACATAGTGCAGAGAAGCTATTTGGCAGCTTTTTACCCATTAGTTAATTTAATCTTGAGCAATTCTAAAATGATGCTGCTGAAATCTTCCTAATTACTGGGATAATCAATTCTTCTAACAAGAGGCTTTGGGAAAGTAAAGGGTAAAAGAAAGGGGAATGTTGTTGGCCCCAACATGGACCAGTCAAAGAATTACCTGCTGCATGGAACACTCCCATAATGCAGTGCAAGGAGAAGGATAAAATATCCATGATCCCTGCAGAATCTCTCTCTATCATGACTATTTCCCCTTAAGGGATGATTGGAGGGGAAGGAAAGCCTGGGTTTGAAACACTTCCAAGATCTGGCTCTTTGTATTGCTGAAGGTAATCATGAAACTTTCCCCTTTTAGGTTTGGTAATCTTTTTTTTTTTTTGCATTCGGGTTTGGAGAAACATTTTTGTAAGTTCTTATTTATGCAAAAGGAAAATCAGGAAGAATAAAGACATCGTAGTGTCATCTTTCATATTCATATTGATATAAAATTTCTTAAAGTTAACCAGCAGAATCCAGCAGCACATGAAATACATCATAATTAAGTAGACTTTTTTCTAGAAATCTAAGGACGGTTCAATTTTAGGCAGCTTTAACCATATTAATAGACCAACTGTGAATACAAAAGATCATTTTTGATGCATATTGAGATACCCTTATGTAAAACTCAATACTCATTCCTCATGGTGTGCTGGATATATTGCATTTGTTCCTCCAAATCTTTCTTCAGCCTACTGTGTGTTCCAGGAAGCTGCCTCATGGGTACTCCATTAAAAGACTGCCTCAATTATGGGGGCCCAGCTAGGCATGGGCAATTGGGATGCCTGTCTCCCAGGAGATCATCAGATGAGAAGTAAGACTATTTAATTCCTATTTCCCTCCCCAAAGGATTGCTTCCAGCTATGTCTCAAAGAAATGTCAGCGTTCCCCTGAAGGTGCTTTTCTATATGACTCTTTCCCTCTGAGTTACAGGAAAGGCTTTGTCCTTCCCAGCTTTGCTGTAATACCTGGGTTTACTGAAATATCCTTTATAGTTCATCAATAGTCCAGCCTCACCTAAGTAAATAGTCCCTTTGTTAAAACTAAATTAATCTAACTTTGGTATGCCATCTGTTTCTCTCCTGAGAATTTGATTGGTTTAGGTGAGACATGTCCTTAGCATGATCAGATATTGTGGTATATCAATAAAATCTCTTAATAAATAAATAAAAGGAAATGAAATATTTGGTCTTGGTTCCTGATTTTAGGCACAGAGTTTCAAAAATCCTTGAAATTCCCAGTGACAATGCTAATTGTACTTAATGCGGGACCCTAGATAGTTTCAGGAGGGAATATGCTCATGAAGAGACCAAGCACATGATTAGAGTTTGGGGGAATTGGGGTTAGAGATTGAGTTTAGTCGCGTGGCCAATGATTAATCAGTCTTGCCTACATAATGAAACTCTCATAAGAAACTCAGTGAAGCTTCCTGGTTGGAGAATATTTATGGAAGGAGAAGCATACACTTGAGCAATTGAGCTTTATGTCCCTTTATGGGGTCCATGGTTAGACATGGTGGCCCTCCTATTAGAGTAGGAGAAGAAGTGACAGGGCTGAGACCAGATGCAGACGCCTGCAAAGTGGGATACAGGCACTTAAATGAGCAAGCCTCCCACAGAAACTTACTATAGTACTAGACTGGAAACCAGAGGCAGGGGCTGGCCAGAGGTGGGTGCTATAGTCTAACTAAGGGTGTGGGGGTGATAATCACAGACAATAATTGGCTTCAGTTGGCTTGTCAGCTACCTAGGTCACCTTACATGAACTTGGCTAATTATAACATCATTTATATTGTGTTTTAAAAATTTCTCCACCCTTAAAATCACCATGACAGCTCCAAAACAACTATACAAATTATGAAAATGAGAGGTAACCCAATTCTAGAAAATACTACCCAAATTCTTAGTAAAAAACTAGCAATGTAGGCTTGAATATTCCTCCCCTCAATTAGTGAGACTTCATAGACCTAAATACCTCTTTCCTTCAGGGCAACCGCTCTATTCACACCTACCTTCTCCGTCTCTTGAGAGGGGATACTTTAAGTTCAACCTTCACTTTTCACTTTGAATATTTCAATTAAAGCTGCTCACTTTTGTCTTATGTGGTGTGCCCTGAAGCTATTTCTTTCTGATGATCACCAAGAACCTGAAATAATCCCCACTCAGAGGACCAGGAGGGTTACATCTCTGATACCAAAAGGTGAATCAAGGACATGAAAACCTTTCCTACACACACTCCTGGTTAAAAGCACTCTGTGGTTCACAGTCTCTTATCAAAAAAGAATGCTGATCATTTATAGCACTGAAACCATAAGTAGGAGTGGATCATAAGAATTGGTTTCTGTTTAGCTCTTAAGGGAAAAAAAAGCCTGATGACCATTAGTAAGGAAGAGGGTGTAATGAGGTGTGTTTGATCTCATCTTGCCATGGCTTGGAACTCAGCTGTAAGATTTCTCTCCTTTGCTGAGAGGGGGGATGCTCTGATTCAGTCAGCGAGCAAGGTGGATGTCTTAGGATTTTATTTTAGGTCCTACATGTAGAGATGGAAGCCCTTCACTCCCTGCCAAAACTCACCCTACATGTATCCTTTAGAAGAGATTCTAATAATAATAAGTAAAGCAGTTTCCTGAGTTGTTCTGGCAAATTATCAAACTTATGGGGTGATGGGAAATATTGAACTGAGTTTGTCAGAAGTCCAGGTGACCTAGTCGCCATCCAAAATGGACCTGAAGTCTGGAATAAGGGCAGAATTGAGAAGAACTGAGCCTTTAAATTTGTGGGTCTGATGTTAACTTGGGGTAGCATTGGATTTGTGTTGCAGATCATTGACTCAGGGCTGAAACAGGAAGAACGTGTATTAAATTAGGAGGTGGCATCATGTTTAATGGTAAAACATCAAAAATATTTCCATTAAAGTTGAAATATCTATCATTATTAGTATTTTCTTTTATATTACAAAAGTTAATAAAATCCATGAAATTTCATAGACCAGAGCACTGGTTATGCTGAATATTACAAGTTCTGATATGTCTTATACTGGCCATTTTTACAAATTCTTTAGTTTGGATTCTGATTTCTTTGATTTGAGTTATTATTTTTCTTTTAATTTGAAAGGTTTTGTTTCATTTTTAAATTAGTTTTGAAAAAATACTTTAGCTGCATTGTATTATAAACAGAAAACCATGGACTCACCATGGCTCATGGAGATCTCAAAGTTCAAACAGAATGAGACAGGATAGGGCTGTGAGGGAAGCCATATGCTCTGTTCTTGGAAAGATGTTACAGGAACTTGTTTTCTGCACCCAAGCCTAGCCAGTTCCTGTAGCTGGTTCTGAGATAAACTGCCGCTGGAAATTCCCTAACTGTCTAACAGATCATGAACTGACCACCTGGATCCAGAGACTACCTTTTTTTTTTT
>NW_003852429.1:1231453-1265127 GCF_000181295.1 Otolemur garnettii | reverse complement strand
TAACAAGTGGACTTTTAGAGCTTGTTTTGGGGGTTCTAGCAGGGGAGCACAGCTATCCCTATACCCTTGAGTGAAGAATGAGCCTCCTCTATCAAGGAAGTTGTCCTCTTCCACGCAGCCACAGCTACAGGAGGGACATCATGGAGTGGTGAGGGAGGAAGGGACACCCACCTAGCCAGCTGGATCAGCTGATCAATAGTAGTGATCAATGGGGTCACAGGTTGCAGTCAGTACTCACCTGAGCCACACCTAGAATCAGACAAAAGAGATGGAGACTCTGGGCTTACAGGTTGTCCAACTGCAAGAAGGATGGGAGTGAGCATGTCTTGGGGTTAGAGAAATTCAACCAGGTTTTCAGCTTCTTGTTTTATAGTTTATTTTTCAGAACCCTGTGAGGCTTGTGGCCACCTTGCTGGCTAAAAGTGGCCCCTAACATACCTTGGAAGATTATAGATGAGCTCCAGGGAACTTTCCTCATTGCCATGCTAAAGTCCCCACCCAGGAGGAGCTATAGCTTCATAACCATAGCATGCAACCTGTGTACTAGCATGATGACCCACACACCTGTGCACCTGGAACCCCTCCCCTGCAGATGATGATACATCTCTCTTTATTTTTCCATAAAACTCTATGCATTTCCCCTTGGGGAGACAATGCTTTGGAGAATACTACAGATGCTTTCCTTATTTGCTACAAATAACAAAACTCCTACTGATCAAGATGCATATTCTTGTGGAGAGTTTGTTACTCACCAGGTGAACGAATGCTGATATTTCAGGTAGCACATCAAGGCTATGGTTCTCATTCTCTCATGCCCAGCACTGAAGTTTTCACCTTAATGATCTTAATAATCACCTTTCATCTTAATAATCTCTGACTCCTTCTCACATCATGCTTTTGTTTTACTGGAGGCTGTGTCTCCCCCAGTCTACAGAGTTTTTGTTTTATAAAAAAAAAAAATTCTGCCTTTTTCTTCTACAAATTTCATGGTCTTTTGTTAACAACAGTGATTTCAAAATCTCTCTGGAGTCAGAAAATGTCTCTTAGGATTCAGTTTTGTTCCTTGAGAATGGATACCTGATTTGCTTTTCCTTATGACTTGGGCTATGCCTGAACTACCTGGTTTTTCCATTCCCTACTTTCTAGCTTTCCAAAAATCACAATTTTTTCCATGGGGGAGCAGTTTTGTCAACCAGATTTTTCTTTATAAATAGTTGGGGACCTTGAGTTGTTTTGCATTTCAAACTATGTGTATTGTTGTTGTTGTTGTTTTAATTTTTTGGTCCAGGTCGCAGTACTTTTTTCAATACAATTAAAACCTTTTTGAGTAGTCTGTGTGTTTGAATCTATTCTATGATGTTTGCTAAAATGCATAGTTTTCATCCAGAGGGTGTGTGTATGTGTGTTTCTCTAGATTTAATCATGGTCCTTTGGGAGGATCAGACTGCTATGGAGCTATTCTTTCAAGATTCTTAGAAACCAGGTGGTGCCGTAGCTCAAAGAAGTAGGGCGCTGGCCCCATATGCCAGAGGTGGTGGGTTCAAACCCAGCCCTGGCCAAAAAACTGCAAAAAAACAAAACAAAACAAAACAAAAAAACAACCAAAAACCCAAAAAAAGATCCTTGGAAATCTGTCTCTCTGTGAAGTTCTACTACTTGGTGCCTTAATACCTTTGGAAGACCTTTGCTTGTTGTATTTCCAAAGATCAGTTCTTTGAGAATTTTTTCCTGGCTTAGGACTGGACATGATAAACATTTTCAATGTTTTGCATAGTGATCTCTTTGCCAAGTACCAAAATTCTTTAGTTCATCTGTCTTTCATGATATCATAGGAGGCAGTTATACTAACTATGTGTTAACTGCGCTATGGGTTGCTGTTTTTCAGGTCTTCTGGAAATGTTTCTTTACTATCTTTTCAGCTTTTTCCTCTAACAGTTTCCTCACCACTTTCTAGACTTTGCTCTCACTTCTTTCCACATGCCATATCTTTTAGATTCTTATTATGACAGTTCCCACTTAAATGTAAAAGATCTGGGACCACCGATTAGCTTTAATCCTGCTTGGAGTCTGTCACTTTCCAATAAGAAGAATATCATAAAATAACTGCATCAATGCCCACCTTAAGCATTTGATTTGGGACCCGTAATTCAAGTCTGGAACTCAATATTGGTTTCAAAGCATCTAAGCCTCTTTTGTAGAGATAAACAGAAGTTTATATCCTAAGTACAGAAAGTCCTAAAACTGCTTCAGAAATGACAGATGAATGAATGAGATTTTTCAAATCTTGGGTGTTAGGAATTTGGCACTTCTTTTACTTTCTAAACTCAGATAAACATTTTAGATAAAAAGAAATTATAAGATCTTTTCTAGCTATTATTCGCGAATGAAAATTCCTGCTAATTAGCTTGGTTTTGCTTAGAAGAGTTCCTTCCCATGGAATTATGGCCTTTGGAAGTGTAAATCATCTGACCTTGGGAAGACAGCTGCTGAGTGTTATAAACTCAAAAGAGAATCAACAATATTGAGAATAGACTGGTTTTGGACTTCTGTTTAGTATTTCCAATCTTTTGAAACATGCGACTTTGGCAAGGGCTATAATAATAGCTACTTTGCTTATGTAACTTGTATTTATTGTATATTTGTAGAATTATTTTGTATTCTGGACTGCCTTATATTTGAATAGTGTAGCTTCTGAAAAACCTTGAAAAAAAGCCTTGCATTTGTGTGTCAAACAGTTAAACTCATCTAGTAATGAAAGGTTGAGATGGAGACCCAGGAAAGATGAGGCAGTAAACAAAGACCATGGATGATCTTTTCAACATGAAAATTCTGACAGCACAAATTACTATCTGTGTTACGTTTGATAAACTGTCTAAACTACAAATTCCTCATCCTTAAAAGGAAATTACTACAAACACTGTATGAATTTGCGTGTGTGTGTGTGTGTTAAATGAAATGTTTACAGAATCCAGAGAACTGAGCCAGGTATATAGTAAGTGCATAAGAGATGTTAGCTCTGGCCATTCCTTAATTTCCTACATCTACTCTGAAAACTGGGATTTATTTCTGGACATTGAAAGACTACTCCATATTCTGATTAATTTATATTTTATTAGATTCTCTTTTCTATAAGGCCTCAATTATGAAAAAAATTATTGTAAGAAGCTAAGAAATAAATTTCTAGATGTAAATTTGGGTGGAAATAAATGTCTTCTTTAAATGCCCTTAATGTATGTTAAACTTATTCCCAAACCCATATTAGTGTTACACCTCAATTCGAAAAATATTTTTATAGGATTTCTACATTTATGGGATGAATACATTGTATGTATTGACTCTTATGTGTAACACTTCTCAAACTGTGGATTTAGGCTTTTGTTTGTCTGCGTCAAGCCACTACTTTTGCTAGGAGGAAATTTGTCTTAAACCCTTCTAGTTAAACCCTGGATACAGCTGGCAAGGAAAACAGGGGTGGGCACTTTTCAAGAGTCAAATCTTTCTGTTCTGATGTTCTAATGACCAAGGTCAGTTCTTGCAGAAGGGCAACTTTGTCTCAATTGGCTCCTTTGTGGTTCTTTTTGGCACCTTACTTTGTAGCAAATCTTTGCCTCTTTTTCTAGCATTTTGCTTTATTCCCTGTCATTTTGAAGTAAACACGTCTGAAGCATAAATCTAATCAGTGCACACAGGGGATAGTCATTTCTTTGCCATGCAAATTTGTTTTTTTTTTGAAAAATGCAGTTCTTGCTGCTATTTTGACCAAGTAGGCCAACTATTGTATCATTCTCTGTTCTAGAATAAGAACTATCTTAGTCCATTTGTGTTGTTATAAATCACCCACCCCAGGCTGACTGATTTATAAAGAACAGAGGGTAATTTGACTCTTGAATCTGCAAGTCGTACAAGGAACATGGCACCAGCAACTGCCTCTGACCAGGGCTTCAGGCTACTTTCGCTCCTGGAAGGAGGGGAAGGGAGCTGATGTGTGCAGAGACCACAGGGTGAGAAGAAAGCAAGAGGGTGGGCGGGAGGGAGGTGCTGGGTGGCTCTTTTTTTTGATGAACAGCTTTCACGGGAACTAACAGAATGAGGACATCTCCCACCTCACCCCACCCCACCCCGGATTTCATTAATCTATTCATGAGGGATCTGCTCCTGTGACCTAAACACCTCCCACTAGACCCCATCTTCAACACTGGGGATCAAATTTCTACATGTGGCTTAGAGGGTCAGTATGTAAACTAGAGCAGAACAGGTACACACATTTTATAGTAAAACTGCCTTTATGGAAATTGGGTACTTCTCTACATTTCTGCTTAGCACTTTGGAAATTGGAAAATTGTGTATATTTTATCTTCTTAATAACTATGTCAGGTAGGCAGGACAGGTGGCTTTGTGGCTATTGCATAGATAAACATACCAAAAAAAATCAAGGATTTTAAGTGACACATCCAGGATCGAGCAGCTCGAGAGGATGGGCTGGCAACCCCGTCTCTGGCCTTTTTCCTCAGCAAATTTGTGCAGAGTGGCCTCTCTATTTATGACTCAACCAAACAGAAACTGACTGTTTATGTCAGAGAAGTTGGGAATAGATGGTTGTTTATTTTAATTCTGATATAACAAATGATAGAGGTGATTTGTTTATTTAGTCCCACTAATTATAGTAAATTGCAAGAGAGGTGATCTTATAATTCTAGTGGTAGCCATAACATTATAATCGTAAGTGTTAATTCACAGCCAAATACATCTGCTTAGAGTTATTTGGTAAGTGGACAGGCCCTGCACCAGGCTACTCCATGTTAGGCAATGCAAGATGATGATTTGAATGCAACAGCACAGTCTGAAATTGCACAGTCTGCTCTCGATACAAATACAGGAGCCAATAAAGCTGAAATGTTCTCTGACCTATGGATAAACTTTTCATTCACAAGAATCTAAGTCAGCAACCATAAGAAATACTTCTCTCACATATAAGCATGTAGATCCTTTCCTCTCAAACTTCTGTGGCTCAGGTCTCAGCAATGAAGGAATTGCCGTGAATTGAACAACTAACTACGCACGTCCTGGGTCCCATTAGTTAGCAAGCTCTTTCTGTCCTGTCAAATCAGCAAGGTCTCTATTATTGCCCTATTTCACAGATGAGAAAACTGAGGCTCTGTGAGGTTAGTGGCCAATAATAAAAATGCTAAAACTGGAACAAAATGTTCTGAAACTTAACTTCCTGCTTTTTCTACTCTCCCAACAAACCTTGCTCACAAAACAAATGCCTAGATTTTATTTAATGTCAAAAGTTTTACATTTGTTAAGCAAATGATCAATTCTTAAGTGAATTAGCTAATGTTTTTACCTGCCTACTTAACCAAAATACTTCCGTTAAAAGAGGGAGACATATTTAGAATTGAAATGTGTTCATTGAGTAATGTTTGATCAGACATATTACATTGTTTTAAAGTGTTGCTTAAAGTAAGTTTGGTTTTAGAGGTAAGACAGACCTCTGAGATACTATAGTATTCATCCCTATAGGATAAAAATTGTTTTGCATGGGAGAGGGATAGTTAGCACAGTTAATGAAGATTAGCCAGCTTAAAAATTTAGAAGGCATTGACCTGTGTAGCTACACGTGAAATAGGCAGATTTAGAGCTCAAAAGATTTATGTGTTCTACCTGCAAATTTAAATTTTAATTACTATGGCACTTGATGACAGAAGACTTACAATACCATAATTTTAAAAACTCCATAGATTTATTTTCCTAGAAAATATATGTGTGATTAATTGCATGCAACACTCATAAGAGATCCTTCGTACTTTGCTTCAGTATGCAAAGTTTCTGTTAAAACAAACAAGAAAACTATCATAACTCATTAAGGATTCATTTTAAGTATTGTTTTGCATTTTAAATATTGTTTGGTAAATTGTAGTTTTGACAGTAGTGAAATAATTTAATTTGAAGCGAGTTCTTGCTCTTGACGAGGAGCTGTAATAAATCAGTTTAATGAAAAAAAACTTGGAGTGTACATCACTACATTAGCTGTAGGCCATTCAAAAGCTAAGGCTTTGTTCCACCTCTCCCAAAGAATGTTTAAGTCATTAGAACAGGTAGAAAATTAGCATGGTTATGCTTTTTCTTAGTATTTTGCTGGAAGATTAATCTTTTGTTCACCACTGAATCTGCGGAAAAACAAATTTATTTGAAGGGAATTACCTGTCACATGGTGTGTGTGTCTTAGTTTTCTTAAAGGGAATAGAAAATGGCTGGGGCCTAAACAATATTTCAGTTTGAGGGTAATGTGTTTTCTGGTTTCTACCCTGTCAGATTCTCACCCGGGTCTCCAGAAAGGCAAGAAGAGATTGCCTGCTTGACATATTTTTGCCTAAAGCAGGTCCTGAGACTAGAATTCATATTCATTTGACTGCATGCTGATTTTCACAGGTTTGCCAAGGGTCAGAATACATTCAATTTTCTTAAGAAGACTTAATACCTCTCGTTTACAAATGAAGTTGTATTTTATACAAAATAATAAAGAAAAAGAGGAAAATGGGGGATGTTTGACTCCGAAACTGGTTTTTCTTTTGTCTTAAGCTAGATACAGTCAGGCTTTTAAACGAGTGTAAGTTATTTTTTTTTTACTAATTTGTTTACTTTTAGTGAAATTAAAACGTTTAGGGCTCTGAACTTTACTTTCTGGCCACAGGTGAAAAGCAAAATAATCAAGTATTGGGACAAATAAGTTAGAAATCGTAAGGTCTTACCTTTTTTTCTATATCTGCATTACCACAGAACAATATAAACTTACTCTGATGAAGCAAATGAAGAGTGACTTATTCTGTCCACCCCAATGGCTTGGTTTCCCCTGATCAAAATTTTCTTAAGTTGTAGGCTGGTCTTCTGGAGATTCCTTACCCACAGGATCACTACCAGTGATGATAATACAACTCTCAGAGATAATTAGAGGATAATATTTTGCTAAATGGAGTAGAAATATTTCATAATTATATTCCATATATTATATGTATACAAATACATACTTTGTTGTTCAAATCCAGAGACAAAAATTAGAAAAGTTCTATGAGGTTATGAAAATGTTTCACTCTAGAATGGGGTGAAAAAGAATCAGTGCACAGAGTCATGTGACTGGCTCTGTGGCATAGATAGAAATTACTTTTACACCATTCATTCCGTAAAGTCCAGTCGCTATCGTGAAATTTTTCTATAATGGCTACTGCATCTATAATTGGTCTCAGCACAAGCCACCACATCATAATATCTCTGATCAACCCCCAAACTAATTCACCAATCCAAGTTCTCCACTTATGTTAATATAATCACCAAATGGCCCAGGCTTGACATACTATAATATCTTTTATGCCAATTTTTACATTTCATCCTCTCTCTACCATAAAATACCAATTTATGAATATTCTTCTTTCATAATGCTTTCTTAGCCCACCCCATTTCCTGTAAAGTCACTGCCATTACCCATAAGGAATAGGATCAGTTAATTTGGACTTTTGTAATAGGGAAAATAAACTTCCTCTGTCTTTCATAATTTAAATATCTCACCACCACCATCCCCAAACACCCAAATATTAGTAGCTCACGTGGGGTTGGAGGACTAGATTTTTCCTGCTGTAAAGAACGTTATCTGCTAAATTGATTCTAATGGACCATCAGAGTCAATTGCGAAGGAGTTAGTAGAGAGGATTTTGCACAACAGTTTGCTCCTAAGAAAAAGGAGGGCTTAGGGATGTAAGGAAGAAGGAAGAATATTAGAGGGAGGAAGGCACAGCCTGGTCTAGAAAGGAGATGAGGGAATGAGAAGAGAGAAAGACAGGCCCTTTCTGGCAGGGTGAGGACCACAATATTTTCCCTGTGGGCATACTTGGAAAAAGACCAGTGTGCATGGCTTTGCTGATGTGTGCAGGTAGGAGATTGGATTTCCCTTTGCCTCAAGCAGATTTTCTGCTAGAAGTTTTTTGCTAGGTAGGGGTCTCCTTTCACCTAGTCTCTCACTGGGTGACTGTCCAGAAGGAGCAATGTTGTTCGATGCCACAGGACTTTGTCTAGCTCTTATCTCATAGCATCCAAGGTCAGTAATTGGAGCACTGCATTGCCTGCCTACCCTCTGCCCTCTCCAGATACTTGGACGGTTGCTGAACTTAATCAACCGAAGGAACCCAGAGCTCAGGAATGTTACGGACACTACACTAAGACACACCTAGGTCTCAGAGACATTTTCACTTGTCTCTGATTTATCATCTCTTTTTTCTCTATTGCTAAAAATAAGTTTATAAAAAGGCCAAATCCTGACTTTCATAAAAATTATAAAATGAACACCAAATCCTAGCTTTCATAAAAATTATAAAATAAATGCATCAGAGATTTCGTGTAACTTGTGAATGAATGAGGTAACCAATTGGATGTTACAACCAGTCCCAAAGATAATTCAAAGAACAGAGACATACAGACCATGAAATGATTTTACAGATTGAAATAAAACTGACTCTTTTTTTCTAACAAGGGCAAGGGACTTGCAGATAGGGGAGAGAAACAAAACGCCTCTCCATCAGACGATTTATTTGTACGCTTACAGACAAGAGTTATTCACGCTGCTCTCAGCTGTTGAAAACCTACAGAGCTGTCAAACAGCTCAGAAAACCATCAAAGATGCAAACCCTCCCTTCCAGGAACTGGATGGTGTTTTATGGACCAGAAGTTTGCAAACTTTTTTAGTGAAGAACCAGATTAAAAAAAAAATTAGGCTTTATGAACCATATACATTATCACATATTAATTTTATATTTGTTTGTTTTACTTTATAGCCTTTTAAAAATATAAAAACCACTTGTAGTTCAAAGATGTACAAAAATAGGCAGATTCAGCCCATGGGTCCTAGTATGCCTAACCCTTGCTTTCAGAATGTGTGGTTCCCTGTTGAAATCACTCAATAATTTTTAGTTCATTTCAAAGTCTTTCATGAATTTTCCCAATAGTATTTGGCCCCATCCTTCATTTTGGTATGACTTTTTTTTTTTAAATACTAATTTGATCAAAGCCTTTTACTTCTCAAACAATTTCAGTGGATTCCTGAAGAAACAAATAAATGCACACTTCTTAAATCTGGCCTTCAGGTCCCTCTAATTATTTATTTGATCATTGCAGACTTATTCCCCAGTTTCTCCCCATGTATGACTCATTCTCCCTTAAATATGCCCCATGTTATCATTTCTGTATCTTTTTCTGATATTTTAACAATTATTCAGAATTCTTTTCCCCTCTTGAAATTCTAGCATTCTTTGCAAAACCTACTTTGAAAGCTGTCTGTCCAATGCCGTCCTTCCTGATCATTATCTGAGGAAGATGTGCCTTTTGTGAGCCTTCTTTCCAATGTTATCTGTATCCCTCACACCAATCTTCTGTCCATTAACTCATTTATATATATATTGACTATTTTTCTTACTCAATATAAGCCTTTCAAAACTCAGGTACTAATTATATTTATAGCATTTATTTTATTCTTCAATAATTTTTAATTTGTTAGGATGAGTTTTTACTGACTTACTGAGATAAGTGAAGAAAGAATTTTTCCTTTTATATCATTAGCCAGACTGGTATCTATAGGAAATCACCTAAGAACCTTGCATTAATTATCTATTGCTGCATGCCAAATTACTCTAAAATTTATTTGCTTAAAGTGGAAAACATATTCATCATCTGCTGGTTTGTGTATGTGAGATGCCTGGGTGTGCCCTCTCTGGGTTTATTGGAACTTGGTCCATCACAGTACAATCAAGATGACACCACGGCTGCAGGAACCTCAGAATTCAACTGAGAAAAGGTCCGTGTTGTGACTTGCACAGCTGAGAAAGAGACTCGGACCCCACTTGATGTAATAATTAAGTGGAATTTTATTACACCTGCGCTGGGGGCCATTGCTTTGGAAAGCGAGTGGCCCTGAATGAAGGGCAGGTGGCCTTTTTATACCTTATTTTCTGCATAACTCAGTAAGCAAGCATAAACAGAAGCCAAACATTGTGGTTAGTTCTGGGTGGGGGTTACATTAAATCAGGGGTCACATTGGGTGGTTACATAGTTCAGCGTGGAGGTACACATGTTGAGAAAGTTTCCAAGAACATGGGACTTTCCACCAGGGGATTTTTCTGGAATCCACCCCTCCCTGCATACTTCATTATCCTCAAGGCCTTTTCTTGGAATTTATTCTCCCCACCCTTGAAGGGGCTGGGACTAAAGGACTCAAGAAAATTTTCTTTTTCAAGGGTAGGGGGCTCGGTTATCACAGTCCCCTTCCAAACACACTCACCTGATTTTTGGTAGGATTCAGTTTCCTGGGGGTTGTTGGATTGACAGCCTCGTTTTTCACTGGCTCTTGGTCAGAGGTCTCCTCGTCCCTTGACAGCCACGTGGCACTCAAGGCAGCTCACAAAGTGAAGGCTTCATCAGTGTAAGTGAGAAGAGCCAGTGAGAACATGAGAGAGAGAGAGAGAGAGAGAGAGAGAGCGAGCGCATGAGAGAGAGAGCGCCAGCAAGACAGAAACCAAGTCTTCTATAACTCAATCTCAGAAGTTATATTCTGCCTGTTACCTTTGCTGTTTTTTATTTGCTGGAGGTCTTTAAAGAAAGAAAATTATTTATGACACTTGTTAAAAATGATAAAGCTGACTTTATTTAGGACTGTTGCCAGAGATACAGGGACTACTGCAATAGAGATTTTTGGTATGGGAGATAGATAGGGCTCAACTCCAAAAACAAAAAGGAAAAGTGGGAACTCACAGCCAAGGACCCAGGGTGGGAAGGTATGTTTGTAGATAAAAGATTACTAAGAGGAAACATCAGGGGAGAAGGGGGATTTGGACTAAACCAACCTAACACGTTTCTGGCTGAATGAAAACAAGTCAAAGTGGTTAGAAATTACCAGTAGAGTAGTAGAAAATGAAGAATTTGATCATGTATTGGGGTGATCAGGTAACGAGGAGGGTGAAGGATTCTGGCTAGACAACTTTCTTGCTAAAATTAGGTGATGCAAAAGACAATTGTGGTGATGGCAATAATGTTGCATCTTCCAAACTCAGAGAATTAGGAGACCAAAGTACTATTATAAATTCAAAACCATGTGGAAAGTTACACATATTCTCTAAATATAAGAAGATAATTGGAAACTTTTTCCTATTGAATAAAAGAGAAACTTTTGGATTGATCATGTTAATGGAAAAGATCAAAACTAATCTTCAATCAAAATTAATGTTTACTGAAAATGTTAATGATTAGATATGACTATGCATTTTTGCCATCTATTATCTAAATATCCCCTTTTGGAAATCCATGCTGTTTTCTCTTGTCTCCCTATGGTGTTGCATTTTTAAAACAGACATCCTTACACATTAGAAGAGCTTTTGCAGTGAGACAATAAGCTTAGCACAAAGGACAGATTCTCTGTGAAAATTTCTCACTTTGGAAGATATCTATGCTAGAAATCTTGGGATAGACTTTTTGCATATATATAATCTGTGAAATTATCTTCAGAGTGTCTGGTTAATCCAGTTTAATCGCTATTGTTCTGATTCTTACCGCTGCAAAAGTGATTGCAACTGCACTATATAATTTCTCCAGTAGGTGGCAGAAGCTTACTATGTACTTAAATTTGAAAACTTGCATGAGCAAATGGCCTCCACCAGTTTTAAAAATCTGCCTTTGTTGCATTTGGGACACCATGGATGTAAAGGGAATTGTTGCGTCCCATCACAGACACCTCTGATTCTGACAGGTTTTGCTGATACGCTGCAGAATAAAAGTATAGCTCATACAATGTGTAGTGTCATGCAAAATTAAGACATGCCTATATGCTAACCTTGTTGTCTGTTCAAAAAGGGTTTTTGTTTTGTTTTAATAGACGAAACGGGCTATATATGGAAGTCATTTTAATTAAAAGAAAGGCATATGGCATTTTGTAATTATAAACCATGAAGATCAGTTATTTAGATAGTGGAGTTTTGCAGTAGGAGTTAAAAGACATGGAAAGACATAAGACATTTACATTCAATAGATGTTTTCCAGTTATATGATACTACTCTATTCAACAAACATGCACATTACTGCACATATTGTAACTTAGAAAGCACATATATTAACAATTCTATTGCTAATCTTGCCTGTTTATGTTCTTGCTAATTTGACAATGCCGTAATTTAAACCAAGGACATTATGGAATGCTGTGATTTTACCCACTGAGAAATAAGGATGGTGAAACCTATATTTATGCAAAATGAACATAAATTAGGCAAAATTCAGTAATTTTTCTGGCATTGATGCTATATAGGAAGGATGCATAAAACCAACATTCATCAAGATAGATCTTAAATTTCTTCATGTTATCATCACAGAAAATGAGATGATTCTCCCTGTAGAACAAAAACAGAATGAGAGAGAGAGATCTCCACACTTCTTGTTGATAGTAATGCCCATTTCTTTATTGTCCTTTTGTTCTTAGCAGAATATTATGTCCAGTCCTTCCTGCGGGGAACTCTAAATTTGGCAGGGAACTACCTATGGGAGACGACCACTTCCAGCCTGGACAGATAGTAGGTTTACTGCTGATGCTTTGCAATGGGCAGATGGGGAGAATTTTACTCAGCAATAGCGTGGGTTGTCAAATCTGAGAGCTGAAGCAGTATCATAAAAGGAAATAAATACTGAAATTCATAGCTGAGGAATTAGAGCAAGACTGGATGAGCTGTGAGATCGATTTGGGCAGTTCAGGAATTAGTTTTTGAATACAGTCTACAGACCTGTGCACTTTTTCGGTGCGATATTTGGGAAGACTTTCTTTTCAAGGATACCAGCTAAAAGGAGCACATTACATCAATGCCTGTGGGGATTGTCAATCTTCAAAGTCCCCTGTCTGACTGTTTCCTGAATTTTGCTGATAGCTCAGACCCAATTAGATCATAAATGAGATTTAGATTGCATTTTGCTTAACGCATTATCTTACTCACGTTTACACTAAAGCTTTGCTGGCATTCTCCTTTCCACTGTAGACATCGTTTAAGACAAACTCATTTGGGAATTTTATTATCTTAAAGTGCTTGGTTTGAAATGCTGCTTTAGGGAATTTATTGTGCTTTCTCTGCTACACTACTGTCTTGTTCCCTCCCTTTACTTGTACAGCAGAAATGTTGAGTATTAAAATAGATTTTTAGTATATCTATGATATTTATTTATCAATATTTTAAAATCCCATGGAGATTTTTAAACAGCCAGGAAAGTAATTTTATTTAAGGTATTCTTGATAACATGAAGTGTGCATCAACATTCATGTTTTACAGGCATCTTTTCCTTCATTTTAAATGCTGCATTAAATCAATTTTGCAAATGCATAATTGTTGATCTTAGATGAGCTTAAAGTAAGGGTATCTTGAGAATTAGAATCTTGAAAAATTCACCAACAAGAAAAATAAGTTGTGAAAAAAAATGTAAGTCCTTGTAGAGAAAATGGTATTAGAGAATTTGCTGATACGGTTTTCAAATCTGATATTCTTAGAAAAGACATCTGTATTATTAACTTTGGTTTACTATGTTGGAACAGAGGAAAGTATTAGGGTTTTTATTCACTTCAATGTCAATGAAATATTTGTAATTTATTTTCTTTGTGGAAGACATTGTTCAGTCATAGAAGCTCCTTGATGTTTATTTCTGCATCTCGGCCTCAATCTAATGGTGAATACTTTTTTGATTTCGTGATGTAGAGTTACTCAGAATGGGTTTCTGATGCTGGTTTCAACTCTCCATGCCCCTTTGTCCCTTTTCTTCTTTCTCTGGTGTGGACAATATCCACACCATTCCTTGGATATTTGACTTCCAAAACTTTTGCATGTCTTTTTTGTTTTCTTCTCTCTCTCTTTAAAACTTACTAAAGCCCTTTTTATTTCTTTTTTAATTTCTTCTTTACATTCTCACAAATGCAAATACCGCTGAAATGTGGTTCCAAAGCACAGCATTATAGTCTATCTCCATTTGCTTCTAAAGGACTCATCGGAAAGCCACTCTGCTTCTACGCCACTCAGTTTAGCTTCTTTTTCAATTTCTGATTGTCAAGCTCCTTTTTTAAAACTTAGCTCTACCAGAATCTCATTCAATAATTTAACATAATTTTACTGAATGTCAACACTGACTATAGTAGTGAACAAAGCTGATAGATCCATATCTTCATTAAATTTCCAACGTAGAAGGGAAGTTAGACATTAAAGGCACAGTTACAAGTCCCCTGAAAGTTACAGATGTCTATGGCAAGAGGATCTATAGTCTCAGAGAAGGACAAGGGGAAACATCTCTTCCAGCTACTTAGAAAACAACAAATTAACTTCAAACTTGGTGGTGCCAGACAAACACTATTTTATGCTCACAAATCAAGTGGGTCCATGTGGTATGACTGATCTATGCTTCCCATAATGTCGGTGTTGGAACTAGCTGAAGAACATTCCTTTACATAGCTGGTGTTCAATACTTTCTGTTGGCTTGTATCTTAGCTAAGACTGCTGGTTAGAACACTTACACAAGACCTCTGCTTGTAGCTTGAGCTTCCTTGTATCATCGTGGATGGTTGCAAAGGTGAATGTCACAAGAGAGAGTCGGGCAGAAGCTGCATCGCTTTTATGACAGATGCTCAGAAGTCACATGGCATCACTTCCACCATACCTCCTGGTAGAAACCACCTCAAGGCAGCCTAGGTTCAAGATGAGGAGAAGTAGCCTCTACCTCTTGAGGGCCAATGACAAGGTTCTTGGAAAGCATAAGCAACTATAAATATGGTTGTAGTACTGCCACGTTTGGAAAAAATATAAATCTGACACAGCACCTCTGAGAAAGTGGTACTTATGTTGAAGCTGGTTGGAAGGAAATAAATGTGAAAAGGCTTTATAATCAAAAGAAGCTGTGTCAGTAAAGAACCTGAGATAAGATGAATCAATGGCTTCGCTTGGAAAAGGAAACCCAGTTTCACTGGAACATAGAGGTGAAAAGGTGATTGGTAGGCTTCATAGGCCTTGTGAAGAATTCAGACTTCAAGCAAAGTTATACTAGTTGTGTTAAAGGTATAGAAATCTTAGCCTAAGGGCAATAGAAGACAATGTGTAGGTTAATATTTGGGAGTGATGTGATCAGATTTATGGTTATGGAAGATACAAGGATGCTGGATTACAGCATAAATGTGTAGGCAATGGAGCCAGTTAAGTAACTATTGCAATGACCCAGGTAAGAGACAACAGTGACTTGGACTAGGATGTCAGCACTGAAGATAGAGGCAAGTAGTGTTCTCTCAACAGTTGCCATATTCTGACTTTTTGGCCTTTGGACTAGGATGTCAGCACTGAAGATGGAGGCAAGTAGATGGATTTCAGCATAATTAGTTGGAATAAATCAGATTTGAGAAATGGCTTAGATGTAAAGGGTCAGAGTGTGGGCAGATCTGAGAATATATTCTAGGTATATTGTTTTGAAACTATACACAGAAATATTTGAGTAGCAGGAATACGTGTAGTAGGAAGATTATGAGTTATGTTTCAGAGATACTGAATTTATATTGCTTTTAAAGTTCTGTTGAGATGTCCAGTGGTAAGTGTATTATATGGATCAGATGCTCAGGAAGGATGAAGTGTATATTGTGAATTGCTAACATATTGATAGTCCCTACAGCCGTGGCTTAGGTCAGAAAAGGGTATCAATACAAAGGAAGCAAATTCACAAATTAGGCTAAAGATGAAATAGGATATCATTAAGCAGAAAGAGGATCAATTGGAGATATGCTTAGAGGTAAGGCGGGTAGCATTTGTGATATGGTTTGGGTGTCGGGGCACTTTTCAGGGTCCCCTTCTCCATAGCAGGTGGGAAAACTCACAGATTTAAGGCTGGAAAATATTGAATCAATTAGTAGTGAAGAGTAATGAGTATGTTTGTAACCGGAAGAAAAGGAATTGCTTGACATGGCTTAGTTTTATGTGTTGTGACAGAAGAAAGGTGCTCTCTAGATAGTAAAAATGTAGAAGTGTATGAAGAGTGAAGGTGAATAATCAGAACTGGAGATACAAATTTGTGGCATATTCTAAAATTGTGCTCAGTAAAACTCTATAGATCAGTGAATCCTCTGTGGGAGTGAATGTTTTCCATACTCTGTAATATAGAGGGTGACTTGAGAAGAATGCATCTATGTCTTTGAAGCCCTGGTCTGTCTGTTTGAGTATGACTAGAAGAGATATCAGTGTGTGTCTTAGGAACAACTCCAGAGGTTGCTGTGGTTGTCTACATCCGACTGAGGAGCTGGTGGAATTGATGTGGGAATCTTTCCTAACATGCAGAATAAATAATGCCCACCTGAGTGTCTCTAGCTAACCCATCTCCTCAGTGTCCTGAAAACACTGCCAATAAAGTTGTCCTTCTGTTAACACTTGTCATATTCGGACTTTTTGGCCTATCCTTCCAAGTAGCTGCCTATCTTGCAAAGAATGGGCATAATTATGAATAATAACCCTGTTAGTGAAATAATTCCAAGCCCCAGAGCCTCTGAATGTTGTATTTTCTCAACAAAGAGTGACAGCACACTTTGGTGATAGCATTACCTAAAGGGAACCGGTTCTATATTTTTTAACCTGCATCAATGTGGGGAAGAACTGAAGATGAAACTTAATGTGAGAGTGTTTATAAATGTAAATACTATAGAATCATAAAGGGAAAGAAGATTTTCTATGGGTTTCCTTCCTTCCTTCACTTTATATATTTTGGATATTTGTTACCTGCTACGTCCTATTCTGGGCTCTGAGATCAAGGAGATGTGCACATAAAGGCTCACACAGGGAAGAGGAGGAAACCTGGGGGACGGGCTCCTGCATCAGGGCACTGTGAGAGCACGGGAAGTGCCGCTGAATCAGAAGCTGTCCCAGATGCCCCTGCTCTGACATGCAGTTGACCTTCATGCCAGGTGCTAGTTACCATCTTTAGCACTTCTCTTTTGGTGGTGCAAACATCTTGAGAAGGGGTAGTATAGTTCCACAGTGTAAGTAGGATGAGCATTCACTTTTTTTCTAGGAGAGGCAGAATCTAGGACAATGGGAGATTGTATGTGAATCTCTTTGCTGAATGCAGCAAAAGACAGGATTCCCCGCAGGCCCGATTTTCCCTGCTAGGCATTAGGTTTGGTGTGTGAAAGTGATTCATCACCAGTGACTCTCAAAACCAGCGATGGGTACCTGATTCACCAGGTGACACCTAAAGCAGAGTGCTGGGCCCCACCCGGACCTAGGGTAAGACCCCCAAAATTTGTAACCATTTCCTAGTAATGCCGATACTGCTGGGCCCAGAACCACATTTTGAGAACAACTGTGTTAGATAGAGTCCTTGTCCCATATGAGTTTACAGACAGGTGGGGGAGACAGGTGAGTGAGTGGGTACAGGGTGGGGAGAGCTCAGAGAAGTGAAGATGTGAACTAAGATTGCATGGAATAATCAACAGTCTGATTCGCGCCAAACGGTGACTTAGTGATTTGTAGATAGGCAAAGTGAAGCAAACATTTGATGTACTTATTAAGATACTCGATCCCCAAACCTCAAGAGGATAAACCTTTTATTGAGAAAGAAAAAGTGACAATGGTGCCTTGATTGCTTGTCTGTGCTGATTGCTTTCACCTGCTAAATGCTTCCCTCCACAATTCACCTCACCATTGCCGATTTAACCTCACATCATTTGGGAACTGCTTTTCTCTACAATGTCATCAGGCAAATGGTGGCTGTGTTTGTGTTTCTTGACAGCTGTATGAAAGTAAAAGTGTGAGTTTCATCTTCTTCTTTTTATGTGTAGTTGCAAATATAATGAATTGTGTCAGAGCCTAAATAAAAGTCCTTTCCTTTGCCTTTTTCTATTTTTTTTTTTTTTTTGTCAAGGTTTATCTCCTGACCCAATTTAAACAATATCAACTGAGGATTATCTTATTCAATGAAAAGAGAGGAAAAAGAACCTTGACTTTTGAAGACAGATTTTATTAGTACAAAGTAACAATATGAATAGTCTGTAATCATTTTACTTGAATCATCACAGGGTAAAGAAAGTTATTTCTTTCAAATAACCCTTTAGAGAGGGATTGAAGAGCAGTTTCAAGCAGTGTTGTTGTTTCCTTCAAATGTCAGGTATTTAGAATTGTCCCAGAGTAGAGAATAATGATTTCTAAAAGCATAGTTGGGGGTGGTGCCTGTGGCTCAAAGGAGTAGGGCGCCGGCCCCATATGCCAGAGGTGGCAGGTTCAAACCTGGTCCCAGCCAAAATTGCAAAATAAAAAAAAAGCATAGTTGGGAAACTAATGAATGCTTTTGCCCCCTACTTCTGTCTTCTGAATCGCTTTAATATAATTATCAGTCCTATTAACTCTCCTCCACGCCATCCCTTTGTTTTTCTCATATACTCTTATGAGGAAAAGGTAAGTTGCCTGACAGTGAATGTCTCAGGACTACTTATGAGGTCTAATCCTGGATCCTTCTCATCTCATTTTACTCTTGTATATCTGAGGTTTGACCTACTTTTCCAGTTTCTATCACTTAATCTTCCCTGTGATTTTGTCATCTTCTCCAGGACACTGTGAACTAGAACATCAGCTACCTAATCCTGATGGCTTTTTTTTTTTTAAAGCACCCAATTCCCCTTTTTATTCAAAAAATTGCTCTTACTAATTATAAGAGGACATTATAGATCAACAAAATTAAAAAAGATCAAGTTGTTATAAAGTCCCAAGACGTATCCTCGTGCCCTCTTTTTAGTTCTGCTTGGTTCTGAAATGTGAACCAGATTTGCCTTTTAAATGCCTTTTCCCTGACACTCTCATCCATTTCACTGTGTAGCTTCCTGAGTCCCTGATTGTTCTAGAATCTCTAAAACGTGTTTTTCACACAGGACATAAAACCAAATCTCCCCCCACTCTGTAGCTGCCCTTTCTGTTGTACCCTTTTTCCTAAGACAATCCTACGTGCCTTTATACTGGGGAGGGCACCTTGCTTTTCACTGTGTACATTCAGCAGGGTAATCATGGACCAGAACAAATCTTTTCATTCTAAACCTTTCTTCAATGCCATAAGGCAGAGCTGCATTTACTTTATATTCTGCTACCATGTCCCTATAAGTTTTTTTCTGTAGTCTGACCTACAGCCAACCACATTTCAACAAATAAATGAATTAGTCATGTCCACTGCACACTGCAGATAATTTCTTAGCCCTATCTGCCTTCTCTCTGCTCGATTTTTAAAAACTAGACAAATTCATACCTTTGAGAGTCTCTCTCCTACTACTATGTCCTTGGTTCAGTATTTATTCGAATCAGAATCCTTGGTTGCAAGGAATTAAAACCTACTTGACCGTCCTTAAAGAGATGTTTTAGGGGTTGGGATGAATACAGTCAGATCTTAAGGGAACTGTTGTTAGAAGCAAGGATTCTATCTGGAACAATGTTCCCCTAGTATTCTTTTCCAAAATGAGTTTGTTAGGCCTTTATTCACGAGGCTGGTCTCTTTTGCTCTCCATGAATTTATTTATTTATTTATTTATTTTGGAGGCAGAGTTGCACTATGTCTTCCTCGCCATGAGAGTGTCATGGTGTCACAGCTCGAAGCCACCTCAAACTATTGGACTTAAGTGATTCTCTTGCCTAAACCTCCCATGTAGCTGCTCTCCACAAATTTAATGTGGCTTTGCTTTTCCACATGGGTCCTGAAGCTCATGGAATCCGTATCTCAGTCTCCCTGAATAAATCGAAGGGTTGGGCAGGAAATTCGGATCCATCTGTTCAGTTTGTGGTGCGGGTGCAGGAGTAAGTCAGCCATATTTTTACCTGTTGAAAAGATGTTACCACATATGTAATTTTTTGCCAGAGCCACCTTTAACCAAAAGGTTGAATTAGGTTAAGCTACTTTTAGAAAGGGATTAAACTAAAACTGTGCATGTGAAAACAAGCTGTTTTAAAAATATCTGGAATGCAGGCTCTTGATATAATACCTAAAAAATATACATGTTCAGTGTATGGCAAATAGTACTTTGAAAATTGTAATGTCTCTTTTTATATCTAGAGTTCATTCAGGTACTCAGTTTAAGAAGAAATCTGCATATTTATAAATAATGGTCTGCATTTATGAAGGATATCTGGCAAGAAAGTAATAACCATTGACAACAACCTCAAAGAAGGGAGAAAATAAACTGGAGCAGGTGCTTTTATAGCAAGCTTAACCTGCAACTCTATCAGATTTGGTGGAAAAGTTCTTCTTGATCTGTAAATGCCATTTTCTGTATAAGTTGTTAACTGATACCTTTTAAATTATTTGACACACACAAAAAATAGGAAGATAATAAAACATAGATGAAAGCAAGAACAGGGATTAAAATATTTGGTAAGGTCTTATAATATTAATGTTTCTCAGTTTTTTACAAGGTACAAATTCAGTGTGGAATGTTGAGCACTTGGTTGGTTAAAGAAGGCTGACCACAATCGAAGGGTGTCCCTATGACTGAAACCCCTCCTGAAAAGATCCCTTCCCAGGGGGCTCTGCATTCTTTGTTTCTCCAGGAAGGAATCTATTTTTATTTTTGTAGATGATCGTCCAAGTCATTTCCTTTAAGAAATAATTTATAGCAGGGGCATAGTGGCTCATGTCTGTAGTCATGGCACTCTGGGAGACCAAGGCAGGAGATTCATTTGAGGTCAGGAATTTGAGACCAGTCCGAGCAAGAGGGAGTAAAGTGCCTCTCTAGCAAACAAGAGAAAAAATGATCCTGGGAGATTGAGGTTACCGTGATGGTCACACCAGGGCTCACTCGCACAAGAGACAGTGTGAGATTCTATATCAAAAAGGAAAGAAAAATAAAAAGGAGCCTCTGAAACACATATAGTCTAGCAAGGGAGAAGGAAGAGCAGGGAGAGGAATGGGGGAGGAGGGAGGGTGATTGGGGGATCTCACCTACTGTGCACAATGTGAGGGTGTTCAGCACGTCCCCTGGGCCAAGGCCTCAACTACAACTTGAACTTTACCTTTAAACTGAAAACAAGGTAACCTAAAAGTTTGTACTTTCATATTAATTGAAATAAAAAATTATATAAAAAATTAAAAAAGAATAAGAACAAAATTACGTTTATCTGCTACTTGAGCCAGGCATTTGTGTTTGAAATCTTTTCTCTTTTTTAATTTTGGAGTTTAAAATCTTCCCTTTTCCTTTTAAAAGAAACTGCAAACAACTTAAAACAGTAAAAAATAACTGTACTGGGGAAAGGGAAAAAGGCAAAGAAGATCTGAAATCATATAACTAGTCCTACCGGAAAAACTGAGTGGGCCACTAGTAAAATTCTGGGGCAAAGGCGAGTGGCTGCCTCCTTCCTCATCTTAGGGATGCTTTTGGAAGCCATAAGGGGGAGCAAAATGCACGGAAGATTGAAGACTCACCTGCCAACATAGTGAGACCTGTCTCTATAAATAAGAAGAAAATGAGCCGGGTGCAGTAGCACATGCCTATAGTCCCATCAGCTCCAAGGGCTAAGGCGGGAGGGTCATGGGAGCCCAGGAGTTCCAGGCTGCGGTGAGCTGTGATAGCACCCCTGCACTCTGATCCATAGGGCAAAGCAAGATCTCATCTCTTAAAACAAATGCAAGTTAGAGGATTAAAAATGGTACCAGGTCAAGTGAAAGGACTATCTTTCCTTTCTGAAACATATTTATTCTATGGAAAAAAAAAATCAACTTTTTTTTTTGTTCTTTGTAGCAAAGCCAGTTTTATTTGATATTCTGACTGAAGCAGTATGCATCTAAGCAATGCAATTTACGGGAAAATATAAGCCGTAATCCAGAAGCCAACACATTCTATGCATTATAGCTTTGTGTTAAAAATAAATTACTCTACACATATTTATTTATTAAGTGTGAGATGTTTTTCTGAAACTATCACCCAACCTCTAGATTCCCCTCAAGCTGTTCTTCCATGTTAAACATAGGTTGGCTTTTTCAAGTGTCTCCACCCTTAGTTGGTACACCACCCTTTATTCTCCCAGGATGAAGAGAGACTTGTTACTACACTTTCAGTGTTGGAGTCAGGACGAGAAACCATACTGAGAACTCCAATTCAGTCTGGTGTATATTAAACCAATGGTAAAATGTTTTGAAAAATGAAAAACAGACTTTTGTATATGTAGTGAAATGAAATAAAATTTTTATTAAATGTTTGCAGGAGGAAATTTAATGTCTGCCACAGATTTTAAGCCTGGCTCTGGAATCAGGATCAGAAACTGTGGCACGTAGTTGGGGGAAAGGGTAGTGTCCATTTACAGGTATCATTTTCACACAGAATGTGTGTCCATTTTAGCTCTCGCAGCTATTGTCCTTTGCAGGAAATACTCAGGTTACTAGCATCACTCCATATTCAACTGGAAACATTTCCAAGTTTCTCCCTTAATATGGATAGATTGAATTGGAAATGGCATATAGTGAGAAGTGCTTGGTTTATAGTAGGGAGAAGGGCGAGGAACCGGATGGGATGAGCTTGGATATACCAAGAAGTCATCAGGGAATTTAGTTCCCTCAAGCCTAGTTATCTGATTCCAAGGACAAAAACTGTACATTATACACTTGCCAAAGTTTTTTAGTTCAGGGGTTTCCTGAGGTTGACAAGTCTCTCAAGGATGATGTAGGTTTCACACTTGTATTTTGACATTCAAAGGAGGCATAGAGAAATATTTTCTGTAAAGGATCACACATTACCAATGGCAGTTAATCAACTCTGTTCCTGTTGTAGCCATAGGCAGTATGTAAATGAGGGTGTGTCAATTGAACTTTCTCTATAAAAACACAAAACATTCCGTGGAGAGGATCTGGCTCACAAGTATCACTCGCTGACCTCATCCTACGATATGTTACCCTGTATTGGGGTCTGTGTTCTTCTCCCCAAAGCATCAGAAATCAATCTGAGGGAGAAAAGGAGACAAAACTAAACTTTTTTTGTTTTCCTCTCATCACGGATCATAATAGTTGACAATGGTCCCACAACGTAGTTCCAATCTGTCCTAAATGGAAGTACCACTTTCCGTGGTATGCCTGTTTCTTACTTTCCATTACTGCCTTCCAATTTAGAGTATGCCCATTGGGATAATTCCTATACTATCCGTAGCTCAAGTAGAGTTGTTTTCTATACATACACATTGATTGCTTATATTTAGCTATTTTTCCCTCAATTATTTGGATTGAGCTCATATTTCTTTTTCAAACTTAGGAATCAATGGAACATTGGATTCCTATTTTGTGGTGAATATTGTGCTCTGGTTTGTGCAGAAAAAAAAAATCATACTGTTTCTGTTTTCTCTGGATGCCTCATTATGCAGCATATTGGGACTGACTTCCCAATAGCTAAAGCTCAGTGTTTTTTTGCATTAAGCCTTTATTAGTAGCATTTTGAATTAAGTTTTGAAAAAAAGACTGTATTACATGTCCTTATTATTTTAAACAGTATACTGAGTAGAGCTGTAACTTTTAGTGCCTTAAGGTTATGAAATCAACCACTGTTAATATAGTGAACTGTAATTCCATTATATTCTTAGGGGACGATGAGCGATATAGGTTTTTTTCTTTCTTTTTAATACTAAATGACTCAGGACATGCTTTCTGCACGGCATGTTTCCTGCCATTTAGATTGTTTCCCTGCTTAGTACCCATGGGATTGTGTCCAATGTTTAATCTAAGGAAAGTTATTGTGTGTGAAAAATAAACTGCATCAATCTCTATACACTAATGAATAATTTTCATTCAAAAGCTCTCCGTGAGAGTCAAGGAAGCAATTTTGGCTTTATTATTATCTGAGTTTGGAAGGGAAAGAGGTGTAAGATCTTCCCCTACTTTGGAAGAACACTTTCTTCACAATTGTGTCTACTTTTCTGAAGGGTGGCCACTGTGCCAGCAGCAGCAGCAGCAGCAGCACCAAATGCTATAATGCAGTTTTTAAGGTTAGGAAGCTTTGGCGAAGAAATTATCACAGAGAGTGGACAATCAAGAGTCGGCATTGCATGGCAGGTGAAAGTAATGTGTTCAGAGGTGTACGTGAAATGGATTGGGATGAGCTCTTGAAGATGTTTGCATGAGGCCCAACCAGGTGTGTAGGTAATATTAGAATCAGGAATATGTTGTTAATTCATTAAATTGTGACTCGGCTTTCAATTTCAGATTGGGCTGTACTTTGTATGTTTCTGAGCATCAGTTTCCAAATCTGCAGAAGGGGATATGTAAATTTGCTCTAGGCATTTTAAATGAAGATTAAATCAGCACATGAAAACCTCACTAGTAGAAGAATCTGTACCTTTGTAATTCTCAATGCACGTGTAACTCAGGTACAAAGTACTCTCCCATCCACATAAGCTGCTCTATCTGTGCTCCCACAGAGGTTCCTCTCTTCCAGTATTTAGTGGAAATCGGAAGTTAGTCCCTTCCGCACCTCTAGAGTTGTCCATGTGATCACTGCCGCTCACTGTGGTGTGTTCTTCCTCAGTGTGCAGCTCCCAGCACCTCTGTGGGCTGCACCACCACTCAGGCCCTCAGACATAAGCATATTCCAACCACTACAGGTTGGATAAAACTTTTTTTCTGGTTGAATTGAAAGTATTAAAATGGGATTACCACTTATGAAAATATTAAAAAATATATATGAAGTCAGACAACTGAGTTTGTAAACTCATCCTAGAAAAAGTGCTACATACTTCGTTGTTGAATATTACTATGGTTACCTTTGAAGTAACCTTGGCCATCTGGGCACCACAGTGACCCTCAGCAATTGTTTTGTTCTATTTGAGTTTTTCCCAATTTATCCCTATAGAAAAAAGAAAAGTGGGTAAGCAAAAGTTATGCATAAAATATAATATTCTCTGGATTCCACCCCCTCCAACCAAAAATTACACAACAAAGCCCAGGCACAACCTTAATTTCTAGACTCACTTCCATTTTTCTACCTTTCTCTAGCAATGATGTTCCTACTTATGTTCTGTTTTTGAAGACCTCTATCCATCTCTCAAGACATTTGATCCTTATCCAAGGAAGTACTTTTGCTGAGGGATCCAGCTGCCTCTTCTTGTTATATATTTCTTTAAGTAGAATCCAAATTGGACCAATGCTATGAGTCTATGGAGAATCATCATTTCTGGAAATAAACACCCCACTGTATACAGAACAGACCCAGGAGAGGGGCTGTGCCTTGTAGTTTAGCCCCCCAATAGATGTTCTCTCCAAGTCTGGTCTTCATGACTCCTTTCCATCTTTATGAGTGTCACTGAGTCTATTACTACTCTCACATTTTCAAGGAGTAGAGATCAGAATTGTAGGACACAGTTATACATATCTGCCAAGAATAAAACTAATTAACACAGACAGTAGGCTAAATCTATATTGAGGAGAAAAATAAATGTTATCCAAACTGTTTCATAATTTTTAAGGCTTTGGTCTTTTCATAGAGTCTCTTGGTTACCTTATTATGTATGGCAGTGTTTGGCTCTTTTTCTAATTGCAATGGGTACTCTTTTGAGCCTTGTGGGAATTACAAAGGAACCACATATCTCTTTATGGATGTATCTTTAGTTTCAAAAATGAAAATTTAAAGTAATTGTTCTAGTAAGGACTCAATTAAAGTCTTAGCCAAGGGCCATTATTATGCTCAGTGTCTGTCAGGGAAAAAGGAAGGAAGGTTAATTATTTCATTTACAAATGTTTGTTCATTTCCCTTTTACTTTTTCAGTCCAGAAGAATAAGTAATATCACTTGTTAGAGCTGTGTCTAAATAGATGTATATGGGTGGTGAGAGAGGCTCTGAGACAAAGGTTGGCAAATTCTTTTCTGTAAGGAGCCAGGTAATAAATATTTTAGGCTCTGGGGCCATACGGTCTCTGTCACAACTCCTCAGCTCTGCCTTCCTAGCATGAAAGCAGTCATAGACAATATGCAAATAAATGGACATGCTGTGATTAATAAAGTTTTATGTACAACAATAGGTGGTAGGCCAGATATGGCCCATGGGCCATAGTTTGCCTACTCCTTATTTAAGAGTTGCTGTTGTTAATCAATGAGGAACTTAAATACAGTATTTGGGATAAAATGCTTTTATTTATTGAGTCTATTCTGAGGATCCTTTTCTCTTTGTTTCAAATAAGATACATTGGTATGAAAATAATATTTGAAAAAAATAAATAAATAAAGATTTTTGAACTAGAGAAAGACACAGCACAATTATAAAATAATACAACAACAGTGAATTAAACCTATAAATTGTTCTCCATGGGGATCCCACTCTATGCATCCTTGCCTTTAATGGATTTGTCTGCATTGTATAGCTTTGTCTATGTTCATTTCACTTCTCATCTATCACATTTTATCTGGTGCTATTGGTATTTTGAAAATAAAGCTTTAACTGAAAGAAAATACCCTCTAAAAGCAGGTGTTTGTAGCTGTTGGATAGACATTGAGTTCTGTGTGCATGTATGAGTACATAAGTGTGTGTGAATTTTTGTTATTCTCAAGTCTCACTCGTGGGATCTCCTTGGTCTATGTACCCTTGATTCGATTTGCTTCTTTCTCCATGGTGCTGAATGGCTGAGAACTATGCCCTGATCTTAAAGAAAAGTCTGAGCCTAGAGACTTGTATCAGATTAAAAGTCTTCTTTTAACTTCACTTCTAGAGGACTTTTAAAAGATTCTCTCAGACACCCTAGCATATAGATGAGAAGATAAAAATGTGATGGAAAGGCATGCTATGAAATAAACAAGAGCACTTTCTTATTTTATCTTTGAAGAATCTGTTAGAAAATTCAAAGAAACTTCAAGTGAGTCTGAATCTATATAATACCTACCCCAAAGAATTTTCCATCCCTTGGCCTTTCCTCAAATGTATGTTAGAAGCAAAATAAGATATGAAAATGAGTTCTTGAAGTATCATAAAGCTCTCACTGTACCATACTTGATCCAAAAATATGCAGGTTGACATCTGCACTTAATGAGGTATCTGAAGCTAGATAAGATAGGAACTCAAAATTCTATCCAACCTCCAAGATGTCTTTCTACAAAGATGTCTTCTCTCATAATTATAGTATCCAGAAATATTTCCTTGCTTTGGACTTTAAATGTATTAAATGTATTGTTTCTACTTTTTACTTGGACACTTATTCACAACATCCCCACACTTTAGTAAGTGTGTTTTCTCTTCCTGATCTCTTAAATAGTGAAATATTTTATGGTTCAATCCTTCATCTTTTTCCTTTCTGTGAGGCTACACTCTCCATTGCTGATTCCACCATTCCCATACTTTTAAAGACTAGCTATAAACTGATGTTCTCCCAAATGCATATCACTAGCCTGAATTCCTTACTTGAATCTCAGACTTTTATACATTTGTCTACACCAAATCTTCTGATAATGAACTGCTCCCACTCCTCTCAATGTCTTTTCTTAGAGTTTCATTATTGTTTTTAATGTGGTCCTTCACTTTTTTTGTAGGTATTTCTTTTTCATTGAAGCTACTGTGAAGGGAATTATGTCCTTGAATAGTTTTTTCATGTCCCCAGTCCTCCATAAGAGAGCTGACCAGCTGTCCCCTGCCTGTACCTAGGCACTTGCTTTCTGTACTGGTTTTCCTCAACTCCAGACTTTTTCATTGTGCTCCTGGAATCCCTTTTTGGATAGAATCCCTAGCTAGAGGTGGCTAAAGTTCTCTTTCTCCTGTCTCACCATGAGTGGCTAGTAAGAAGATGTCTCTAGTCCATCATCTTCCATATTTGACTCCTTTTTTACAACAAACATGCATTATTTTATAATTAACCTGTTACCAGGATATCCTCCATGTCCTGGCTCTCGTCTTCCTCCTTCAGCATCTCGGTTTAAATGAGGTTCCTTTATTTGTGAGGATAGCATATTTTTTAGTGGATATTAATAATTTTTATTTCTTGTTCTGGGAAGGATGTGTTCAAAATTATCTTATTTCCTCTTACAAAGGAAAAATCTGGGTAATCATGATCGTATAAGCAGTGAGACTAAAGTAGTTGATGAAAATAAAATTGGTATAGCCACTTCCTTTCCCAATCTTTGTACATGACAATAATCAATTTTTAAATGATTAATATTTTTAATGAATTCATGAAAGCAAAATTCATATCACTTGAGCTTCTTCCTTGAATATCAGAAGGATCCTAAATATTTTTAAACAATTTGAAAATGTTGATATTTTTCTTGAATAAATGATTATTTGTTGACAATAATTCAGGGTAGAATTCAATATTAATGTGTATACTATATTCTCCTCTAACAACATAATTTTTCTCTAATCAAAGTATTAATAGTGTAAGTTGGTATATTACAATATGAAACAATTACAACATAATTATAACAAACTGTACTTTTCCAAACAGATAAAGCAGCTAAAAAGTAATTTGAAAATAGTGGCTTTATTTTTTTTAAATGTTCACAAATTTTGTAAAACAACTTGTTAGTGTATTTGAGGTGCTTGAAGTCAATAGCCTGGACCTGTTAGGTAACATCCTCCCAACTGCTCTTCTTTCTTTTTTCTCAGACGTTCCTTTCTGTGGCTTCTACATTGGTTCTATAAACAGTCTTTGTCTTTGCTTCACCTTTGGCAAGAGGTGGGGACCATCTTGGCTGAGACGCTCACATCCTGGCAAGGCAGCTGCTCAAGAATGTTGCTGCTAACCTGTCAGTTTTCTTGTCCTTTTGGAAAGGTCAGGGCTAATCCCACACTTGATTTGGAAGGGCATTTTTAGAGTTTTCTTTTTTGCCACTCACGGTAACTTTGCCTCTCATATTTCCCTAATAAATTCCTCAACTTAGGAAAATGGTAAAGAAAAATAATTAGGGATAATCACTGGTTGAGCCATGTTGGGCCACAGGGCCACCTCTGCAGTCAACTCTGTGCTTACAGATTCTGTGATGGGACCTCCTGGACAGGAGTACCCTCCTCTGTCCTTATCTCTGTTGTATGGGCAGAGGAGAAAAGCAGTTCACCCACCATGGAGCATACCATGTTTTGCAAATTAAGCAATGGGCGTCAATCACTAACACTTCACAAAATATTTGTGCCCTAAAAGTACCAAAGTGCCAAATGTAGACTTACTGCGTCTGAAATACTGTGAAAGCAGAATGCGACAAATAAATCTGTCAAAATGAAGTAGTGAAGGAAGGGAGGATCTTGGACGTCTATGGTTAAGAGTTCCGTTGCCTTTTTAAGTCATTTAAATGACCTGATCATTGAAGGTCTCTATCTGTGAAGCATGAATGATGACATTATTGCTTTGTTTTTAAAGATTGGAAGGTAGGAAACATGTCTGCATGTGGCCTGCAGTTCCTAGATCACGGTAAGCACTCAGATGGTGGCAGAGTCATCGTTATTTGTTGCTGCTGCAGAATTTTGCAGTGGAAGCACTTTTTTTCCGGGCTTCTTTATATCACTGCACATTTCATCTGAACACTCTGCCAAGACAGCGAAAGTTCTTTATCCACCTTGTAGCACAAAGGAAAAGATTGTACAGTGTGTAAAATATACATTTCTGCTGCTGCTTTTGCTTTTATTCTCATCCCTTCTGGGTTCACACTTTCTGCTTCCTCCCACTCACACCCGGCTTTCATCTCCATTTTAAGTTTTGTCTCTTCCCGTCTAGGCCCCATCTCTGACTGCCCAGTAGAGACTTTCTGCCCACCCTGGACCTGCAGTGCTCTTTCAAAATGGGGGCTCAGTTCATCAGAGTATGAGCATTAAGTTTCTAAAGCCATGGCCGGATCATGAGGATTGTCTCCATCCTGACAATCCATTTCCCCTGGGATGGGAGAGGAAAATGGTGGTTGTATAGCGAACTTGACTCTTTGCTCCTCCAAATCACACCGATAGATTGCTATGGAGTGTAGAGCAAGTAGTTTAAAGGAAAGGCATACGCCTACTATTCTGTGCAATTAAGCTTCTGTGAACCAGGATTGATTGAAGATCTGAATTTCCGAATTCTCCAGCCGTGTGTGTGTGTGTGTGTGTGTGTGTGTGTATGTTGGTGGGCGTGGTGGTGCCAGACCTAATCTTATTATGTCTTTTACATTTGGATGGTATTAGCATATTTTTTAAAAGCATGTTACTTTTCCATAAGCAGCATGTGTTCTGGAAATGCCAACTCATATTAAAATATAATTAAGAAAACGATCTTCTTCTCCTCAAAGATAGTGCATTTTAGATTCAATATACATACTTTGCTACTTGCAACATTGAATCCATTCCATTTTCTGGTCATGTGCTTTGGTAGACCAGATCAAACAGAGGCCCAGTATAAATGGCAGCCACTTGATGCACCCTGGTTAGATATCTGCAGGACTAAATATAGCTTTTGTCTGTGATTGTACAACTTAGTTACTATTTTCAATATGGAAAACCTCCTTAATAAAAGACAATCACATAATTCTCTTAGCAGAGTAACTTGTTAAGTACTTTTTGATGATATTGGAATAAAAATATCCCACATTATATAATTGAGAGTGTTTGACAGTGATTTATGCATTTGTAACACCTTAAGACTTTGCCATTAACAAGTGTCATCCATGTCAAAACATAAAAAGATAATTACTTTGTGGAAAGAGATGTTACCCAAGTAATTCTTTAAAAGTGTATGTTACTTCCAATAAAACTGAAATTGCTTGCCATGGCCAATGAGAAAGCTCCTTGCCGTCATCAGTGCATAATCTTAATCTTAATGAGGTCCCAATCACATTTGGCTGTCACAGCCTTTTAAATATCTCCTAGGTCTGTTACTTGGTTCCATTAATTAGTATGTATATTTTCAGGAGCCTAAAATAGATATCATATTAAGCAGAAGATTTTGAGATGTGTTCTTGACATCTTATTTGGTTCTTACACTATTCACAGGCTAGAGCAGCTTAAGCATTAGTTGAACAGCCTTCCTTAGTCTGATAAGACAGAGAACATATGCTAGGCACATTCAGTAACTCTACAAGAGAGCCTATTAACGTTTTCTTTTTTTTTAAAGGTTTTAATAGGGATAAAAACCATAATTGTCTTTAAGATCCACTATCCATATTTCCGGTATTTTGGTGAGGAGATGGTGACGTGTGGAGAGCCTGCTACTGGCTTTGATGAATTCTATCAGTTCTCTGGGTGAGGCATCTCAATTGGGAGCCGGCTTTATAATCTCTACTGAAAGCCATATGCTAATTCTACCGGAAGGGTTGATCAGCACTTGGTAATAATAGTCAAAGAGTGTGTTTCTCTTTGATTTTGGAGGGAAGAGGCTCTGGAAAATAAAACCAGCTTCCCCGGAGCAGCTTGTAGTTTAAAAGTCTGCCTCAGAGCCTTTATGCTCCAGTGACATATTTCACTTTTAAATTTGGCTAAGCAAAAGCATATGAGTGACAAATGTGTGGTGGAAGCGTGTCACTACAGGTCGTGTTTCAGGGGTGTATCTCAGCAGCTAGTGAATGTAACGTACCTTGGTACATTTTCTGAGGCATTCAAGTGACAATAACAACTTATACAGTTCCATCTGAGTCACAGAACATGTTACAAATATTAAAATCAGCTTATCTTTATTTAAAACAAAAGTCAGTGTTTCTGTGATGAGCTTTCAAATGGCTGTCAAATATCAACTTTGTACTTCTTATTTCAACAGTTATAAATAGCACTCTAAATAAATCATAGTTCTCAGTGCGATATTAGCATCTTCAATCAAGGTTTTAGGGACTGTATATTTAAGAAAGAAACAAAAAAATGATTGTGACACGTTTGAAGAAATATTATTTGATAATAGTAATAATTCTTCTTACAAAAATAGTTTTATTTGCAACTCTACATAATACAAAATAAGGTTCCAGATTATATAATTGAAAAATAGCAATAGTTTCAGGGTCCTGAATAGTCACTTCTTTAAAGTGGGAATTATTTTAAACAGTTTTTAACAAGCTTTTTACTTTTATCATTTTTAATTTTTACAAATTTTTAATAATTATGGGTAAACAAAATTTATATACCTTTATTGGGTACATGTGATATTTTGATACAGGCATAGAATTGAATTGATCAGATCACAGTAATTGGGGTATCCATCATTTCAGGCATTTATCATTTCTTTGTGGTAGGAACACTTTTAAAAATTATTTTAAAGTATACTCTCAACTTCTTGTTTATTACAGCCACTTTGTTGTGCTATCAAATATTGTTTATTATACTGAACTATCTAACTATATTTTTGTACCCATTAACAGTCCCCACTTTATCTCCTCCTAACCACCACCTTTCTCATTCTCTGGTGACTTTTTCTACCCTCTGGCTCCATGAGATCAATCGTTTCTAACATTTAACTTCCACATACGAGTGAGAATATGACTCTCTGTCTTTCTGGGCCTGGGTTATTTCACTTAATATAATATTCTCCAGTTCCATCATGTCATTGCAAATGGCAGGGTTTCATCATTTTTTATGGCTATATAATATTCCATGGTGTATAGGTACCATACCTTCTTAATCTATTAGGCAATTTTTATTTTATACAACATAATTATGTTTTCTACAATTCATGAGACAATGTGTACTCTAGCAGGACCAATCCCTCTCCACAAAGTAAGAAAGCTAGTTTATAAAATAGTGCAAATTTGCATTCTTTTTAGAATAAAAAACATTCTTCTTGTATTTATTTATAGATTTAGATGCTAAAATTATTATTTTAATTTTTTTAGAGATGGAGTCTTTCTATGTTGCCCAGGCTGGTCTTGAATGTCTGGCTTCAAGCCGTCCTTTCATTTGATCTCATAAAGTGCTGGGATTATAGTTGTGAGCCACCACATCAGCCCTAAAGAAATTTTTGTTGATATATTCCACTAGAAGAGCTGAACTCAGAGATACATTTAATGAAATAAAATAGATGAAACTATAAAGTGTTTAACAAACAGCAAAAACTGTAAACAGCTCAAATCTTTCTACCTCAGTGATCCTTCTATTACAGCAGATCCAGCAAAGCAGAGTATTTTGTACCTAGAGTCAGTAAAAAATTTTTCACTATCCTGATAACTTAAATAGGAAAATAAGCATTTTGGATTGACGCCTTTCCTACCTATGATAGCTAACAATTTTAGTGATCAACTGAGAGCCCAATTTGGAATTTTGTCTTGAATGATGTTCTATGAAGCAATTCTAAATAACAAAATTCAAAATACTTAAGTTTAATGATTAAAGTTTGTTCTGTGATTCAAAGATTTAGTTGTATGTATAGTTTTCATTTCAAATGTTTACCATGAGAAAGATGTCATAATAATGGTAGCCTCAAATAAACTTGCTAATTACATAAACTTATTTTAAAGGATGCAAATACCTCTTGTCCATGGGTCTTATCTGGTTTGAATAATGGTGTTCTATGATGTAGTGTTAATTATCCTGTAAATAATCAATGTTTTAATAAATATTAAAACACTAAAAATGTTCAAGTGGCTTTTTTGGAGGAGTAAGTTAGCATAAACATTTTTAAATTGTTGATCGCTACTTGAATCTTTGTGCTGGAATATTAAAATGTTCTGCTACTGGAGGAAATTAAACTGAGAATAAAGATAAAAAGCTTTAATATAAGCAGTATCCA